>NC_138038.1:7749916-8303585 GCF_964106645.2 Podarcis pityusensis | reverse complement strand
AATGCAAAACGGATTCATGTGTTCCAGACTTTTAAAAACCACCCCTAAAACAGCAATTTAACATGAATTTTACTATCTAACGAGACCACTGATCCATAAAATGAAAGCAATAAACAATGTACTTCAGTCACACAATCAATCAATCAGTAGCTGAACTGGGTTCCACACAGCCGCCAAAAAACAAAACAAAAAAAGCTGCAAAAACAAAAATGCAAAATAAATAGCAAAAAAAGACAGACCTTAGCATAACACTCAAAATGGAAGAGTAGCACTCAAAACCGGAACACTTACTTCTGGGTTTGCAGTGTTTGGGTTCCAAGTTGTTTGAGTACCAAGGCATTTGAGAACCAAGGTACCACTGTAGTTATACATGCTACTTTTGGAGTTTTATCAGGCAAGAAGGACATCATTTGGCAACCATTGGGGGGGGGGCTCTCCACACGCTATAAAGGAGTTTGAGGGCATGTCTTCATGCTACAAATTTAAACCAATGTCATGCATGTTTGGGGACGCAGGTGGTGCTGTGGGTTAAACCACAGAGCCTAGGATTTGCCAATCAGAAGGTCGGCGGTTCAAATCCCTGCGACGGAGTGAGCTCCCGTTGCTCCTGCCAACCTAGCAGTTCAAAAGCACGTCAAAGTGCAAGTAGATAAATAGGTTCCGCTCCAGCGGGAAGGTAAACGGCGTTTCCGTGCGCTGCTCTGTTCGCCAGAAGTGGCTTAGTCATGCTGGCCACATGACCCGGAAGCTGTACGCCGGCTCCCTCGGCCAGTAAAGCGAGATGAGTGCCGCAACCCCAGAGTCGGTCACGACTGGACCTAATGGTCAAGGGTCCCTTTACCTTTGCCTGCATGTTTACCTGTCCGAACCCTCAATCACAGAACTGTTACACAGTCTATATCTGTAGGGTCCTCCTGTCCTGTTTTGCGGTTCTGCCCCACCCACTGCCAAAGCCTCCCTTACCTGGATAATATGGTGGTGCCCACGAAGCAGCAGCGGCAGGTTCTGGCAAGATCTAGTCTCGCCAGAAGCCACCACTTTTCCTGGGGTTTTGGGGTGGCCGAGGGGCGCCGCCTCTTGGGGTTCTGCTGCCTGAGCAGCTGCCTCAGCTCACCCCATGGGCGGGCCAGCCCTAATAGTCTGGATCTGGAATCCGTAGCTCCTGCTTTTCACCTGCAAATCGTCCCCTCCTGGTGCTGCTTTGCAGCTGAGAAAGTGCAGCCTGACACGTGAGTCAGCTAGTAGTGTATAGTTCAGGGGAGATTATGGGCTGTTGCTTAACACTGGCTTGTGTCCATTTCTCCGATGTAGCTGCCAAACAGAAGTCCACGCCTGTCCCTGGCTGCTCGATATCAATTAGACAGAAGATTATCGCAAATCGGCTGGAGCCACTTATTAAATAATCGGGGCAATTAACTCCTTAACTAAGTGAAATATGCTCGGAGTCCTGCAATGATTTATTGCAGCTAGTAAAACAGTGGTTGAACTTCCCCCTAAACCTCAGGCTTTTAAATACCGTATTTTTCACTCTATAGGACACACTTTTTCCCCTCCAAAAATGAAGGGGAAATGTGTGTGCGTCCTATGGAGCGATAGCAGGGGGGAGGCAGGCAGGAAAAGCCCCCAAAAGCCGCACACAAACTCTGCACAGCTCTTGGGGGCTTTTCCCCAGGAGGGAGAAGGGACTGATGTGGCCAGTCAGTCCCTTCTCCCTCCTCGTAGAAAAGCCCACAGGAGCTGCACGCTCCTTAAAGGGTGCGCGGTTCCTGTGGGATTTTGCGGGAAGGTGGGGTTATTGCCATCATAGCCACGCACAGCCTCTCCCTGCCGGAGAGGTTGCGCGGGGCTAAAGAAGCCATAGCCCCGTTCAGCCTCTCCTGGCTGGAGAGGTTGCGCGCAGCACTGACAGAAGCCAAGACAGCGAGAGGGATGCATCCCGCTCGCTGTCTTGGCTTCTTTGTTCTTTGGGGCTGGGGGGGGGGACCCGGGCTTCCCCAGCAGCCCCGAGAAGCTCGCGGAGCAGCGGAAGGCTGAAGCCTGGATAGCGAGAGGGGTCGGTGCGCACCAACCCCTCTTGCTCTCCAGGCTTCCAAGGTAGCCGCCTGAAGGCGACTGAACACACCTTGAACAGCACCTTGTTTTAGAGGGGGAGAACAAGGGGGGGGATTCTCCCCCTCTGTGCAGCGCCTCCTGCCACTTCGCTGAAGGGGTGCTGGGCAGAGAGGGGGAGAATTTTGTTGTTGTTGTTGTTCTCTCCCTCTAAAACAAGGTGCGTCCTATGGTCGGGTGCGTCCTATAGAGTGAAAAATACAGTATTTTATTTACACAATGAGTCCCATCTGATTGGCTGATTCTGCTTCCCTCCTGGAGCCTGATTGGGCTGCTACTGCAGGCAGAGGAATGATGGGAAGACTTAGCTGGATTTTAAGATGCTGTGTCTCTCTTGAAAAGGTTTTCCATGATGGTTGCGTTACACAGTCGTTAGGCTCTCTTTGGTCGGAAGCTGGATCTGTCGCATCTGCAACCAGATGTTCAGAGAAATATAGCTGGACAGTCACCCACCCCAAACCACTGAAGCAAATCATCTGCAACCCCAGCTGGAGGGGCTTGGAGCCTGATTCGCGTGGCGAGTTCCCGCCTCCCACCAGTAGGAATAAAGACACATGACACAATTATTTTAGGTTAATGGGCTAAAATTGGCCACAGCTTTATTGGTTACAGGTAAAGAGCGGTATTGGCTTAGGCATTGGTCCTATCCGACTATCCGGCTTCAGCCTGTTTGCTTGAAGACCGGGAAGGGTTAACACCAGCAGGGGGAGCCCTGCTGATTCACATCAACTAGGGACTCCCCCGGGGTCACCGCTCGGGGGCGCGCTTTAGGCCCTGGCCTCCATAGGCTTCGGAATCCTTTACCGGACTACCCTTCACTAACCGGGGGAGGTGATGGCGCTCCTCCCCCCCATTCATCTACATAACAATACCCCTACCAATGCCTAACCGCCAAAAGCAAAGAAGTTGTGACGATTTGCTATGAGGTAGGCGAAAAACCAAATGGCCGGTGCCAATTTGCCAAGTGGAAAAATTCCTATCAGGCCCCTAACGGCGACCAACCGAGGTCCATAGCAAGGTCAGAAGGGGAACCTTGAAGGGAGGGCGGGTGGGAAACAACAGCAGCTGAGTGGACCAAAGAGGGAGATCCCGGGGCCGTGCTTGCCTTAAGTGAGGCAAGCCACACCCCCTGAGCCAGCCAATTGGCTGGCCAGGGGGTGACGTGGCCCGAGGATTCCCCTGATTGCGTGGGGCTGGAAGCTAGCCTCCGTGGGCGTGTTGGGGGCGTGAAACCCACAACACCACCTCCTCCCGAGGTTGGAAGTGGCTTTCTCTCAGGCTCTCCCCCAAAACTGGTGTTGTTTGAGAGTGATACCATGCAAACTGCGCAATTTAAATGGGAATGCAAACAGCTGCAAACACACAGTAAACTCTGGTGCAGTCAAAACCTTTGTTTGCAAAAGGGCAACAGAAAGGCACGTCTATTGATTTTTATACCAGTTTCCCCCAAGGAATCCCGGGAATTTGTGTGGGGTTTAGTAGACCCCACACAAAGCTGTAGTTTCCTAGGATGCACAGGAAGAGGGAGCAGATATTAAAGCAGCTTAAATCTCTAGTTGAAGGCTGACCTTGAGGCTGTTCAAGCCAGCGGCATGAGTAGATCTGCTGAAATTAATAAGCATGACTAAGTTAGGGTCCATTAATTTCAATGGGTCTACTCTGTGTAAAACCTACTTGACTACCACCCCTGATCCTAAGCAGCTTTACTCAGAATTAACTCCCATTTAGCTTGTTGGGCCTTAATTTTGAGGTATGTGTAGGATTGCGGCCTTAAAAAGTGTTGGGTTTCCTAATTAATGATCCCTTCCTCCTTATTGCATGCTGTATGTGGGGTTGGATGTGTACAATCTGCATCAGCACCATAGCTGTCAACTTTTATAATAATAATAATAATAAGAAGTTATTATTTATACCCCACCCATCTGGCTGGGCTTCCCCAGCCACTCTGGGCGGCTTCCAAAAAAATATTAAAATACTGTAATACAGTATTTTATATAGTATTTTTCCTTTTCTTGCAAGGAATCCTATTCAGAATAAGGGAATTTCCCTTTAAAAAGGGGGAAAGTTGACAGCTATGATCAAGACTGGAGGCGAGGAAATAGCTTTGTCAACGAGCTGGACATGGTTTTTAGACAGCTGCTCATGGAAAACAAGGGTTTGATATTGTTTCGAAATCATGTCTAATCAGGGGTGAGTGCCTACAACATCTCAAACCACTTTCAACTCTTCTCCCCTATAAAACACAGAGCTAACAAAATAATGGTTTAAATAGAGCCAATTTGTCTCAAGCAGATAAGGACCCAACTAACTGTTATTTGTACTTAAAAAACACACACCAAAACTGGCTGCTTTCTTATTTTGCAGAAAAGGCAGTCTCAGTATCCCATTCTGGACAATGCTCCCAAGTCAGAATGAGGCCCGACATCTCTTCCTTGCTAAATATTGCTCCCCCAAGGTGTTTTTTTATTACAAATTACACCTTTGGGAGCAAAGTGCAGCCAGGAAAGGGGTGAAGGTGAGGCAGAAAACTCAGTCCAGTATACCTGAAGGAGTGTCTCCACCTCCATCGTTCTGCCCAGACCCTGAGGTCCAGCGCCGAGGGCCTTCTGGCGGTTCCCTCATTGAGAGAAGCCAAGTTGCAGGGAACCAGGCAGAGGGCCTTCTCGGTGGTGGCACCCGCCCTGTGGAACGCCCTCCCAGCAGATGTCAAAGAGAACAACAACTACCAAACTTTTAGAAGACATCTGAAGGCAGCCAGCCCTGTTTAGGGAAGCTTTTAATGTTTAACAGACTATTGTATTTTAATATTCTGTTGGAAGCCGCCCAGAGCCGCCAACAATTGTTGTTGTTGTTGTTGTTGTTGTTGTTGTTGTTGTTGTTGTTGTGACAAGGGCCCCCAATTTGGATCAGGTGCACATTCTGAAGCAGACCCCACCCCCACCCACCACAACTGCCTTTTCTTAGGCATTGCTGGCAGAATTATCTCTTTCACCTCCTAAAGGGCAAAAGGAGACAGTCCGGGGTGAGATCTCCTGGGGATCGGGGGGGGGGGGGTGCTGGATAATTTTTCTGACCCCCATCAGATTACCATTCATTCCTCCCTGCCTCTAAAGTGAGTTTTGTAGAAATATTAAATACAGTGCATGGAGATCAGGGTAATTTCTTTGCTTTATGTTATCTTTCTAAAACTAGAAGGCAAGTAGATTTCTAAGTTTAAAAAGCCGCTCTACAGTGGTACCTCTAGTTACTGACTCGGTCCATTCTGGGGTGCCATTCACACCCCGAAAAGTCCGTAACTAGAGTGCTGCTTCTGCGCACATGCACAGCACGATAGAGCGCTTCTGCACATGTGCGAAGTGCGCAGAACGCTTCTGCGCATGCACGCACGGTGAAACCCGGAAGTACAGTGGTACCTCTGGATACGAACAGGCTCTGTTCCGGAGCCCCGTTCGCATCCTGAAGCAAACACAACCCGCCTCTGTGCATCTGTGCGTACACAGGTCGCGATTTGCCACTTCTGCGCATGTGCGTGACATCATTTTGACTGTCTGCACATGCGCGAGCGGCAAAACCCGGAAGTAACGCATTCCGTTACTTCTGGGTCACCGCAGAGCGCAACCCGAAAACGCTCAACCTGAAGCAACTTCAACCCGAAGTATGACTATATACACTTCCAGGTTTGCCGTGTTCGCAAGCCGAAAAGACACAACATGAACCTAACGCAACACAAGGTATGACTGTACTTCTTCAAAATATGTAATGTTCAGATCATGACAAAAGTCTTGTTGTTGGGAATGAAACTGGGCTAAGAAGATGTTCTTTGGCAGGTTGTGGGACACGAGTGGAAAGATCTGTGGAGAGAATCTATGGAGGAAACATTGCTGTGGAAGGGGAGTGGCCGTGGCAAGCCAGTCTTCAGCTGAACGGCATCCATCGCTGTGGCGCAACGCTGATCGGTGATATATGGCTTTTAACTGCAGCTCACTGCTTTAGAGGGTGAGAAGATCTCTCCCCCCCACCTCCCAGCCTTGCTAAAACTGTATCTAGGTTCTGCACCAACATTACATGAGTAATCAGAATCTTTAGTAAGCTATCACATCACGTGCAACCTCAACCCAGCTATATATATGTTCAAAACATATGAAATTGATGCTTACCGTATTTTTCGCTCTATAGGATGCACTTTTCCCCTACAAAAATTAAGGGGAAATGTGTGTGTGTGTGTCCTATGGAGCGAATGCAGGCTCCTTGGCTTCAGCGATAGCAACGTGAAGCCTCTGAAGCGCAGAGGGAGCGCTCCCTCCGCACTCCGGAGGCTACGCATTGCTTTCGCTGAAGCCTGGAGAGCGAGAGGGGTTGGTGCGCACCGACCCCTCTTGCTCTCCAGGCTTCAGGGATAGCCGCCTGAAGCCTGCGGAGCGCAGCGCAAGTTCCCACTGCGCTCCGCAGGTTTCGGGTTCCTTTCAGCAGAGAGGGAGAGCTGTGCAGCGCCCCTTCAGCCAAGCGGGAGGAGAAATGGAAGGGGCTCCGTTTCTCCTGCCGCTTCGCTGAAGGGGCGCTGAGCAGAGAGGGGGAGATTTTTTTCTCTTGTTCTCCCCCTCTAAAACAAGGTGCGTCCTATGGTCCGGTGTGTCCTATAGAGCGAAAAATACAGTAGTTATTTTGCCCCCGCTCATGGTTCTCCTCCCATCCTGGCTTTCTCTCTTCCAAGTTGGACTTATTTCTGGCTGGGGAGACCTCAGGGGGGAGAACTGTGGAGCCAAATCAGTAGGAAAGGGGAGAATTCTGCCCCATACAATCCCCTCTTTTGCCTTAATATTAACTTGTTGTTAAGAAAGGCTGGAGTGCAATAAAACTCTGTATGCATGTTGAGTAGAATGGATGATTATTCTACCGCTCTCAAATGTGTTTTAGAGTGAGGGATCTCCGTAGCTGGACAGCTAGCTTTGGGGCCCGTTTAAACCCTCCACTATTGAGAAGGAACCTTCGCCAGATCATCGTGCATGAGCAATACGCCGAGAGCGTCATGAGACATGAGTTTGACATTGCTGTCGTGCAGCTTGCGTACCCAGTTCAGTTTACGGCAGCCGTGCACCGCATCTGTCTCCCAGAGGCGTCGCATATCTTTCCAGAAAACACCACCTGCTTCGTCACGGGATATGGTGCTCTGAGAGATGAAGGTCAGTAAACTATCTGTTCAGCTTAAACACAGACGTTGACTTTCAAGGTGCAGTCACTGTGGCAAGGCCGGTTCCAAGTCACAGAGTGACATTCCCCTGCTGGGCTCTCCCATAGCAGGTCCAATCCCAAACCACCAGTTAGAGAAGAAGAAGAAGAGTTTGGATTTGATATCCCGCTTTATCACTACCCGAAGGAGTCTCAAAGCAGCTAACATTCTCCTTTCCCTTCCTGCCCCACAACAAACACGCTGTGAGGTGAGTGAGGCTGAGAGACTTCAAAGAAGTATGACTGGCCCAAGGTCACCCAGCAGCTGCATGTGGAGGAGCAGGGAATCAAACCTGGTTCACCAGATTACAAGTCCACTGCTCTTAACCACTACACCACACTGGCTCTCCAAAGAGAGTTATCCAAAGTTATCTCCAAAGAGTTATCCTAAGAGAGCAAAGATATAAGCACAGGGAAGGTGTTGCTCCTGCCACTACAAGCAGTGGCATGGCATAGGGGTGTGGGGAACAGGACCTGCGTGGGCCCAAACCTTCCAGAGGACTCCCTCTCCCACTTTGTGGGAGTGGCTGCTACTCCTCAGAAGCACCTGATCCGAAGTTGGGTTTGGTGGACTGTCCTGAGGTGCCAATGCCATAAAGGGGACGCAAGTGGCGCTGTGGTCTAAACCACTGAGCCTCTTGGGCTTGCCGATCAGAAGGTCAGCGGTTCAAATCCCCACAACGGAGTGAGCTCCCATTGCTCGGTCCCTGCTCCTGCCAACCTAGCAGTTCGAAAGCACACCAGTGCACTATGTGACACTATAATGTGAAACAGCTCTATTAACTTTTCAGATTTTAATGTATAGTCTACATAAAGGTTTACTCAATTCTTTTTTTCTTTGCATTTTCAAAAAGAGGAACAGAGAGCATATTTAACCCCTCTCCCCTGTCTCACTTACAACTTCATACCAAATACAGCATGTATGCAAATACCATATGACTTCCCTTCCACACTTTTCCTGGTTCCTTTTGCTTTTCTACTACTTTTCTGTAAGTGCTGTTTTTACATCAGTAGTAAGTTGAAGTAATAAGGGACGCAGGTGGTGCTGTGGGTTAAACCACAGAGCCTCTTGGGCTTGCCGATCAGAAGGTCGGCGGTTCGAATCCCTGCAACGGGGTGAGCTCCCGTTGCTCGGTCCCTGCTCCTGCCAACCTAGCAGTTCAAAAGCACACCAGTGCAAGTAGATTATTAGGTACCCCTCCGGTGGGGTGGTACGTGCTTGCAGGTGTCCATAATCTTGGGGTGCAAAAGGCACACAGGGGCATAGTTAACCCATTCAGGACCAGGGAGTCCTCCACACCAGCCCGCCCCCTGTTCCCCAAGAACAGTACTTCTGTCTTGTCAGGATTCAACCTCAATCCATTAGCCACCATCCATCCTCCAACCGCCTCCAGGCACTCACACAGGACCTTCACTGCCTTCACTGGTTCTGTTTTGAAAGAGAGCTAGAGATTGAGTATCTGTATCAAGTCTGGCTGAACCAGAGGTTTCATATTGCCAATCCTAGAGGGTCACATTGCAAACTCCCTGTTTTGTTAGGGCTCCCAGGGCTGAGCACGTACTGCCTAAGGAACTCACTAGGCGAAGTTTAAGCATCAGACCATGAGATCCTTGCTTCAGATTTGGCATCTCTTAACAACTCCCCCACCTGCAATGGAGGTGAAGTGCTCAGAGTGCGTTGGTAGCAGTGCTTCTGTAACTGAACAATAACTCTGTGGTCCTGTGTTGCATGGGGTGTGGGGTTATGTGGTGCTTCTATGTGTGTTACACCGCAGGCTTCCTACAAAATTTCACGCCACCCATATTATTTTGGAACTAGGTCCCAGCGTCGGTGAACTTCGCCAAACAGAAGTGAAAATCATAGGCAATGAGATTTGCAACAGATGGAACGTGTACAATGGCGCCATTTCGGCAGGGATGCTTTGTGCTGGGTACCTGGAAGGAGGAAGCGATGCCTGCCAAGTAAGTCCAATAGCTTAATAGTAGAGGGATGCAGGGAGAGAAATCCATGCAGCTTGCATTTTAATGCAACATATCTAATTTGCAGCATGTGGCTCTAAAGCAGGGGTTGGCAAACTATGGTCCACGGGCCAGATTCGGCCCAATTGCCCTACAGATCCAGCCCGCGGATGTTCTGTGGATCATCTATTCTGTTCGTTAATTTTTTTCCATTAATTTTTTTCGGCGGCGCCATTGGGGGGCGCCATTTCCCCCGTCCTCTCACACACCATGGTGCCTCCTCCCTCCTCCTGGCTTCTCCATGCCCTGCGTAGTGGAGGAAGGGGGCTGGGCTGAGCTGGCTGAGCGCCATTTTGTAACTAAACAATTAAACCCCTGTGTTGCAAACAATCATCAGTAATATCCAAGGCAACATGATCATCAGTAATATCCAAGGCAACCTCTCCCGGCTGGAGAGGTTGCGCGGGGCTAAAGAAGCCATAGCCCCGCTCAGCCTCTCCCGGCTGCAGAGGTTGCGCGGGGCTATGGCAGAAGCGGGATGTGTCCCGCTCGCTGTTTTGGCTTCTTTGCTCTTTGGGGCTGGGGGGGGGGGACCCGGGCTTCCCCGGCAGCCCCAAGAAGCTCGCGGAGCAGCGGGAAGGCTGCACACCTTTCTGCTGCTCCCCAACCTGCTCTTTGGGGCTGGTGGTGGGCCTCCCCCCGCCAGCCCCAAAGAGCAGGTTGAAAGGAACCCGAAGTTGCCTTCGGGTTGCCTTCACTGAAGCCTGGAGAGCGAGAGGGGTCGGTGTGCACTGACCCCTCTCGCTCTCCAGGCTTCCAAGGTAGCCGCCTGAACGCACCTTGAACAGCACCTTGTTTTAGAGGGGGAGAACAAGGGGGGGGAAATTCTCCCCCTCTCTGCGCAGCGCCTCCTGCCACTTCGCTGAAGTTTTTTTTTCTTGTTCTCCCCCTCTAAAACAAGGTGTGTCCTATGGTCGGGTGTGTCCTATAGAGCGAAAAATACGGTACCCGCTGTTTCGTGGAATTCTTCTTCAGCACAGCAGATGGATATGGAAAGGCTTCATAAACTGCAAATTAATTATTGAAATGATGACCTGCATATGCATGGTAACTTACAGTAACTCAAATTATTATAAACTGTACGCATTAACTATAATGTCAATTCAATATGAAATGAAAGCAAAAGTACATACCCCATCTATATGGTGAATGGAATGGTATAACATCAGTTGCTGTGGAGCAATGGTCATAAGTTAGCAGCATAGGTAGGCAGGGGCTGGGGGAGAGAGAGAGAAGTCCCCTCCGCCTCACGCATGCGGTCCGGCCCTCCACAAGGTCTAGGGGACGGTGAACCAGCCCCCTCCCCAAAAGTTTGCTGAGCCATGCTCTAAACCCCACTGCACCAAATAATATGCATATCAAAAATGGTCTTCTTTCCTCTCCTAGGGCGACTCTGGTGGTCCTTTGGTTACTCCTGATTCTAGAGGAATATGGTCCCTGGTCGGCATAGTGAGCTGGGGTGAAGAATGTGCGAAGCCAAACAAGCCTGGAGTCTACACGCGAGTAACTTACTATCGGGAATGGATTGCTGCCCGCACTGGGATATGAAGCTGCGAAGGAGGATTGGCAGGCAATGTCAGAGCCTGGAACCCCAAGACATTTGGACTATACATATATATACATATGATGCATATAGCTCCATTGTTTTGGTCCGTTCTGGTTTCAGAGCAGGCCTGGTGCCTCTACTGGAAGCACCAACACAATTCCTTGCCAAATTACGCTATGCCCATCAGCCTCATTTTATTTCATGTTCTTGGTTTTGTTTTGTTTTTTGTTTTTTTACAAGGAGAGCAATAGATTGAGGAATACAGTTGCAACCAGCAAGAAATGTTTTGCTTGTGGTTCTTTACGTCGCCAATCCGTGAAACAGTTGTACTGTTTTAATACAGTGGATCTCTTATTGCCATATCTTTTTTGATAACCTGGCTGACAGTGCTTTTTTAAAGGGGTTCACATCCCGTTTTGCTCAAGGCAATGACTACGCATAGGGACTAGGAACAGCCCGATTTATTTCCTCCCTCTTTCAAGTCTAAATACCCCAGTCACAAATATCCCAGCCAGTATCTTGGGGGAGGCGGGTCCTTGTGCAAGAGGCTGCCTGTGTTCTCCTTAACTCAGGAATGGTGGAGAGGGGTGAGGCAGGAAGATCAAGAAAGCACAGAGAGTCCACTGTGGTACAGTGGTGCCCCGCAAGACGAATGCCTCGCAAGACGGAAAACCCGCTAGACGAAAGGGTTTTCCGTTTTGGAGGTGCTTCGCAAAACGAATTTCCTATGTGCTTGCTTCACAAGATGAAAATGTCTTGCGAGTTCCTGCGGGGGTTTTTTCCTCCCCCCCCTTTTTCCCAAGCCGCTAAACCGCTTATCAGCTGATCGGCTAAGCCGCTTAACAGCTGATCCTTAAGCCGCTTAACAGCTGATCGCTAAGCCGCTTAACAGCTGATCGCTAAGCCGCTTATCAGCTGATCCGCTAAGCCTGCTAAGCCGCTAATACTGTAGCGCTAATCCGCTAAACCGCTAATGGGCTTGCAACGCAAGACGAGAAAACCCGCAAGACGAAGAGACTCGCAGAACGGATTCTTTTCGTCTTGCGAGGCACCACTGTATTCTGTTACCTTGAGTGTACCCTGATGCAGATCCGTCTTTCCCATAGGACTTAGTGGCTCGTTGCGCCAGGGCGCCGGCCTCTCAGGGGTGCCCCAGCTTTGCCGGCGGCCTCCCCTTTCCCTGCACGCCACCAGCTGTGCCCCACCAACCATCTTTCCCTCCTACCCTTCTCGGCCCACCCCCCTTCACGGGCGGGCGCATTGGCGCTGCTGCTGCTGCTTGTGCTGCTCCCATAAACGCTCTGTGGCAGCCGCACGGACAGCAGTGGACAAGGAGCCGCTCCTCAACTCTGAGGCGGTGGCCGAGGACGGGCTGCCTCCTCCTCCTCCTCCCCCTCAGCCGTGGGAATCCCATCAGCCGCTGTCGTCGTTGTCTGAGGAAGCGGTGGGAGCGGCAGTGGTGGGAGCAGCTCCCGAGGGGCCTCCTCCACGTCACCAGTGCCCGCCGCCCCACCACCACCACTCCCAGGGGCACAGGTGGCGGTGTGGCAACTGCCTCCTGCTCCTCGGGCCCTTGGGCCGCTGGGCAGCAGCGAGAGCGCTGGCAGCAGGCTGTCATTGTCAGGCAGCGGAGGAGGAGGAGGCACCCTGGAGCCCCGCAAGCGAGCATGGGGTTCTGGCGGTCTGGCCAGCCACACCGCATCTACCACATTGACAGCGTCTTCTGTGGGCAGCGGCTCCTGGGGCTAGGAGGTGGTCCGCGAGTTGGGCCCCGAGTTCTAAATTCTGAGAAAGGGAGGGGGTGCCGGAGGGATCTTTGCACCAGGGCGCCGGATATGCTTAAGACGGCCCTGCTCTGATGTCAAGTTTCCCCTCAGATCCATTGTCCTGACACCCAAGAGCATAACGAAAGGTTCTATGAGCGCATTGTATTTCACAATGTGTGGTGCGCCTGCAAGCATCAAACCAGCATCGTGTTTTTGCTCTGCTTCCTGTGCACCTGAGGGGGCTTGGTGGACTTCTTGCTGCCATCATCAGGGCCTTGGCAAGGTGCCCCACAGAGGGCTCGCAGCATTAACATCCCACGAGGGACTTGCTTCTCCAATAGCCACAGCCTTGGATTCCAGCAAAAATCAGGCATGGTTCTGCAGCCTTGCTTCCAGCTCACAAAACTCAGACTCCCCACGCTGGCCTTTGTCTTTCTAACTACCAGAGAGTTGAGGACCCCCCCCCCATTTTCTGTCTGGCACACAGCCACTTCCTTTGTTACCTGACTGGCCCATACTTAGAGAGCCATTGCCTCACCAGGAAGCTAGCCTGGCTTTTCCAGGAATTGAATCACTGCTGAATCCAGGAATTAGAAGGGGGCTCAGGCATACAGCCTACTGCCCCCAAACTCATAACACTAACATGCAAAACTGTGCATTTCAAAGTATTTTTCTTACAGACCAGCATGGTTGTTGTTTCATTAGCCAAAACGTTTATCTGCATTTTAATTCATATCTTCAGCAATAGCAATAGCAACGACTGCAATGTTCACATAAATAGGAGAGCACCTGGCTTAAAGGCAAATGTAAGCTTTGCGTTCCCATTCTAACTTCCTTCGTTGGGCAGTCATTTGCTGGGAGTATACCTGAGACCTAAGTTGTTTGCTTGCCACCTCCTCAGCAAATCTGATGCAAGATTCAAGTCGCATGTTGAGATCCTTGTGTGATGCAACAGAATTAAGGTGGGAGCAGCCAAGCTTAACTCATTTTTATTTTTTTTAATAGCTCGTCCTTGGTGTGTTTTCCTTCGCACCTCCTTTAAACTATGCCTTGTGTTTGGAAAATGCAACAAATGTCGTTCGCCAGCAAGCGAGCATATAATAGTCTGCGGTTAAAGAGTAAGAATTAATCTATAAGGCTGCCCTGCTGGCTAATTGATCGTTGGGATAGCTCAGTTGGTAGGGCATGAGACTCAATCTCAGGGTTGTGGGTCCGGGCCCCACGTTGGGCAAAAGATTCCTGCATTACAGGGGGTTGATGACCCCCTTCCATCTCTACAATACTATGATTCTATGAATGCAGACATTCCAGCCCAAACCCCAGCATTATTCCTTCATCCCCATAGTCTCTCCTCACACCTGACAGCTCATCATCCTTCATGGCCTGGATTACCACAAGAGGCCCTGCTTGTCAGATATGGATGGATGACATAGCTGTCAATTTACAGATTTGAAAATAAGGGACCAGCAGCCTCGAAAATAAGGGATCAGCAGCCAAAATAAGGAATTTTCCAAGCACAGGTATGTTCAACTTCTGAGCCCCTCCGAGCCAAAGGCAGAAAGCCCAGCCAGCAGCCAAACGAAGCCTCAAGCGGTGGTTCCCACAGCGCAGCAACCCAGCAAAGGGGATGCAGCAAGGGAAACCACCATCACCTCTCTGCTGGGAAGCGCTGAGCAAAGGCGAGTCCCCAGGCAACGCGGCCAATTTGATCGGCACAAGGCATGCAAGCTCCAACCCCCCGTCGTTCTTAG
Organism: Podarcis pityusensis; assembly: GCF_964106645.2. Taxonomy (NCBI): domain Eukaryota; kingdom Metazoa; phylum Chordata; class Lepidosauria; order Squamata; family Lacertidae; genus Podarcis; species Podarcis pityusensis. Next base: position 8,289,168 of record NC_138038.1, on the reverse strand, counting down.
ACTCCTTATTGGGTGAGCAACGCAGCCAAGCAACACAGTTGGAGCCTCCCTCCTCCCTGGACGGCAGGGAGGGAGGGAGAGGAGCTGCTTCCTTTGAAACCCAGGAAATTTAAGGGACATCATCAATAAGGAACAGCAGCAGGACATAGCGCTGGGATAAGGGACTTTCCCGCCAAATAAGGGACGGTTGACAGCTATGATGGATGATACAGCCTTATGCCGCTTGTGGACTCCTGCAGGGGTTCTCCTGTAGCAGAAATGAAGGAAAAACAGATACGTGTTTACTTCTTGCTTCTCTGAAATCATAGGTTTGCTGTCCAGCTACAAATTACCCACGGCAGATTCAAATAAAGAATCGGGACCTGCTGTTCCACTGCATTTTTTAGTTTATTCTGTAGGAAAAAGAGAATGGCATGTCAATGTTGGGCTCACCGTTATCCATCTTGCAGCCCAGCTAGGCTGATTACTGCTCAAACTGTGCATAAACAAGTGTTCAGGCCAGCAGATTCTTCCCTACAGATGCCAACACCCATTGCAGTGACAATCCAAAAGAGGGCACTGCTATATAGTTGCAGCTATAACGTTTTAAGTGCATTATACAAACGTGACACTAGATGGCACTGATGAGCTAATGGCAAATTCCATATATATTTTACATTTTTAACAAAAGCATTTTCACAGCGTTTTCTTAAATATCTGTGTAGATCCATTCTCGGTCTTCCAGAACGACACAGTAAGCCCAGTAGCCAGGAACATAACTCATCCCTCTGGTCATTGCCAGATCCTGGAGGGGAGTGGCTAGCAGGCAAGAAAACTATTCACGCTTGTGCTATGCCAAAACCTTCTCCTGCACTTGAAACGAAAATGAAAACTATTCTCAGTCAATTAGTGAGAAAAGAAATATTGTTTGAAAATTATCAAAAGGGATAGAGATTTCAGTGAAATTCTCATAGGTTTTGGGTGCACTCAACTGGCTTTTGAGATCGTCAAGGGGTGCATGTGAGAATATTTTCTTTCATCGTCTCCCTGGTCGTCTGCACTCTACAGCCCTCCAAGGTGCCTGCACTTCCCAGGGAAAGACAGAATAAGATAACTCCTCCCCGAAGGCTCTTCCAGATCAGGAAGCCTAGGCAGCCAGGGAGGCTGCAGACATGTTTGCTGGTGTCACAGACTGGTTGGACGCAGAAGAGCGGTGGGAGGCACTGGCTAGGGACCCACCAAGGGAAGAAAGCTCAGAGCCTGGGGAGTAGTAGGGGGATGACGATGAGTGGTCAGAGGCAGGCCCAGACAGAGGGGGGGGGGGCCATATGGGCCACTTGGCCCGGGCCTCCAATTCCAAATGGGGCCTCCGTCAGCATATTCACAATTGCAGGGGATGCACTGGGGCAAATGTGGAAGCGCAAAGGCGGCAGCGGTGGGCGCAATCCCTAGGGCCATGGCTGGCAGCGCAAGAGAAAACCTTTCCCGGCATCCGGGGCGGGGCCTGCGATTGGCTCCACAGAGGAGTGCAGAACAGGCGCCGGGTGGGTGGAGGCGACCAAGGCTCCAGCAGCCAGCGCACCACGAACTTGATGGTGGACCATGTTTTTCATGCTGTTAAAAGTTGGTGAGTTTTTGTTTGAAAAATTGTTTGCCAAAAATTAAAACCACACGTACCTTAAAGATAAGTGTGTTGGCTTTCTTATCGCTAATTTTTTTTTTTTAATGATGAAAAATTGATGAAGATGTGGCCGTTTGTTTCAAATTTTGTCGACTAGGCCAGGAATATTACTTACACCTGAGGAGTACATATAGCTCAATGAGGATAAAATTTGGTGGAAACCTTGTTTTTTAAAGAAATAGCGGCTTCTGAGCAATAGTGGCTTTCTCACAAGCATACATCTTTTTTAAGGGTAGAATAAGAAGACGGAGAAGTTTTAATTATAATTTAAATACATTATTGAACTATTAAAAATTGTTTAATACAGTGGTACTTTATTCGTTCCAGAGGTCTGTTCTTAACCTGAAACTGTTCTTAACCTGAAGCACCACTTTAGCTAATGGGGACTCCTGCTGCCGCCGCGCCGCTGGAGCACGATTTCTGTTCTCATCCTGAAGCAAAGTTCTTAACCTGAAGCACTATATCTGGGTTAGCGGAGTTTGTAACCTGAAGCGTATGTAACCTGAAGCGTATGTAACCCAAGGTACCACTGTACATTTTAAAATGAATAATGTATTTATTGTAAAATGTATTTAAAATTACAATACATTATAAAAAAAGTTATGTTATATACTTACTTATTTATAAGACTTCAGTTATCCCCCAGGGTAAAAAAAAGGGGACCACATTATCTACCTGGCCCGGGCCTCTGCCTCACTCTGCAAGGCCCTAGTCAGAGGGAGAAACGGGAGAAGACTGGGAGGAGGAGATGTTGGAGCCTGAAGAGGTAACAGGGTTTAGTGTGCTGGGAGAGTCTGTGGCAGACAGAAGTTCAGAATCAGAGGCAGGAGCTGAAGCAGAAGAGGAGGGAGGCCAAGAGGCAGAGATAAGGCAGGCTGCTGAAAAGTAATCAGTGTCTCTCTCTCTTGCTGCGACAAGCTCCCCGCCCCCCCTTGTCCCCCAGAGTCTGAAAAGACATGAAAAGAGTGGAGGAGAGGTTGACTGTATGCAGGCACAGTCTCCGGTTGCATGTTGGGGACGCGGGTGGTGCTGTGGTCTAAACCACAGAGCCTAGGGCTTGCCGATCAGAAGGTCGGCGGTTCGAATCCCCACAATGGTGTGAGCTCCCATTCCTTGGTCCCAGTATAGTAAGGCTGCTATAGAACTTTACTGCCATCAAGTGGCAGCAGCCCATTCAAAAACACCTCACCTATCCCTTCTAGACATGATAGGGTAGTGGCACGGAGGGACTAGACACAGATTTCACAATGAGATCCACAACATTCTTTACTAGAGGTGAAACGTCTGTGATATAAACAAGCATTTTGGCCTAGATACACAATGTGTCTTTCAGCATTGAACCTGAAAGATTCAGTATTGTGGCTTTAATTTTTTTTGCCAGTGTTATCTGCAACGTGTGTGTCTCTGGAGCAGCAACTAAGATACATAGCAGTATGTTCCTTCACCTCTACAGTGGTACCTCGGTTTACGAACTTAATCCATTCCGAAATTCCGTTCTTAAACCAAATCTGTTCTTAAGCCAAGGCGCGCTTTCCCAGTGTGGTGTAGTGGTTAAGAGCAGTGGACTCGTAATCTAGGGAACCGGGTTCACGTCTCCGCTCCTCCACATGCAGCTGCTGGGTGACCTTGGGCTAGTCACACTTCTCTGAAGTCTCTCAGCCCCACTCACCTCACAGAGTGTTTGTTGTCAGGGAGGAAGGGAAAGGAGAATGTTAGCCGCTTTGAGACTCCTTCGGGTAGTGATAAAGCGGGATTTCAAATCCAAACTCCTCCTCCTCCTCTTCTTCTTCTAATGAGGCCTCCTGCTGGTGGTTACCTTCCACCGTTTGGCTTCCATTCGTAGACCGAGGTAAAGTTTGCAAACCGGAACACTACTTCCGATTTTGCGGAGTTCGTAAACCGAATAGTTCGTAAACACGGCTGTTCTTAAACCGAGGTACCACTGTACTTGTTTTGTAAAAAACAGGGGAGGGGCATTAATGACATGTGCCACTTTGAGCTCCTTAATAAAAATATATTAGTAGAAGATTGGCGCTGCGGTCCAGACCACTAGGCTCTTGGGCTTGCCGATCGGAGGGTTGGCGGTTCGAATCCCCGCGACGGAGTGAGCGCCCGTTGCTCGGTCCCTGCTCCTGCCAACCTAGCAGTTTGAAAGCATGCCTAGATACCGTATTGGCCTGAATAAAAGCCTCACTTTTTTTTCCAAATTCCGACCATGAAAAGTTAAAGTGTGGCTTAAATTCACAACCTCACAAAAATGGGCTTTTATGATATCGCTGTAGGATTTTCTTCTACATTTGCCATTTACAGGTGTGAGTGTCTGCAGAATTTTAAGGGTGTGGCTTATATTTGGCTATTGTCTTTCTTTCTCCCCCCACCCTTGAATTTTAAAGGTGCAGCTAATTTACAGGTGCGGTTTATATTCGGGCCAATACGGTAAATAGGTACCGCTCCAGCGGGAAGGTAAACGGTGTTTCCGTGCGCTGCTCTGGTTCACCAGAAGCTGTTTGGTCCTGCTGGTCACATGACCCGGAAAGCTGTCTGTGGCCAAACGCCGGCTCTCTCGGCCTATAGAGCGAGATGAGCGCACAACCCCATAGTTGCCTTTGACTGGTCCTTTACCTTTACCTACAGCCTTTAGAAGGTATCTGAAGGCAGCCCAGTATGGGAAGGGTTTTTAAAAATGTTTAATGTTTTATTATGTTTTTATATATGTTGGAGGGATGCGAGTGGCACTGTGGGTTAAACCACAGAGCCTAGGACTTGCTGATCAGAAGGTTGGCGGTTCGAATCCCCGCGACGGGGTGAGCTCCCGTTGCTTGGTCCCTGCTCCTGCCAACCTAGCAGTTCGAAAGCATGTCAAAATGCATGTAGATAAATAGGTACCGCTCTGGCGGGAAGGTAAACGGCGTTTCACCAGAAAGTTCACCAGAAGCGGCTTAGTCATGCTGGCCACATGACCCGGAAGCTGTACGCCAGCTCCCTCAGCCAATAAAGCGAGATGAACGCCGCAACCCCAGAGTCGGTCACGACTGGACCTAATGGTCAGGTGTCCCTTTACCTTTTTATATATGTTGGAAGCCACTCAGGGTGGCTGGGGCAGCCCAGTCAGATGGGCGGGGTACAAATAATAAAATTATTATGATTAAAGAATAGTGGGATAAACATGGAATTAATAATGATAGGTACCTTCCTTTGAATAGGTCAGCCCCAAGAGCAGGCTTCCTCAGACTCGGCCCTCCAGATGTTTTGAGGCTACAATTCCCATCATCCCTGACCACTGGTCCTGCTAGCTAGGGATCATGGGAGTTGTAGGCCAAGTTGTAGGCTGAGTTTGAGGAAACCTGCCCAAGTGTCTGGTCTGGAGAATAGCTGACCATCTCTAACCTAGAATATAAGAAGCTGATGCCTTTAAATAGTACATAGAAATTCTTCCCCTACTTGCTAACATTGTTTGCAATTTTAGGAAGAAACTTAGAGAGAAATAGAGAAAGGAAGTGTTGTCTAAAGAGAAGTGACTCGTGAAAAAAATAAAGAAGAGGTATTTCTTTTTTGCAAAAATAGTCTACATTCCTCCCTCTGGAATCACAGAGACTTGCCAAACTGTTTTGATCAAGTGATTCCTTTTGTTTTTGTATCCCAATGTAATCCGCAGAACCTCCCAATGCCACACGACCGATTGTGTTGTGTTGTTTGAAGTTTCCTGGGAGGTGCAGTTTGTTTAGGGTGCCGGGAAGTGAGGAAGTAACTAAAGTTCCCAGGATTCTTTGGGAGAAGCCATGTACCTTAAATGTGCATTGAATATGTTTTACATGTATTGTGTAGATCTGTCCTTAGTGTGAAATTTGCATACCTCACTCACATGTTTATGAGAAGTCTGTGTGTATCTTGATTGGGTGCTGCCCTTGAAAACCACTCAGAAACATCAGTTGGTGCAAAATTTGGCAGTCCAAAATTCTGTCATTGGCTACAGTTCATTTCTATGTGCGGATCAAGGTGTTTGCTATTATTTTAAAGTCCTTGACAGCTTCCATGCAAGCTGCGTAAGAGATTGTCTCCTCCTATGTGACTCTGCCTATCCTTTAGGCCTCCTCCATGCGTCAAGGACTTTTGTGGTATGGTTGGTAGGAATGTGTGAGAAGCCTTTTCTATGGCAGCACCCATACGGGGAACTCCCTGTCGCAAGAACATAGCACTTGAATGTCTTTCTCTTCCAGCAAGCTTTTAACTTTGCTGCAGTTTGAAGTTATTAAATATCATTATGGGCTGGCTTTCTAAGTCGCCACCCCACATGCTGCTTATAAGCTATTATTGTGCTGCTTAGTTTATTGCTATCGTGATGCAGATTAGTGTTACTGTTATTCTGACTCCTGCTGGATTTTGTAAGCAACTTGGAGCGTTATTAAGGATCACTAATGCAGATCGTGTTTCAGATTTTGGGGAAGAAATCTCGGTCAGCTAGGGACGTACACAGCAGAGCTCATTTTAAAAATAATAATAATAATAATTTTTTTAAATTAAATTTTCCATTTTAACAATCCAATCAAATCACATTAAATATTCCAAATTATACAAATACATATCATATAGTCCATATATTCTGCCAAAAATTTTTTGGGACTTCCCATGCTTCAAGTTTGGGGGGGGGGCTCTGATAATCTCATATCTCTGCTGCCTTGAGTTTCCAATAGTTCCTTTAAATCTTCCTGTTGTTAACCTTCCTTCTTTCATGGCCTCTGAGTTGTTTCCACAGGCGAGTTAAAGTAAGCAATGATGTGTGAATTTTGCGTACTTGACTCTCCTATTGTTGCAGTGTCTCCTCACATGCTGGTGTTTATGCCGAATCAATCCAAAAGTCATTTCGCTGCTGGCAGACGCCATCTTCTCTCAGTTCCGATGAAATCAAATCTAGGCATTTGCTCATTAATTTCCCTAGACCGGTTGCATCAAACATTAGCCTTTCCAGAGGAGATTTGCCAAATCGGACTTAAAGTGCAGATATAATAACAAATTAAGAGCTCACCTCCCCCATGACTATTTATCTCTGCAGCTCGGTCTTAGAGTCCGTCCAAAGTTTTTTGAAGTCTCTCCAGCGGCTAACGAGATCCTGCTTCTTTCTAATATCAATATTTGGAGGGTCTTTTATCTTCTTCCAAGCAATTCAAAAAACAAAAGCTTTAATTATATAGTATTGTTGTTTCCACACAGTTTATATTTTCTAATCTCACTTGCTGTAAATAATGTAAACGGTTCTTCTGGGGGGGGGGGCGGTTGTCAGGTATTGTAATAAATCCTAGTAAAAAAGGCTTTACCCCCCCCTCCTTTTCCATTCCGTTCCAACATACCAACTTAAATGTTACTCTTAGATGTTATCTTTCTTCCTCTCTGTCACTCTTGGCACCTCAGTGGCTGGCTTAATTGGCAGATTAATTCCCCCCTCCTCACTCGAAGCATGTCCAAAACTTAAATCCAATTTTTCATCTTAAGAAATGGAACTTGGTGTGCTCGCGGGGACAGCGTCCAGGAGATCCGAACTGCCTCGGGGGCTTTCCATCCAGTGCCCCCACCCCCTCCTTCTTTATGAACTTGGGGGTGGTTTCACAGCAGAGCTCATTGACTAGTTCTTGGATATGTTCCAGGTTAAATTCCATAAAAGCTATGCAGTTTGTGGACATCTAGCTCATTAGTGTGTGTTTTTTATTTATTTATTTAAAAAATTACCATAATAATTATAATATTTATAATTTATCTTCCCACCCTTTCTCTCCATCATTGTCACTGGTGGGAAGATACATGGCACCGTGATGTATTAAAAGACACAGAGATAACTACATTCCAATCCATGCAGTAGGTCAGGAGGTGTGAATCAGGTCAGGTCGCGTTAGAATTCACGAAGATCAAATTCTGTAAGCATCCCTAGAGGCACATGTGATGGAAGAGGAAGATAAACGAAACCCTTCTTTGCACCCTTCCTCCCATTGACTGCCTCCTAGAGGACACCAGGTTGGGAAAGTCTGTTGTAATAGGTAAGGTGTCAAACTAGGAGTTGATAGAACTCAGACAAATCCCCACTCTAGCTGCTCAGTGAGTGGTCTTTTGACAGTCAGTGCTGGATGCTGCCAGTGGCTCCCAGCTGGTTGCTCAGGAAAGTATAAAGACAAGGGAAAGTTTTTTACCGTCCTTTTTTTATTTCAGTCTTTACAGAGAGAGTCTATAGAACCCACCCTCAAATTCTGCATCAAATCTGTAGAGACACCTGTGATGGAAGGGAAGATAAACGAAACCCTTCTTTGCACGCTTCCTCCCATTGACTGCCTCCTGAGGTGGACCAATTATGCCCAAGAAATGTCAAGTAGGATGCTCTCGTTTGGACAGGAGGGCTTTCTGGAGTCTTAAAAAAGAAACCATTCAGCTCACTCGTCTATTTCCAGGGCTCAAAAACAGTGGACAGCTTTTCTCCACCAAACTCCACTCATACACACATGTAGCCAGGCCTGGTCCAACCAGGAGGTGGGGTGAAGCAACCGCCTGAAGCAGAAGAAGCCCCCAGGACAGTGCCTACAGGAGTGCCTCGCCTGTCCTGCCACCAGCATTGGTTCCAAATTCTGGTGAAATCTTGCTCTTGTCTTGTTTAGTCGTTTAGTCGTGTCCGACTCTTCGTGACCCCATGGACCAGAGCACGCCAGGCACTTCTGTCCTCCACTGCCTCCCTCAGTTTGGCCAAACTCATGCTGGTAGCTTCAAGAACACCATCCAACCATCTCATTCTCTGTCGTCCCCTTCTCCTTGTGCCCTCCATCTTTCCCAACATCAGGGTCTTTTCCAGGGAGTCTTCTCTTCTCATGAGGTGGCCAAAGTCTTGGAGCCTCAGCTTCACGATCTGTCCTTCCAGTGAGCACTCAGGGCTGATTTCCTTCAGAATGGAGAGGTTTGATCTTCTTGCAGTCCATGGGACTCTCAAGAGTCTCCTCCAGCACCATAATTCAAAAGCATCAATTTTTCGGCGATCAGCCTTGTTTATGGTCCAGCTCTCACTTCCATACATCACTACTGGGAAAACCATGGCTTTTACTATACGGACCTTTGTTGGCAAGGTGATGTCTCTGCTTTTTAAGATGTTGTCTAGGTTTGCCATCGCCTTTCTCCCAAGGAGCAGGCGTCTTTTAATTTCGTGACTGCTGTCACCATCTGCAGTGATCATGGAGCCCAAGAAAGTAAAATCTCTCACTGCCTCCATTTCTTCCCCTTCTATTTGCCAGGAGGTGATGGGCCCAGTGGCCATGATCTTAGTTTTTTTGATATTGAGCTTCAGACCATATTTTGCGCTCTCCTCTTTCACCCTCATTAAAAGGTTCTTTAATTCCTCTTCACTTTCTGCCATCAAGGTTGTGTCATCTGCATATCTGAGGTTGTTGATATTTCTTCCGGCAATCTTAATTCCGGCTTGGGATTCATCCAGCCCAGCCTTTCGCATGATGAATTCTGCATATAAGTTAAATAAGCGGGGAGACAATATACAGCCTTGCCGTACCTTTCCCAATTTTAAACCAATCAGTTGTTCCATATCCAGTTCTAACTGTAGCTTCTTGTCCCACATAGAGATTTCTCAGGAGACAGATGAGGTGATCCGGCACTCCCATTTCTTTAAGAACTTGCCATAATTTGCTGTGGTCGACACAGTCAAAGGCTTTTGCATAGTCAATGAAGCAGAAGTAGATGTCTTTCTGGAACTCTCTAGCTTTCTCCATAATCCAGCGCATGTTTGCAATTTGGTCTCTGGTTCCTCTGCCTTTTCTAAATCCAGCTTGCACTTCTGGGAGTTCTCGGTCCACATACTGCTTGAGCCTTCCTTGTAGAATTTTAAGCATAACCTTGCTAGCATGTGAAATGAGTGAAATTGTGCGGTAGTTGGATCTTGTCCAAATCTCATGATGTCAAGCTGCTGTCAGCAGCTCCTGGCTAGTTGCCCAGGAAAGTAATGAAGACAAGGGAAAGTATCTTACCGTCCTTTTTTATTTCAATCTTCACAGAGAGAGACTATAGAACCCAGCCTCTTGGATAATGGTGTTGTCCCGAGTGAATCTCCACACACACACACACACACACACACACACACACACACACATACCCCACCTCTCCCACATTCCTCATTCATCACTTCTACGGGTGCCGCTAACAGCCCTCTGTCTTTGAGCTCTTTGCTCTCCTACTTTTAAGGACCGCCAGGTTCTGGGAGATGAGGGGTCTGGAATGCTTTCTAAAGACACCATGTCAGCCGACTGCTGTTCCAGTCCTGCCTCCCCCCTCCCATGATTTCCCAACTTTGCCCCTCATCTGCCTCTGAGCTGCTACCTCCCTCAAACCCCTGTTGTAAATCTATACAGTGGTACCTCGGATTAAGAACTTAATTCGTTCTGGAGGTCTGTTCTTAACCTGAAACTGTTCTTAACCTGAGGTACCACTTTATAATAATAATAATAATAATTTATTATTTATACCCCGCCCATCTGGCTGGGTTTCCCCAGCCACTCTGGGCGGTTTCCAACAAAACACTAAAATACAATAACCTATTAAACATTAAAAGCTTCCCTAAACAGGGCTGCCTTCAGATGTCTTCTAAAAGTTTGGTAGTTATTTTTCTCTTTGACATCTGGTGGGAGGGCGTTCCACAGGGCGGGTGCCACTACCGAGAAGGCCCTCTGCCTGGTTCCCTGTAACCTGGCTTCTTGCAGCGAGGGAACCGCCAGAATGTCCTCGGCGCTGGACCTCAGTGTCCGTGCAGAACGATGGAGGTACCTTCAGGTATACTGGACCGAGGCCGTTTAGGGCTTTAAAGGTCAGCACCAACACTTTGAATTGTGCTCGGAAACGTACTGGGAGCCAGTGTAAGTCTTTCAAGACCGGAGTTTAGCTAATGGGGCCTCCCGCTGCTGCCACACCGCCATCACGCGATTTCTGTTCTCATCCTGAAGCAAAGTTCTTAACCCAAGGTACTATTTCTGGGTTAGTGGAGTTTGTAACCTGAAGCGTCTGTAACCTGAGGTACCACTGTACTGTCTTCCTCTTCCTTCTCCCTGAAAGGGTCAGGATAGTGAGGCAGTCTCCACCTTTTCTCCTCTGCCCACATGAAGCAAAACATTGTGGGAATTAAAGGAACTCCATCAGCTTCTAGTTGATTTCAGAGCACACTTCAAAGTCAGTTTGTACACTGTGCCAATGCAGATTTGGGGATTGTTTTTAAAGGTTGTCTTGTTTTATTCTTGTTTTGGTTCTTCCTTTGCTAAATGCCTTCCTGCAGTTCTGGAAAGGCAGAAAGAAAGTGGATAACATTTCCCACATGCATGCCACTTTATCTCCGTGAATCATTAATTATCAACCCCTTTCCTCTGGGGAGCATGTAAATTGAAGGGTGTGTGTGAGAGAGACCTCTCCCCACCCCACTCTTCAAAGAGCTTTTGCTGCACATTACCAAATGAGCAATTCACTGATAAATGTATCTATGTACTGGCTCAATGGGAAAACTTTAGGAATTCATATAAAATCACTCCAGTGATGGATTTATACCATTCCAACATTGTTCTACTCAGAAGGGAAATAGCAACCAGGGGAGAAGCTTGGGATATGGCTAGGGGCAGCCATAATCCCTGAAGCATAAGACCACGTACTCAGCAGCCCCACTAACTGGGTGTGTTGTAAATAAAAATCGCCCTTTTCCCTTATCCAAGAGCTCATATAGAGTCCTTACATAGGTTCCCTATTGGTAGGAGAAAATAACAGACGCCAACCAGAGAATATTGAGAAGCAAAGCAGCTAGTAACCTTGATCTTCATTGATCTGTTGCAATAGGGTGCTCCCCTCACCTGCAGGAGAGGAGGAAGTACCCAGAACAATGGTGCACAAGGCCTTATAAAGACTTTTGAAATTGCCACCCTGTAGATCAAGACCACCCCCAGAAACATCATACATACATCACAAAAGGGGTGTAACCTAAGACCACCCTTCAGATACATCACACCTACATCACAGAAAAGGCCGTCTAAACAGAAATTTGAATGTTGTTTTTCCCCTGTCGTTGTTTATCTCCTGTCTGGCAGGTTACTTGATTGGATTTCCTGGGGAGCCTGGCTAGTCTTTTGTAATGATAAATACTCACACCCTATTCAAACACAGACATACCCTTAAGACAGGATTTGTGAAGGAAAAGACAATGGGGAGGCTTTTCCACTTTGACCTTGCAGAGAAAACATTTGCTCAGTTTAGGAATCAAAATGGCTTCAGGTCGGTCTTCCTGTGCTGATCTATGTACGTGCTTGGTTGGTATGCTTATGAACATTACCATATATCTAAGACCATAAAATTCCTATCACAGGTGAAAATTGGTGGCATCCTGACACCTGAGTGCCAGACAGGTAGTCATTCCAAGAATAATAGCAAACCCAGCCTCCAGTGGGTTTTGGGGTCTTGGTCAAGACAAAAGGGTGTGCTTAACTCGGCTGGGAAAACAGGAAAATGTAAATACTTTCCTTTGTTTCACCTGAAGGGTGAGAGGTGGAGGTCAGGTGAGGGAAAGGGCAAGCCTGGTGCTCAGGTATCTGTCAGAAGACCCCTCCTAATTTATGACATAATGGTAAAGGTAAAGGGACCCCTGACCATTAGGTCCAGTCATGACTGACTCTGGGGTTGCGGCGCTCATCTCGCTTTATTGGCCGAGGGAGCCAGCGTACAGCTTCCGGGTCATGTGGCCAGCATGACTAAGCCGCTTCTGGCAAACCAGAGCAGCGCACGGAAATGCCATTTACCTTCCCGCCGGAGTGGTACCTATTTATCTACTTGCACTTTGATGTGCTTTCAAACTGCTAGGTTGGCAGGAGCAGGGACTGAGCAACGGGAGCTCACCCCATCGCAGGGATTTGAACCGCCGACCTTCTGATTGGCAAGCCCTAGGCTCTGTGGTTTAACCCACAACGCCACCTAAGTCCCTTAATTTATGACATAGTTATGACCAATATATGATGTTTTACAAAGGGTGTTATGTGTAGTTTGAGAAACTTATAAAAAGAAGAGCCATCCTTTGTTGGGGGCTTCTTTCTGCTTCTTCCATGTGGTAGTTTGAAGTCTTGTTGCAAAATAAAGATTAGGCCTACTGGCTGCTCTTTCGCTCCTATACTCTTGGCTGGTGTCTTCATTTGACAATGCAAGTGAGCTGGGGAATTTTTATTTAACAAGTGACAGGGATTGAGCATAGTGTTCCTAGGCTATCTTCCATCAAGGAACTACCCAGTCCCGGGAGCCTATGTGTCTTTAGTAGATTGCTGCATTGTGCACCTCCAGAGACATCCTGGCAACACACCCTCCCTTTTCTACTACAGTCCTAGAATGAAGCGCATATTCCCTAAGCAGCAGGGGTTACAAAAATGGAGACAGAGGTGTTTCCTTCCTGCTGAGGGTTGCTAACAAAAGTTTTCTTCCTGCAGATTGCTAGCTTCTGGATATTTCATATTTTGGGAACTCTTTCCATACTAAGCAGAAAACGCTTAATGGATGGAATGTATCCATGTTGTTGTGAAGGCAGAACTGTGAAACCAAACAAGCTTCAATTTCAAGATAGAGGAGAAAACTAGGGGTTTGTGGGATACTCCCTAAGCTATCAATGGGGACTTTCTGTCTCCCTCTAGATCTGACGTGAGGATTAAGCAGTCTCTTGGAGGGTTGCATCTTCCTCTGTGTTCAGACTGTATCTATGCTCAACCTGTAAACAACTCAAATATTACAAAACAGTATACACCTTCGGTGACCTCCTCCCAAGGGAAGCTAAACTTGGGTAAGCTGTGTAGCTCTGGAACTTCTCGCTGCTCAGAGAAGAGGGGTGAACGTAAAAATATCTCTCTATGTCAATGTGATGTTATGGGTTGGGTGTGAACCAGGAAATCCTGGGTTCGAATCACCACACTACCATGAAGTTCACCTGGTTGTTATGAAAATAAAATGGGGTAACAGCGCCTCACCCACACGGCTGAGAGAGTTCCTTGAAGGAGAGGCAGGGGACAAAAGTAGTAAATGAGATGTAGGGAAATTGAGTTACCAGAAGAAAACACCCAAGTCTAGAATTTGTTCTCACGTGTCACAGGTTGTTACATTAGATAGTTACTAATCTATCCCTTTTCTTGCTCAGATGACTTAGCTTTATATTAAAGTCATTGTTAATGTTGTATTTTAATTTTGTTTTTAAGTTGTAATCATTCAGCTTGTTTTTATTATTGCTTGTTAGCCGCCCTGAGCCCGGCCTTGGCTGGGGAGGGCGGGGTATAAACAAAAATTATTATTATTATTATTTAAATTTAAAAATAAAAAAGCAAATGGAATAAAGCTGATAAAGACATTTTTCCTGCTAAATCTCTGCAACGTCCAGTTAAGCATATTGCAGCTGATTAAATACTTCTCTGCTCATATTCCTCTTCCTGTCCTCTCCCATTTGCTCTGGGCTCTTTATGTAGGCAAATACACACATCCAGATAGCTTCAAAAAAGGACTCCCAAGGTTGGCTCAGTAACCTTTGCTGCCTGAAATGGAGGGCAAGATGACGCCCTCATTCCATGGATAGAAGATTATTGGATCTGCAGGTGAATCTTATTTCCAACACTGAAAATGGGGCAGTAACTTCTGCCGCACCTGAGGGCAGAAGCTATCGTAGAGGGGAGGCCACGTGGCTCAAAGTTCTGGGCTTAAGACCTCCCACCTAAAAGGGGCTAAAATGAATGGGAAGGTGGCCCTGTGGAATGGGAAGCACCTCCCATAGGAGGCTCCCAGTCTGGAGAGCCTAACACATAATTAGGAGATCAGATACATAGAGCTGTAATAGGAACGACATAAGACTATCTGTGGAGGAGTGAGCAGCTGGAGACAACTGGACTGTATTCACATTGCTTGCTTATTTTATCCAGCATCCCTGAAAGAAGAAAAAGGAAGGAGCAATGGTGACAGAAAATCTCCTCAGAGAGTGATAGCTTATAAAACGCAGAGCTGGTGGCACATTTCTACCTTGGGAAATTTGGAAGCTGTGGCTAGTGTGGCTGCCTTGACTGATCTCCTATATAGCTACATGAGATTTTCCATGGTGCTTTTCCGAAGGACAGAGTCTAATCCTTCATGCTGACATCTCCCTGGAGTTTTGATTTACTCTTTGGCTCACCCACAGCTTGCATTTCCACACACGGCTGGGTGTTGCACCACAGACATCTCCATGAAGGACCTTCCATTCACAATCTACCCTGCCTGTCACACCAGTCGGTGCAAGAGCTCCATATTTCAGAAACGTTCTCGGAGCGTGGATGGTTTATTCCAAACTGGGTCTGGAACCCACCTTGGCTATGAGAACTATGATCTTTGGGGCCTGCAGGGGTAAGTAACCTGAGCTCTGTCTGATTTGTTAATTGCTATGAGGAATGCTGTTTTACATGAACTTTGGGCTTGCAAATTCAGAGTGGATCCTATGTGGAGAGGGGCTCCTGATGATCTGCTTTCCTTTAATCCCAATTTATAAAGTTCTGGCATAAAAAAGGGTGTATGTACCTCCACCAAGAAACAGTTGAGCAGGGGTTGTTGTTTTTTAACCAGATAATTGCCCCAGTGTGATGGAAGAATCTGCAACTACACGCCAGATTTCTGCTTATTTTCTAAACAGGACAGGGTCCCCCGTTGGGGTTAGAATTTTAGAAGTAGAATACTCTGTACCCATATTCTCTCATTATAATCCAAACATCTCTTAGTGCTTTCCCCTGCTTCTTGCCCTGGAGCTTTCCTCGCAAAACCCCACTCTTTACAGATGAATCGGAGCAAATGGCGATCCACAGAAAACTCAAATTGCTGTTTGTAGTGCTTCAACTTTAAAGAGCAGGTTTTAATGCGGAAGGCTCCGGGGCAAAAAAGGGAATGTCATTTGGATACGGAGCTTTAAAGTGCTTACCCGTACCTGGAAAGCGTGGGGTGAAAGGTAAGAGTGGATAAGACCTTATTTGAGCTATTCTTTGGTAATGTGAATTTGACAGAAGACATTGTTTGCAAGAGCAGAGATAAGAAAGAGTAGATGTATCTTCATCAGAGTAAGAAGTAGGAGACAAGACTTATTGGAGTAGGAGAACAACTCTCATCAGGTGAAAAAGAGGGGAATAGCAAGGTCTGATTCCATCAGGTCTGTTTCAGACTCAGTACTTTAAAGATCAATCCCCAAGGAGCAAAGGTGGTAACTTGACATTGTTTTAGGTGCACTGTGAGCACTTTTAATTGGAAAAAGTGACAGAGAGCTCAGTTTTCAGGGTGACTCTGAGTTCATGTTGAATCCCCATTTATTTATCCAGTGGTTGTATGGAAATTTTACACAAACCACTCTGCTGTATGCCTTCCGACATAGGAAGTCTCTGGATTAGAGAATTAAAACTTACCTAATGCGGTTTGGTGTGTGTGCACACAAAGCACATACAAACTTTTAAAGGCACCGAGTCTGGGAAAGGGTGAGGGAAGAGAAGAGAAGAGAAGGGAGCAACCCAGAGTGGCTCAGTTGGTCGTGGCTCAATCCTTCTTCCTAGGGGACTCTGGGAACTGTAGCTTTCTCAGGGCGAATGGAGGTCTTCTAACAACCCCCAGCATTGCTAACAAATGACAGCTCTTGGGATTCTTTGGGGGAAAGCCATGCAGTGCCGGATTTACGTATAAGCTAAACAAGCTATAGCATAGGGCCCCACTCTCTTGGGCCTCCCCCCCCCCCAATATACTTCTTCTTAATTGTATTTCACCATTAATATACTTCTTCTTCACGAAATTAAAAGACGCCTGCTTCTTGGGAGAAAAGCAATGACAAATCTAGACAGCATCTTAAAAAGCAGAGACATCACCTTGCCAACAAAGGTCCGTATAGTTCAAGCTATGGTTTTCGCAGTAGTGATGTATGGAAGTGAGAGCTGGACCATAAAGAAGGCTGATCTCCGAAGAACTGATGATTTTGAATTATGGTGCTGGAGGAGACTCTTGAGAGTCCCATGGGCTGCAAGAAGATCAAACCTATCCATTCTGAAGGAAATCATCCCTGAAGGACAGATCCTGAAGCTGAGGCTCCAAGACTTTGGCTACCTCCTGAGAAGAGAAGACTCCCTGGAAAAGACCCTGATGTTGGGAAAGATGGAGGGCACAAGGAGAAGGGAACGACAGAGGACAAGATGGTTGGACAGTGTTCTCGAAGCTACCAGCGTGAGTTTGATCAAACTGCGGGAGGCAGTGGAAGACAGGAGTGCCTGGCGTGCTCTGGTCCATGGGGTCACGAAGAGTCGGACACGACTAAATGACTAAACAACAACAAATAATGGACACTATAGCCTCACTTCTCCTCTGAAACAAGAATCTTCTTTTCGAAAAGTTCAAGCATGTAGATACACATGCTTAACATTTCTTCCCAACTCTTTCAACTTTAAGCAAGTATCCTGGAACTGCCTGAAGCAAGCCAAAGGACAGGTTGGGGGCCCAGGTCTCTGTCTCATCCTCCGGCTTGCTACTTTTCCTGCTGTACAACCTTGAGCTGCTGCTGCAATTTACAGTCATATTTTTTTTCACCCACCCACTAAATGGAAAATTGGCACAAGTTGCGCTGCTTTACCAGTTACACCCAGACACTAGGCGAATGCCACCGTTTTCATTGCCAGGCTGCAATGGTGCCCTTTGGATGTTTCCACGCACAAATGCTCTCTTCCAAATTAAAACCCTCTTCTTTCCCCCCCAGTAAGTTCAGCTTCTGTTCCCAGAAAACAAATCCTCCAGGCCATTCCTGTCATTTAATGGTCCTTCCTGTGAGGTGGTCAACTTTTAACCTCATCTGGGGATCAGTGCCTTTAAGAGGTAAGTGACAGGATTTCAGCAGGCGAAGGCTCTCTCTCTCCAGCCTGAGCATGCAGTGATAAGGAAAGACTTTAATCGGCTGTCTGTCCTCCTGTCACGAAGCTGTTAAAGGCACTGAAAATGATTTCAAGCAGAAGGCTGGCAGGCGGTGCAAGTTGCAAAGATTGCTCTTGAGCAAGACATCGTAGGATTGTGGCACATGTTTCGTTGTCTCCAAGTATGTAAGCAAACGGGAGTTGCCAAGTCCTGAAACCAAACATTCTGGTTCCTGGGTGGGCTTTGCACACAAAATGTGTCATTCAGGGTGGGATGCAGGGAGCAGCTCTGGTGAATCTCAGGAGCTGTTGTTGTTTTTTTATGTCTAGAATTACCCATTTTCAGTTCTTCTGGGAGAGTGGCGAAGCAGAGTCCAGCACAAGAGGAGCATTGCGCCCTCATGTGCCAAATCCTCTTTATCCATCCGCACTGTGCATTTAAAGCAGTATCATTTCACTTTAAACAGTCATGGCTTCACGGCCGGATTTTGGTTTGATGAGGCCCTCAGCTACTGAAGGTAATGGGGCCCTTTTTATGTCCAGCTGTCCTTTGTCAACAACAAATTGTCGCTGTTTTTCGTGTTGAATATATGCTGTGTGGTAATTTATGGACCTAATAGGTATCTAAAGCCATTTGTGTGTAACAAAATATGTATTTTACCAAAGTAATTTTTGAACTGACATACAGTTAAGAAGAAGTATTAAGAAGACTGCTGTCACCATCTGCAGTGATCATGGAACCCAAGAAAGGACTCTGAAATCTGAGGGAGGAAAGCTTAGAGAAGCTAAGGAACCTTTGTCATCTCCTGATTTCATTGACTGATGGAGAGACGCTGGGAAATGCAGCTTGCTGCTCAAACCTTTCCACTACCTCTGACGTTATTCAGTGGTGGGAATGTTGCATTGTGTTAAGCTGGCTGTTCTGAACACCCCTACAGTCAAATTTGGATCCTGGGTCAGGGGAAATTGCTCTGCTTTGACTTTTGGGTGGTGGAGGAAAATACCTTTAAAAGTTACAGTCACTTTGCATAGGTAAAGGTAAAGGGACCCCTGACTATTAGGTGCAGCCACGGACGACTCTGGGGTTGTGGCGCTCATTTTGCTTTACTGGCCAAGAGAGCTGGCGTACAGCTTCTGGGTCATGTGGCCAGCCGCTTCTGGAGAACCAGAGCAGCGCACGGAAATGCCGTTTACCTTCCCGCCGGAGTGGTACCTATTTATCTACTTGCACTTTGATGTGCTTTCGAACTGCTAGGTTGGCAGGAGCAGGGACTGAGCAACGGGAGCTCACCCCGTCGCAGGGATTCGAACTGCCAACCTTCTGATCGGCAAGTCCTAGGCTCTGTGGTTTAACCCACAGCGCCACCCACATCCCTTAGTAACTTTGCATACCAGAGACTAATTTCTAGGCTGCTGAAATAAAAGATAAAACTCATGTTCGTTTTGGTCACAGCCAATACCATCCAGCATAGATTTAATATACTGTTATGAGTTCTTGGGTGCTACGTTTTTCGGGCAAGTAGATGTTAGAATTTAATTAAGGCTTGGGATGTCAAAAGCTAATTAAGATAGGCTAGTTGACCCATGTGTGTATTTGAGCTGTGTACTAGATGCTCCTAATCCTCTGGAACCAACAAGTGTCAAAAGCTAATTAAGCCAGGACTAAGCCAGTGAGGCGATAGACTGGAGATAAGGAGCGATTAGGACAAGTAAGGATCAATGACAAATCTCATTTGCAAATGAGTGGCCTTCCCTCCCTCTTTCAACCGAGAGTTAGTTTTAAAAAGCAAGGCTGGTGTTTTAGATGAGAGTTTATGATTGTAGTTGGGAGTTATGCAATGGAGATAGCAAAGCAATGGGCTGGAGAGCAATGTTTGAGAGCAATGGCTGAGTTCTCCAAGGCTGCCGTAGCACTGGGTGAAGCAAGGGTATTTTGGAGTGTGGTGCTGGGAAGCCCTCCATCATAGGCTCAAGTTGGATATATGGTAAAGGTAAAGGTAAAGGACCCCTGGATGGTTAAGTCCAGTCAAAGGCAACTATGGGGTTGCGGAGCTCATCTCTCTTTCAGGCTAAGGGAGCCGGCGTTTGTTTGTCCACAGACAGCTTTCCGGGTCATGTGGCCAGCAGGACTAAAATGCTTCTGGCACAACGGAACACTGTGACGGAAACCAGTGTGCATGGAGACACTTTTTACCTTCCCGCTTCAGTGCTACCTATTTATCGACTTGCACTGGTGTGCTTTCAAACTGCCTGGTTAGCAGGGGCAGAGCAACGGGAGCTCATCCCGTCACAGGGATTCAAACCACCGACCTTCTGATTGGCAAACCCAAGAGGCTCAGTGGTTTAGACCACAGCGCCACCAGCGTCCCTGCATGTGTAAATAGGCCATATATCATAAAGACAACATAGTCTCCGCTGTGCCTCATTTTCCAAAAGGAAACATGGACCTGGGGAAATGCCTGGAATCCCAGAAATCTTGCACCGCTCAGAGACTGGGGTGGCATGTAAGAGTACCTTCTATTTGCTTTCCAGTTCTCTCCCGGTTCTTAGAGAGATGGAAGTCCACAGACAAGAGGCTGAATTGCTGGATGATTTTGCACTCTAGTGCCAAGCGCTGTCATTTGGACATGCCAGAATATTTCAATTATCCTCTGGGCCTTGCACAGTACTCTCTCTGTCTCCACCTGCCAGCGCAAAAGCAAAAGCAAAAGCAAAAAAAAAAAAAAAAAAGGAAGCACAGGGGGCGGGGAGCAATATCTATGGTAATAAGACTTCTGTAGCCCAAGGGAGTAGCATAACCCTGTTGCTACATGTAAGCAGGACATGTCTGCAGTTTTGCTTACAGGAATTAACAAGCAAGAAGCAATGCAGTTCATAGCAGGACAACGCTAGCCGTAGTTTAGCTGGTGAGTAAATCCAACCAAAACGACATCTGATAGGTTGAGGACTGTGTTGGTACATGCAATAAACGAAAACCAGAAAACTTATTCTCTTGTGCAGTGTGTCACCTCGAGCCGACCTGCAGCTCTGGTTTAGCTTCTCTGCCAACGCTGCCTTCCACATTCTGTCATTCCGACCAGTGCTGGATTTATGTATAAGCTAAACAAGCTATAGCTTAGGGCCCTGCTCTCTTGGGGCCCCAAAAAAAAATTCAAAGAAAAAAACACCTGGATGTGCATTTCCAAAATATAAGATATAAAATAAACCTACATACAGCAACAGTGTTTTGTGTTGTGTAGGCTCCTATGATATGTAAGTAATGGGCCCCGCCTACTAGTCTGCTCCCTAAAATATCACTGGTTTGCTCATTTCTATATACAGTGGTACCTTGGGTTACCTACGCTTCAGGTTACAGACTCTGCTAACCCAGAAATAGTACCTTGGGTTAAGAACTTTGCTTCAGGATGAGAACAGAAATCGTGTAGCGGCAGAGGGAGGCCACATTAGCTAAAGTGGTGCTTCAGGTTAAGAACGGTTTCAGGTTAAGAACGGACCTTCGGAACGAATTAAGTACTTAACCTGAGGTACCACTGTATAGGGTGCCTACATTCTGCATGGACTGGTTATTTTGTTATGTGCAAATGGCTTTAGATACCTATTACAGTGGTACCTCAGGAGCCCCGTTCACATCCTGAAGCGAATGCAACTGCGGGTCGCGTTTTGCCACTTCCACACATGTGCATGACGTTATTTTGACCGTCTGCGCATGCGCATGCGGCAAAACCCGGAAGTAACGAACTCTGTTGCTTCTGGGTTGCCGTGGAGCGCAACCCGAAAATACTTAACTTGAAGCACATTTATCCCAAGGTATGACTGTAGGTCCATAAATTACCATATAGCATATATTCAACACAAAAAAACTGACAATTTGTTGTTGACAAAGGACAGCTGGACATATAAAGGGCCCCATTACCTTCAGTAGCTTAGGGCCTCATCAAACTAAATCCAGCCCTGATTCCGACTTTGCACAGATAAGCTGTTCTCGGATTTTTGGAAGTGGGGAGTCGCCATACAAGCAGCTGCAAAGAACTGCATCTCCTCCAAGTGTCCTGATTTCCCAGGGACAGTCCCGGAATTACAGAAGCCATCCCAGTTTCTGATATGATCCCACGCATATTGTGGAGAAAGTGACTTGGAAGAAGTTTTTCTCCCTCTCTCAGTACAGTGGTACCTCGGGTTACATATGGTTCAGGTTACATACGCTTCAGGTTACAGACTCCGCTAACCCAGAAATATTGCTTCAGGTTAAGCACTTTGCTTCAGGATGAGAACAGAAATTGTGCTCCGGCAGCGTGGCAGCAGCAGGAGGCCCCATTAGCTAAAGTGGTGCTTCAGGTTAAGAAGAGTTTCAGGTTAAGTACGGACCTCCGGAACGAATTAAGTACTTAACCCGAGGTACCACTGTACTAGAACTCAGTGGCATCCAGCAAAGATGCATGCTGAAAGATTCTGGACAGACAAAACAAAGAATTCCTTCACACAATGCATAGGTAAATTATGGAATTCAAAACACCCCCCATAAAAGGTAGCGTTGGCAATTGTTTAAGAATAATTAAAAATCTCATTTGCAGTTAGTTTGGAAATTAAGGGCTTTATTTATTTCCGGATGCTGACTCTTTCCCGCCTGGGGAAACTGAAGGTGTCACAATTAAGTAGGAACTTTTGGTGCAGATAAACAATGTCTGCCATAGGAATAAGAAAATTAATTTGTTTGATGCAGGACAAAGATAACTCAGAGCTATAACCAGCCAGCTTCTTATACTGGCATTCAGGCTGCATTCACATGACAGTTTATTCAATTTTCATGACACTTCCCTGTTAGGCTCTGCGTTATATTTGGGCTTCCAGACTACATAAGAGCCACTTCTGGAAGGATAGTGGAATACAGTGGTACCTCGGGTTACATACGCTTCAGGTTCAGGTTACAGACTCCGCTAACCCAGAAATAGTACCTCAGGTTAGGAACTTTGCTTCAGGATGAGAACAGAAATCGGGCTCCGGCGGTGCAGCGGCAACAGGAGGCCCCATTAGCTAAAGTGGTGCTTCAGGTTAAGAACAGTTTCAGGTTAAGAACAGACCTCCAGAACCAATTAAGTACTTAACCCAAGGTACCACTGTATAGCCACCAGTTTGGTGCTCATTTCCATGTTTTTGGCTTCCATAAAAACAACCCCATTTGCAAATAATATCATAATGAGTGCTAAACTTGTGCTATATTCCACTATAGTTTCACTATTTTGACCACCTCCACCTGCCTAATGGTAGGGCCAGTGCCCCTCCCCTAACTATCAGTCAGCATTCTGTGACTACTGAGCATGCACAGTCCTCATAGGGCTGATTTTGGCACACACCTCTTGGGTGTCTCCCTCCATTAGAGAATGAGGTTTTATTTTATTTTTTTGGACTTCTGCAAACCTTCTTCTGAAAACTTATTCTTCTGCAAACCTTCTTCTGCAAAGGCTTCTTCTGAAGCCTACAGATACCTCCGTCTTGTGTCTCTGGATGGTGCTGTTTTGGCCACATGAGGAGTCACACTTGGAGAATGAGTTCACTGTTAACAAATACGATTCTGTACATCTTTATCCTGCTCTTTCCTTCAAGGAGCTCAGGGTGCTTCTCCATTTTCTTTTTCACCCCTTCTGTCCACATGATTCTGTGAGGCTGAGAGACAGTAACTGCCCAAGGTCACTTGGTTCTCATTTTGCAATCAAACCTAGGACTGCTTGCCATGTGTTTTATTGACATAGCGGCAGTTTTTCATCGGACCAAGAGACAGTGCAAAATAATAATAATAATAATAATAATAATAATAATAAATTAAAAACTTCCCTAAACAGGGCTGCTTTCAGATGTCTTCTAAAGGTCAGATAGTTGCTTATTTCCTTCACATCTGAAGGGAGGGCGTTCCACAGGGTGGGCGCCACTGCCGAGAAGGCCCTCTGTCTGGTTCCCTGTAACTCCACTTTTTGCAGTGAGGGAACCTCCAGAAGGCCCTCGGAGCTGGACTTCAGTGTCTGGGCAGAACAATGGGGGTGGGGTGGGGAGACGCTCCTTCAGGTATACTGGACCGCGGCTGTTTAGGGCTTTAAAGGTCAGCATCAACACTTTGAATTGTGCTCAGAAACATACTGGGAGCCAGTGTAGGTCTTTCAGGACTGGAATTATATGGTCCTGGCAGCCGCTCCCAGTCACCAGTCTAGCTGCTGCATTCTGGATTAGTTGTAGTTTCCGGTCACCTTCAAAGGTAGCCCCACATAGAGTGCATTGGAGCAGTATACTGTATAGTTGAACTAGAACTGGAGAGATTAGTTCACTGGGTGACTTTGGATCATTTGGTGACTTCTTGCAACCTAACCTACATTGCAGGGTTGTGTGTATAAACAAGGAGAGGAGAACTATGGATTCATCCCTGACCTCCTTGGGAAAAGTCTGGGACAGAAAATACAATTCACAACAACTGTGTTGATTTCTTAAAAGTTCAATTTGAGATTCCAAGCGTGCGTTCATTGCTTGGAAGACGGATAACATACCAAAAGTTTTTGTTCACAAATTTGATGAGCTTTATTTGGACTGGATGTTGCATGTTTTAATTAAGTAAATCGATTATATTGTATTTGTGGTTATTGTAAGACTGATCCTTTGTAAGCACGGGTATTCAGTTGTAGCCCTCCTTCCCAGAGTGCTTGTTAGGTTCTCTCTACTTCACATCCATGGTTTAAATTATTACATGACACAGGTAACAGTTCAAACTCTTATTGAGGTCAGTTTCATGGTTAAAGGAAGTAATGTATCCTCCAAAACTCGAGACTCGGTCACATTCACATTGTTGTTGTTTAGTTATTTAGTCGTGTCCGACTCTTCGTGACCCCATGGACCAGAGCACGTCCTATCTTCCACTGCCTCCCGCAGTTTGGTCAAACACATGTTGGTAGCTTCGAGACCACTGTCCCACCATCTTGTCCTCTGTCGTCCCCTTCTCCTTGTGCCCTCCATCTTTCCCAACATCAGGGTCTTTTCCAGGGAGTCTTCCCTTCTCATGAGGTGGCCAAAGTATTGGAGCCTCAGCTTCAGGATCTGTCCTTAAAGTGAGCACTCAGAGCTGATTTCCTCCAGAATGGAGAGGTTTGATCTTCTTGCAGTCCATGGGACTCTCAGTTCACATTCACACCATGCATCTAAAGCAGTCAGTGTCCATTTAAAGCATGTGACTTCTCCAAAAAGCTTCAGAGGGCTGTAGTTCACTCCTCACAGAGCTACAGTTGCCAGCACTCTTAATAAACTACAGTTCCCATGATTCTTTGCAGTGTGCCTGTGTGCCATGTGCTTTAAATGAGACAGGCTTAATTTAATTTTGGATGCCTACCAAAGAAGGAAGAAAAAATTGGGGCAATGGTTCTGTTTATTAAATAGAATGATTTTGCTGACTTTTTCAGAGCACAGCAGTCAGCCAGAAGACACAGAGACTTTGAACCATGGAAGATCCTTCTCATCATTTTGGGCGCTTCGATTGCAGCAGCCATCGCCATCGGTCTCTTTGTATACTTCATACACTTTCCGCAAGACAGAAAATATGGTAAATATCGTGTTCAATTTGCAGCGCTGCTTTCTGAATGGAAGTATTGGACCTTTCCCCACTTTCAGAAAATTCATGGACCTGAAGGAGGAAGCTTGAAGAGTGGTGCTGTTTCCGACTTCCTCTTCTAACTCTCTGTGATTTTTAAGGTTCAGACCAGCCCTTGAGCGGCTGAACAGAAAGTGGAGCAACTGAGAGAAAAGAAGGGAAATGGGACAGATGTGGGAGAGCAGTAGAGGGGGCAGGCAGAGTGACTGGGGGTGGAGTCAAGAGAAAGCAAGAAAAGACATCTATGTGTGCTCAGACACATTGGATGCAGTAAAACAGATCCTAGTGGAATTGAATGATTTTTTTTTCATGGTTCCCTCCCCATAAAGGTAAAGGGACCCCTGACCATTAGGTCCAGTCGTGGCCGACTCTGGGGTTGCGACGCTCATCTCGCTTTATTGGCCGAGGGAGCCGGCGTACAGCTTCCGGGTCATGTGGCCAGCATGATTAAGCCACTTCTGGCGAACCAGAGCAGTGCACGGAAATGCCATTTACCTTCCTGCCAGAGCGGTACCTGTTTATCTACTTGCACTTTGATGTGCTTTCGAACTGCTAGGTTGGCAGGAGCAGGGACCGAGCAACGGGAGCTCACCCCGTCGCGGGGATTCGAACCGCCGACCTTCTGATCGGCAAGTCCTAGGCTGTGTGGTTTAACCCACAGCGCCACCCACATCCCTCTGGAAATGTACATCCAGTTTATTTTTCCCTTTAATTTTTTTTTAGGCCCCCAAGAGAGTGGGGGCCTAAGCTATAGCTTCTTTAACTTATATGTAAATCTGGCAATGATCTCAGCCGATAGCACTGCTGATCTGGGCTGTCTTCCCTCATCCTGACAGATAGCAGGGCAGCCAATTGCCCTCACAAGGCACAGTGGCACTACCATGCCCTGGCACTGAGGCAGAACAGCTTTTCTCAGTCAGCAGGAAAGCAGCAGCAGCCACAGTGGATATGCATCTTCGCTGGCTGCCCCACTGATGAAGGCTTGAAGCATCCCCCATCCCCTTGCACTCAAACCATGAGGTCGAGGTGACTCTGCTTCCTCTCCTCCCCCCACCCATTCCATCTCCACAGCTGCTCCTTCCCTCATCTCCACGCCTGATCTCCTGTTTCAGACATCGTGATATATCGGAATCTGTTTAGCTGCTGATATATCACGATGTTGCAAACCAGATATCGCTCAGCCCTACTCTCTTGTTTAGTATACCTACAATCCTTTGCTTATTAGGGGATACCCGACATTTTCTTCCAAAAAGTGCTTTGCAGAGGTAACTACCGTAGAGTTATCAAAAGTAAGGGGTCCGTGGCTTGGCTTTTGAAAAATAGGGGGGCCCTCAGTAATTAGCTAATTGGGAACCGCTGCTTTATAGGAGCATAGGAAATGGCCTTACACTAAGTCCAGCTCAGCAGCAGCAGCTGTCTGGGGTTTCAGGATTATCTCCTGGCCCAACCTGGAAATGCTGGGAATCAGATCTGCAATCTTTCCCATGCAAATTTCATTGTCTGCCATGAGCTATGGCCCTTCCTTCAAAGTTCTAAGCTGTTTTCAAACAGCTGAGGTTACTTACACCTTCCCAGGCCCAATTCCAGAAGTCTGGTGAGCCTGAGCAGGGGGAGAGTGTGGCTTAAGGTAGCCAAGTGTGGCAAGAGGGAGAGAGAATTGTTCTCCCCTTCCCCGCATGCTCATTCTGAGATATTTAGTTGTATGTATTTATTGGTGGTTCTGGAGGGATGTGGACTTTCTAACACAACAGAGGCCTTATCATTCCCCCGCTTTTTCTTTTGCAGATCAGAGATTAACCTACTTCAGCAGCAACTTCAAAATTATGGGCGTCCAGTACAATCCTGCTTTGTCTCGACAGTCCTCAGATCGATTTAGAGAGGCAGGAAATTGGATTGAGAAACTGGTATGTGCAATTTATTTGTTCATCGCAGTTGTTTATTTTCACTGTTGGAGATGCAAATCTTTCCAAGGCGGCTTACGAGTAACATGAAATGACATCTAAAAGAATACGCAATAAGCAATATCAAGAAATTGGGAAGCCCTTGGGATCCTTCCCACTGGGCAGTTGCTGGGAGATGTCCCTGTGGAGGGTGGGAACAGGCTCTGAGGACATTTTTCCTTCCTGCTTGCCACCTTGGTCTCCTGGATCTTTGTCACAGGGCAGTTGGTGGTATATGATCTCCCTATTCCAGAGGTTTCCAACCTTTTTGAGTTGACGGCTCCCTTGGCCAGCTACATTCTTTCTGTGGCACCCCTGTGGGGCTCTGAAGTCCAGTTATGTCACCCCTTGCCTGCAGAGCTCTCACCCTTTTTCGAACACCCTCCCTTGTGGAGTGTTCCCTCAGCCTTCTCTCCTTGGGAGTCCTCTGGGCAGCTGCTGCCCCGATCTCTGAGCTGCCCCCTCCAGCCCCCAAGAGAGGTGCCTCCTGACACTGCCCACCAGGGGCCTGGGAAGAGGATGCCCCCAGCCTTAGTGGCGCAACAGAGACTGGCCAAAGGTGAACAGGAGGCCAGCACCTTACCTTAGGAGGCAGCAGTGGGCGCTGCCAGGCCTGTATGGCAGAAAGGCTCTCCTTCAGCACTGGGCACTCAGCTCCCAGGCAGACCTTGCACACAGCAAGCAGAAGAAAGGCCAGCGCAGTGCCTGCCAGCCTCCCACTTATCTGTCCATTCCCAACAGCAAGGGCTGGCGGACTGGCTGGCTGGGCTTCCTCGCCCACTTGTCTGCTTACTCCGAGGCCGCCTCAACTCCTGGCAACCAGTGCCCCCTGACCAGCCCGAGGCACCATTCACCTGCGGAGCTGGTAGCCAGGGCTGCTGCAACAAATAGCTGTGCAAGCCTTTGGGAGGTAGAGACACAATGTTATGTACTGAGTTGAATAGGATCCAAAATGCAGCAGTCTGATTGGTCCTAGAACAATAGGATTCAGCAGTGTGATTGGTCCTAGACCAATAGGATTCAGAATGCAGCAGTCTGATTGGTCCTAGAACAATAGGACCCAGAATGCAGCAGTCTGATCGGTCCACAGGAGCCACCCAATCCAGCTCCAGGTGGAAGTGAATCCGCAACCTGATTGGCCTACAGGAGAATCCCGGAATTAGCCAATCACGTGGGGCCCATTGTGTAAATAATGTATATAAAGCAGACTTTCTGGGGGAACTTCCATTCCTCCTCACAACTATGAGCTGAATAAAGAGCCTGAAATCCACTCTTGACTCCGAGTATATTTCGCACAAAAAGACATCAGAGGAAAGGAACTAAAGTGGGACATTGGTCAGTGTTTCCCACGGTACCCCTGGCCACCATTCAAGGCCCCTGGGGTGCCATGGCACACTGGTTGAAAACCACTGCCCTGTCCTATTTTTCCTCCTGTCCTCGTTGCTCAGCAGTACCCATTATAGGAAATAAGAATGATGGGTGATTGTTTCCCCCAACAACTGCTTCTCACATCATGTCAGATCCCAGCAAAAATGGCCCATCTCACAGATAAGGTCTTCTGAATGTGATCAAGTTGCTATCTGAGCAGGGGTCAAAGCTAGACTTGTATCTCTGTCCTTGGTCTGTGGCGTTCATATGACGGAAAGGATTACTGATGCATTTGGACTATTTGTGGAAGGCATGGAGAACCTGGGGGTCTCCAGATGTGGTTGGAAGTCTTCACATCACTAAATTCACAGGTAGATTGAGGGGAGAACAATAGGCTTGTTTCCTCCTAAAGTGAGGGGAAATGACTAGGCCAGGGGTCAGCAAACTTTTTCAGCTGTCCCTCAGACCTTGTGGGAGACCGGACTATATTTTGAAGGGGGGAAAAGAACCTACGCCCCACAAATAACCCATTCCTATGCCCCACAAATAACCCAGAGATGCATTTTCAATAAAAGCACACATTCTACTCATGTAAAAACATGCTGATTCCCAGACAGTCCGCAGGCCAGATTTAGAAAACGACTGGGCCGGATCCGGCCCCTGGGCCTTAGTTTGCCTACCCATAAACTAGGCTAAGCATGCCAGGACAGCTTACTCTGTGGGCATTGGCAGGTAACAGCTGACTTCAACTAACAAGCGTAGGGAAACATTTTTAAACTGCTGAAGTTGTTCATGGAATATATGTATCGCTTTTGGCTCAGCCCTGCGTTTCATACACTCCAAGCAGGCATCAGTAAATTTACTATGTGAGAACAGTGTTGCTTTTTCCCTGTGCAATTGATTAGTGTTCAAGTACTGGGGGAAAGTAATGTATCCAAAACAGTCTAAACGAAAGAGTACAAAAAAGCATTTGGATATCCCGTAAGTGAATTCTCGTTTATTGTACTCAAAAGTGAGTGTGTATTTTGAACGTTAAAGAGCTGCTGGCAGTTCTGTTGCAATTGGATTATCCTCTGGAAATTGGTTTTTAATCCATGTGAATCCTTCCATTTGCTGCCTTACTGAAGATGATGATGGTGGAGATAATGTTTAATTGGTTACAGGTTTATGACTCTGGCTTTGAGAGTGCAGATGTCTTTGTTTAGACGCCTATATACTTGTTTGGTCAGTACAACAAGCAAATATTCAGTTTCCTGTTCTTCTTTAAACAATCACGTGTTCACTTACTGAGAACCTAAATATATCGAACAAATGATCTTAAAAGAAGGACAGGAAACTGAGTATTTTCTTGTTGTACAGACCAAACAAATGCAACACAGGAGTTCTGCCCTAGCCTTTTCCTCAGAGACTAGTTTTGTATATATGCAGGGATTCATTCACAAATCCACATTTGGTGGAAGCATTCAAACGTTTTTTCTACCCCTACTACAACAGTCCATAAGGTAGGCCAGGATTATTAATTCCATAGTGCAAATTGCGGGGAAAGATTGAGAGTGAGAGAAGAGAAGCTTGGCTCCTCAGGCTGTTTAGTGAGTCAATGGCTGAGGTGAAAACAATAGGACCGGAAGCCCAGTTTGGGTAGGCTTGTGGTGGCATATGGGGAACGAAGATGGAAAAAACCTGCTATTGGATATATTCAAGATTGTAAAAAGGCAGTGTAATTTAAGGACATGCACTGTGGTTATATCGGTGTATGTATCAACATTATCCACATTTTGCAGGGGGGTCGGACTCGATGAGCCTTGTGGTTCCTTCCAACTCTACAATTCTATGACTAAGTAGACACCCCCAAACTTTAAAAATAATAATAATTGAAGAGATTTGTACCTTTGGTGTGCATAACAGAGGTCCATGGCACCGTTATATAGCAATAATCTGTGACAGTAAATAGTCTGGGGGCGATAAGTGATCCTGAGCAATCAGGGCTGGATTTAGGTTTGATGAGGCCCTGAGCTACTGGAGGTAATGGGGCCCTTTATATGTCCAGCTGTCCTTTATCAACAACAAATTGCCGCTGCTTTTTGTGTTGAATATATGCTATGTGGCAATTTCTGGACCTAATAGGTATTTAAAGGCGTCTGCACATGCAGAATGTAGGCACCCCATACAGTGGTACCTCTGGATGCGAACGGGATCCATTCCGGAGCCCCGTTCACATCCAGAAGCGAACACGACCTGCGTCCGTGCATCTGCGGGTCATGATTCGCCAGTTCTGTGCATGTGCGTGACATCATTTTGACACTGCGCATCCGCGAGCTGCAAAACCCGGAAGTAACACGTTCCATTACTTCTGGGTCGCCACAGCGTGCAACCCGAAATTACTTATCCCGAAGCTACTTCAACCCGAGGTATTACTGTATATAGAAATGAGCAAACCAGTGATATTTTAGGGAGCAGGCTAGCAGGCAGGGCCCATTGCTTATCTTAAAGGAGCCTACGCAGCACAAAATACTGTTGCTGTATGTAGGTTTTATTTTATTTGGGTTTTTTAATCTTATATTTTTGAAATGTGCATCCAGTTTTTTTCCTTTAATTTTTTTGGGGGCCCCCAAGAGAGTGGGGCCCTAAGCTATAGCTTGTTTAGCTTATACGTAAATCCGGCACTGTGGGCAATAATGACATATGACCTAAATGCGACCCACCTAAATTTGAATGCCTTCTGTATGAGCGGCAGGCCATATATCTAAGTGCCAGACTTTCCCACTGAGCACCTAAACATAGAGAGTGGACGATGCTTTCCCTACGATGACAAAGGTGCAGGAATGTCAGGATTCCTGCCGGAAGGATGATTAGCTATGTGTACCAATCAGCTGCCGGTAACATCTGGAAAATCTGGAAAACGTGCTCCTTAGGTGGAGCTGAGTCAAGGGAAGGAGTCAGTGACAAACAAAAAACTTTCTCATTTCCTAATCATTCGAATTCTCTGAGGTTAACAATGGCTGTCTCCTCTAATTCCTACTCAAGTGGCGCATGTTGCATATGTGAGGACCAAACGAGACATGCTATCAAATGTGTCTCTGCCCTTGATGGACAGGGTTGTTGCTTTTAAGAAACGGAAACATAGCTGGGAGGTTGGAAGCTGATACTTATTGGAGCATAAAAAGCATTTCTTTCACTGCTGCAGTCCTGAGGGAGGAAAAAACCTTCTCTGAAAGTGGCATTTTCTTCTGGAGAAATCCAGTGGATTTCCCAAAAAGAAAATACCAGCTCCACAGAACAGATATATCCCTCAGGGCTGCAGCAGGGGGATGAAAGGTTTAAATCACCACCACCGTGCCTTCGGTGCTCCAATAATTATATTCCTCCTCCCGACACTGATTTTATTTGCATTTTTAAAGGCAGCACAAATATGTTTAATGTCACAGGTCTCTTGCTATAAATCTTCTTGACCTGGATAATTATTTCTTTATCACCTGAGATCCTTCTCTCAAGGAGTAGAGAAAATGTTGTGAAACTAGACCTCATAAGCTCAGTCCTGTGCATGTGTACTGGGAATTATTATTGTCCCTGTCTCCAGTTGGGCTCACTCCCATTTAAGCATGCATATAGCCTTCATCTCTTAGATCTTGCATTAGATGAAACTCCCAAGTCCTGTTTCTCTAAGGGCTGGTTAGCAAATGGCAGTAGGGCGTGCTGGATTTTTCAATTTTCAACTTCCCAAAATATGAGGGGTGCTAAAAAGTTGGAATGACTTAGGAATTCAAAAGACATTTTGGTTATATTAATATAACTTAGTTTTGCTTGTTTAGTAAAATGTGTGTAAAATTGCACAGAAAAAAATTACAAATGCAGTTGTACATTATTATTATTATTATTATTATTATTAAGCATTACCTGACATTTTCAGAAGGTAAAATCAAAATCGTTTGGTTTTCCGAAAGCAGTTTGTGGGCTTCTTCAACATAAAACTAAACTTGCCCAATCATGAAAGTTTTGAATTCAGCACTCGCAAAAACATATTTTTAAGGCCTGTCACTGAAGAAATTAGCAAAATTTAAGTTTCAGCCCTTAAACTCACCCCAAAATTTAAGTTGCACACCCTAGTATGGCAGCTCATCACTTGTTTTCAGTAGTCTTAGACAAGTTTGGTCAATACTTTATAGAGACTTGAGCCAGCAGTCTCCCTGTGTGTTGGTGTTCTGGCCATGATTCGCCACTCCCACAAGATAGCCGACTGCATGGTGCCTACATGCATACAGTCTTTCATGCACAGGTACAACTCACATGGTTGATTTCCCAGATAAAATCCTGGTAATGTCCTGCAAGAAGGAGCTGGCCAGTTGTGTGCACGTATGTCGATCTCTTTTGTCGACCAATGTCATTCGTGCCCTGTGTACAGAATTGAGTTAGTGGAATAATACAGGTAAAGGGACCCCTGACCATTAGGTCCAGTTGTGGCTGACTCTGGGGTTGTGGCGCTCATCTCGCTTTACTGACCAAGGGAGCCGGCATACAGCTTCCGGGTCATGTGGCCAGCATGACTAAGCCGCTTCTGGCGAAGCAGAGAAGTGCACGGAAACACCGTTTACCTTCCTGCTGGAGTGGTACCTATTTATCTACTTGCACTTTGACGTGCTTTCAAACTGCTAGGTTGGCAGGAGCAGGGACCGAGCAACGGGAGCTCACCCCGTCGCGGGGATTCGAACCACCGACCTTCTGATCGGCAAGTCCTAGGCTCTGTGGTTTAACCCACAGCACCACCCATGTCCCTAGTGGAATAATATAGAGCAGAGTAAATAATATAAATAAAATGCAAATGTTAAAGAAGGGTGCTTCTTCTTGTTGGACGTTACCAGGATTTGAAGGGTGACCAGGTGACAAAGAGGACAGGACACCCACACTTTTAATAGTTGTGTACAAGAGAAAATTTGAGCAGTTGTAGCTTGTAGTCATTACGGGCCAATTCAGACAAAGCTTCAGAGGCCTAATTTGGGTCTAACATGGAGCCAGCATGCCCACCATGACTGTTTGCTTATTCAATGTTTTTTGGGGGTGGTCCCAAATCTTTGACATTAGCAGGGAGTGGGTGTAATTCCATTTCTTCAGCTCCATGAGCCACTTTAAACATTTTCGCCTTCCACCGGAGGATCAGTTTCCCAAAGTCCTATGAGCTGCACCACAGATATATAACAGCTTTATTATATTGGCAGTTTTATTTTCCGTCTTTCCCCTCATGATCCCTAGGCACAGCATTCACATATTTCACAGCTAAAGCACAATGGGTCAACATCTTCACCATCAGTTATTATTTGTACCCTGCCCATCTGACAGTTTTGGGTGGCTATCAAGTTATCAAGCTATCCCTCTGATCCCAAGGTCTTCTTCCTGGTCAGCCTGGTCAGACCCCATGAGAAGATATGTGAAATTAGAATGTTTTGCACTTGCTTACATTGAATTGCATTTGCCAGTTTTTTTTATTGTTTAGTTATTTCATCAAATTTATATGCCTCCTGATTGTGTGTGTGTGTGTGTGGGAACCCTCAAAGTACTTTACTGCTCATTCATCCAGCTTGGGGAGACACCTCCCTGCTCTGACCCTGAATTTACAAACAGGTGGAGCTCTGACAAACCTCATTTTAGTAATTCAATCATAGGTTAATATTAAAGGCTATCTCTTCCTTCTCCTCCAGTTTTCCCAACACAGTTTTGAATCCTAACTTATGCACCACCTTATGATATCAAAAGAGAGATGTAACCATTCAGGCAACAGAGAGCTCATAGTAAAGTTATAAGAAAATATTTTCTCCCTGGTTTGCTGATACTATGCCAAGACAGATTTATATATCTCTTAGCTTCACAAACCTCAAAAGCAAGCTTTCATATTTAAACTGCTTTATGTTTAAACTCTTTGAGTTGTCACTTCAAAAGAGCACAGTACCTCTATTAACTTTTTTAATTAAAAAATTTAAAAAGTCACTAGGAAACTCTGTGATCCAGTTCCCAAGGAGAACAGAACTGCATTTTAATGAATAAGGAACAACTGGATGATATTATCTCTACCATCCCATTACAGTAGTCTTCTCAGATGCTACTTTTGAGAAGGAATTCAGAATGACTCATTTCCCCGTCTACGTTATTAACATTCCCCAGTTATTTGGAAGAAACATTATTACTACCACTAATGAGGTTGTGGTGTTGTGTTTGTGAAGTTAGACTTCGTTCAGTCAGATAATGCCACACTGTACAGATACAACCTATCTGTTTGGAATGGGACCCATCAGAAGCCAATTAAGTCTGTGACCTAGATGAGCACTTGGGTAACCAGCACTTAAAATCCAATTAAATTTAAATTAATAAATGAA
Organism: Podarcis pityusensis; assembly: GCF_964106645.2. Lineage (NCBI taxonomy): Eukaryota > Metazoa > Chordata > Lepidosauria > Squamata > Lacertidae > Podarcis > Podarcis pityusensis. The sequence continues at coordinate 8,254,300 of NC_138038.1, read as the reverse complement.
TAGCACCAATTGTACTCATGATATCAGACACTCGTTGCATTAGACGAGGTTTTTGTAGTTCCGTATTGACTTACAAGGGACGCAGGTGGTGCTGTGGGTTAAATCACAAAGCCTAGGACTTGCCGATCAGAAGGTCGGCAGTTCGAATCCCTGTGACGGGGTGAGCTCCCGTTGCTCGGTCCCTGCTCCTGCCAACCTAGCAGTTCGAAAGCACAAAGTGCAAGTAGATAAATAGGTACCGCTCGAGCGGGAAGGTAAACGGCGTTTCCGTGTGCTGCTCTGGTTCGCCAGAAGCGGCTTAGTCATTCTGGCCACATGACCCAGAAGCTGTACGCCGGCTCCCTCGGCCAATAAAGCGAGATGAGCGTCGCAACCCCAGAGTCGGCCACGACTGGACCTAATGGTCAGGGGTCCCTTTACCTTTACCTTTATTGACTTACAATGGCCCCTTCCTCATAGCTCCGGTTATGGGCCTGCTGTCAATTCACTATAAAGTTGAGGGTGGAGGAGCTTCAAGGTCAGTTTGCACTGCTGAGAAGGAGGACTCACCTCCATCTCTGGTTTTCTGCTCCAAATTAACTGTTTTAAAACTTGGTTGTTCTCTTGGCAAGAATTATTGCAGGTCATTGAGTCCCATCAGGAGCGGGTGTGTGGGGAGAGAGAGAGAGAGAGAATGAATGAATGAATGAATGAACTAAAAAAAAGGTTGTTGGGAAGTTACAGGTTGGTGGGAGTGTGATTCAACTCCCTATTCTTACCCCTATTGCACTTTAAACCACCACCATGGCTATATAGGAAGTCAGTAGCAGACCTGAAGCATCATGGCTGGTGAGGGAGAGGGTTTTCCTCACATACCTAAATAGCGTTGTATTTTGCATTTGCTGTTGCCACACAGGAAAAAAAATTGAGTTGCAGTAAATGGTTCCCCTGAGAAAACACTAATCACCTACTGAAAAACAAGGCACCACTTTGGGACTTTTATTTGACTAGGAAATACTTTTAATAGAACAAAAATACTTGCATTGCCGTGTAGCAAACTTAATTGACTTATACAAGAGTGACAGTACTGGCAAAAAAGTCTGTGTAAGTTAATTGTATTTGCCACACCTCAAATAAAGCTGCAGTTCTTGTTGCGCTGCTTTGAAAAGGATATGTTAAGATTAGAAGAAGAACAAACAAAGGCAATTAAAATTACGAGGGCATGAAAAGTCTTCTTCATCTTGGATAGAAAGAAGAAAGACATGAAAGAGAGTGATAAAGTAATTGCGTGTGTCAGAGAATTTGAACAGGAAACTAATTTTGGAGCAGCAAGTATAAAACAACTGATTAATACTGTACTTTCCTAAAATGATCAAAAGAATGCACTCTGCAGACTTGGGGAAGTCTTGGGCAAGCAGAGGTGGTGATGGGCAACATGACTGATGATTTTTTTAACACAACACAAAGCCTAGGACTTGCCGATAAGAAGGTCAGCAGTTTGAATCCCTGCGATGGGGTGAGCTCCCATTGCTCGGTTTCCATGCGCTGCTCTGGTTCGCCAGAAGCGGCTTAGTCATGCTGGCCACATGACCCGGAAGCTGTACGCCGGCTCCCTCGGCCAATAAAGTGAGATGAGCACCACAACCCCAGAGTTGGTCACGACTGGACCTAATGGTCAGGGGTCCCTTTACTTTTTACACAAGTTCTTAAAAGAGCCTCTTGGTTGGTCTTTTAATGTGTAAAGGAGGTTATTTTAATCTGTTTCTGTATTTTAACTTTGGTGTCTTTTGAAGCAGGGTTGTAAATTCTTCTTGATTTTACTGTTTTACATTTTGTAAGCCACTTTGATTATTATTTTTTACAATCAAGTGGTTTATATATTTTTTGAAATGAAAAGAAATGAATGAATGGTCACGAAATTGTTAACTACTTGGAACCCCAGGAATGACAGGGATAAGGTTCTCTTTTTGTATCATGTGCCATTCTGAATTTCCTCAAACGCTCACAATAACTGATCAGGTGACTGTGATGGTGTTGCTCTCTTGCTCTCCCTGAACATGTGAGAGCAAATAGTGTGCAGGGGTTGTGTTTGTGTATGCTGCTTTACCGCCCCCCTCCCTGCATACACCAACCCATTTCGCTCCAATCCTGACTTCTGTGTGTTTAGCTCAGGGGTCGACAAATTCCCATCATCTGCCTCTGAGTTGTGACCTCCCTCAAACCACTGTTGTACAGTGGTGCCCCGCAAGACGAATGCCTCGCAAGACGGAAAACCCGCTAGACGAAAGGGTTTTCCGTTTTGGAGGTGCTTCGCAAAACGAATTTCCTGTGTGCTTGCTTCGCAAGACGAAAATGTCTTGCGAGTTCCTGCGGGGTTTTTTTCCTTTCCCCCCCTTTTTCCCAAGCCGCTAAACCGCTTATCAGCTGATGGGCTAAGCCGCTTAACAGCTGGTCGCTAAGCCGCTTATCAGCTGATCGTTAAGCCGCTTATCAGCTTTTTCCCAAGCCGCTAAACCGCTTATCAGCTGAAGGGCTAAGCCGCTTAACAGCTGGTCGCTAAGCCGCTTATCAGCTGTTCGCTAAGCCGCTTATCAGCTGATCCGATAAGCCCGCTAAACCGCTAATGGGCTTGCTTCGCAAGACGAAAAAACCCGCAAGACGAAGAGACTCTTGGAATGGATTCTTTTCGTCTTGCGAGGCACCACTGTAAATCTATACTGGCTTCCTCTTCCTCCTCCCTGGAAGGGTCAGGATGGGGAGGGGGTCTCCACCATTCCTCTTCTGCCCAGTCCATGACAGTCACTCTCTCCTGGTCTGACGTACCTCACACAGGTTTGTGGTGAAGACTGAATGAGGAGAATCCCACCTTGAGGTGCTCAGAGAAAGGGCAGGGTAAAAATGAAATGAACAAACAAATATCATGTCAGTGGTCATGTATGGAAGTTGTTATGTTCTTTAGAAAGACTTGCTGAAAAATCTGACCAAAGGGTGATGGTCCTGTTGTTGACAAGGCTGACTTAGTTCAGAACCCTACATGTTGTGTAAGAAAAGGTGGGCAAAGGTGAATAATAATTCATCTGAGATATTGCAAAAGTTAAAGTGGAATTTGGAAGCTATGAGATGTTGCAGATCAACAGAGGTCTCTGAAACTGAAGGTGTTGACAAGATTGAGCAGGACAAGGTAATAAGCAGAAAAGAGCAAAGCAGGTAAATCAGGTGACAGGACTCTGAGTGTGTGGAAGAGGCAGAGGAGGCCCCAGGTTGACCCCGGAGAGTGGGCCAGTGATTTATTGGGTTTTGTGCCACCAGCGAAGCAGGAGCTAGGGCTGGAGGAAGGGGAAGAGTCTGAGCAGTCAGAGATGGTGGACATAACAGAAGCAGAGGAAGAGGTTCTTCAGGTGGAGGATGAGCTGGTTGAATTCCTGCCATCCCCTGCCGCACTGTCTCATAGAATCAGGAAAGGCTCAAAGAGGCAAGCACAGTGGCAACTTTGGTTTAGGAGAAATCACTTGTGCGAAAACTCCGTCAGATTAAGTCTGGGGTATGTGTGGCCCCTGTTGTTTTTTTTTTGGGGGGGGGGAATTAAAGAACCTCTTAATGAGGGTGAAAGGGGAGAGCGCACAATATGGTCTGAAGCTCAACATCAAAAAAACTAAGATCGTCGACACTGGTCCCATCACCTCCTGGCAAATAGAAGGGGAGGAAATGGAGGCAGTGAGAGATTTTACATTCCTGGGCTCCATGATCACTGCAGATGGTGACAGCAGTCACGAAATTAAAAGACGCCTGCTTCTTGGGAGAAAAGCAATGACAAACCTAGACAGCATCTTAAAAAGCAGAGACATCACCTTGCCAACAAAGGTCCGTATAATAAAAGGTATGGTTTTCCCAGTAGTGATGTATGAAAGTGAGAGCTGGACCATAAAGAAGGCTGATCGCCGAAGAATTGATGCTTTGGAATTATGGTGCTGGAGGAGACTCTGGAGAGTCCCATGGACTGCAAGAAGATCAAACCTCTCCATTCTGAAGGAAATCAGCCCTGAGGGCTCACTGGAAGGACAGATCCTGAAGCTGAGGCTCCAATACTTTGGCCACCTGATAAGAAGAGAAGACTCCTTAGAAAAGACCCTGATGTTGGGAAAGATGGAGGGCACAAGGAGAAGGGGACGACAGAGGACGAGATGGTTGGATGGTGTTCTCGAAGCTACCAGCATGAGTTTGACCAAACTGCGGGAGGCAGTGGAAGACAGGAGTGCCTGGCGTGCTCTGGTCCAGGGGGTCACGAAGAGTCAGACACAACTAAACAAGTAAACAACAACAACAAATGTGTGGTCCCCCTGTTGCTTCAGCTGTTCAGCTGGGGCACAAACCTGGGAAAGTGAATGCCAGCTAAGTAGTGTCTAGAAGCGTGTGTGTTTTTATTCAGTGCACCTCATGAGCTACTGTGAGTGCCTGCTTTTGTCAATAAAGAGGTGAACTCCTGGTTGTTTGTCTTCCTTGGTTGGGTGTGTTCAGGACGTCAGGTAAATGATAGCCTGAGGTTTTGATCTGGTGAGCTTGAATTCTAAAGGCAGAGAACAAAAACAGAGAAAGGCTGCATGTGCGTGATAGTTTATTTTAGAATCAACAGGGACTGACAGAAACCAAAAATAATTTTTGCCCCCCAAAGTGCTTCTTGAGACACTGTTTTCATTCTGAAAATAGAAGCTCATTGAAGACTGATTGTGCATTGCCTCACAGTGTGTGCATTTGAAAACAGAGGTGGGTGAGGCTGGAAATAGGGGATTGTGGGGGAATATACCAATACTGGGACGCGGGTGGCGCTGTGGGTTAAACCACAGAACCTAGGACTTGCTGATCAGAAGGTCGGCGGTTCGAATCCCCATGACGGGGTGAGCTCCCATTGCTTGGTCCTGGCTCCTGCCAACCTAGCAGTTCGAAAGCATGTCAACATGCAAGTAGATAAATAGGTACTGCTCTGGCGGGAAGGTAAACGGTGTTTCCGTGCGCTACTCTGGTTCACCAGAAGCGGCTTAGTCATGCTGGCCACATGACCCGGAAGCTGGATGCCGGCTCCCTCGGCCAATAAAGTGAGATGAGCGCTGCAATCCCAGAGTGGGCCACAACTGGACCTAATGGTCAGGGGTCCCTTTACCCTTTTATGCCAATACTGCAATAATGGTTTCTTTCTTCATTCACCTGGGGTATGTGCAAGGAGGAAAAGGCATGGATAACTTTGGTATTCAGGGCAGATTGAAGATTCTGCCCCTCTCCTGCTCATCTGTCTTCCTGCCAGAGGTGGTTGTGGATTTGGTGCTGAAAACTCCCAGAATGATTGTCCTGTGGGACTCTGGACATAAATCCCGAGGCTTAGGATTTCATGGCTTCCATGACAACTATGGGGCTGACCCCACATGTCATCAACCCAGGGCATGCAGGACAGACTCTTGATTTGTATTTCTCTTGCCATGGCCAGAAAACTTCCTGTTTAACTTTAGACCTTCCGCATCTCTACTCCCCTGCACGGGTGGGGGAACCATTAAAATGGTCCGCCCTTGGAGTGTAATGAGTCCTCTGGTGAACTTCCTGCTGTGGTGCTCCTGTCAAATCCCTAGTTGCTCTGTGGATATGGAGATGACCCAAGTGATGGATTGCTCTGTGGATATGAAGATGACCCAAGTGATGGATATGCTGCAGTGCAATGGTTAGAAAGGAGATGGAGGAAGACTGGTGACGAGTTCAGTTAAGTGCGTTAAGAGGTGAGCTCATTATCGAGCCAACTCAATGGAAATGCTGGTATCAAAGTGTGGGAGCCATGAGGATTTATTTTCACTATTGCATCTTCTCATTGTCAGCTGTTCTGACAACAGTCCATGGCCTCGTGCAATTTGACCTGGGGAGAGATGCTGTGGAATGTTTGGTAAATTTGCTCCCAGTTGCCATGATCTGGACTCTCTGCAGTGGAGAGAGCTCAGGTGCTTATCAGGTCCAGTTTTTATGGATATTTTAAAGGTATTCTGAGGGTGTGGACAAGATCTTTGGTTACATCCAGCCGACCATCAATATGCTTGAGCATCCTTGTCCACTGTGGCTTGTTACTCTAATGAAGAGGTGATGTCTGGCGAAGTCTAGGATACATTTCAGTATGATTTCAAGATCAATTTTGGGGCTGACATTGCCTTGATCACTCTGTGACATTGGATCTGTTGATAGGAAGACAGAACGGGTGAACCCTTATTTATTATTTTCAACTTCTTGGAAGCTTTTGATGCCATCGGTCATAGTATCTGTCAGGGGTTCAGGAGCAGAGGCAAGGGCAAGGGAGGAAACAGAGAGCGAGGGAGAGGAGGCAGAAGAAAAGATGAGTGATGACGACGACCCGAGATCTCCGAGTCTTTCCAGTGAATCAGAAGATTCACAGAAAGGAGCACCAGTGGCCAGGGCAAGGGGGGAGCCTAGGGGGACACCCCAGGAAGATAGAGCCAGAGGGGACTCAGAGGGGAGCAGTTGGAAATCAGGACCAGCGTCACCGCCAGAGAGCAGGGAAGAGGAAGGGCGCCAGGGATCAAGCGCTGGCAGCTCACAACAGGGGGGAGGGCACGAGTCAGGAGTGGCCACACCTCCATCGGGGAGCGAAGAAACGGTCAGACGGAAGGTGGAAGGTTGGGCGCGCGCGCCAAGTTCAAATGCACAGGAAGGTGGCGCAGTAGGCAGCCCGGAAAGGGAGCCAGGTCCTAAAGCCCGCCGAAAGGAGGGAGAAGAGTCAGGGGGGTCAGCGTCAGCGTCAGAGGAATCCCGGAAGGAAGAGACCCCGGGGGGCAGAGGGACCCAGAGAAGAACAGTCAGGCGGAAAAGGTGGAGCAAGGCTAGGATATTAAGTTGGTGTACAAGGGGCGGAGACTCAGATGGAGCTTCGCCGATCTAACCATTAGACGTAGGGTTGCACGCAGCAGCTTGAGAATGGAAACTGTAACTCAATAAAGACTTTTATTTAATGATCGCTGGCTAGCGTGATCCTCTGTGAGCTAGGATCTGGAAGCAACTCTGACAGTATCTTTCTGAAGAGGCTACCTGAGTAGTTTTCCCCATCTCTTGCAAAGACTGGCTGGGGAAACCCAGCCAGATGGGTGGGGTAATAAGAAGAAGAAGAAGAAGAAGAAGAAGAAGAAGAAGAAGAAGAAGAAGAAGTTTCCAATATTCTCCCTATTGACTTCTAGAGAGATGGTCCTGCAATTGTGTCAGGGTAGAATGGTGCTGAGCCCTAAAGAAAAACAAATGTCACAATTATTAGGGAAATATAAAAAAGAGGGGGGGGGGAATGCAGCCCTGTCTGGAAAGCAGCGAAGTGGCTCAGAAAGGGGAAAAATCGCCTTTGCATGCGATTATGTGACAGGACATATATATATAGGTGGCATCCTGGTTCATCTATGGGCTCATCCACACACAGTGCTTTCTAGGCCCAAGTCTAGAAAAGTCTGAGCACTTTTCCCACTTCCTTCACTTTCCCCAGGAAAATCCACTCTTTGATGCTGAATCAGAACAAACAGCAATTTGGGTTTTCTGCTGACTGTGGAAAGTATTAAAGAATGGAGAGTGGAACTGCGGATGGGCGCGAGAAAGCTAACTCAGCAGCATCCTTGTGTGGTGTCGCCCGGCCGAGGAGAGGGGCAGAGAATTGACTCTCCTCTCCAGGCCAGGCTTGACCCAGGGGTAGAGCTGTGTGGTTCCGCCCTCCAAAAAAAGTGTCGCCCAATGTGGTCAGCCCCCCTGCCCCCTAGCTATGCTAGTGGGATTTTCACAGGGAAAGTGGAGGGGCAAATAAAATAAAATAGTACTCGGGCAAAGACTGGAAAAGTGCAAACCTGTGCCTAGAAAGTCTGGAGGAAAATGAGTGTGGATGATCCCTATGTTGATAGGGATGCTGTGCAATTTGAGATGAAACCGAGATGATGAACTGCTGTGGTATGTGATAAGAATACATTGAGAAGACACCTGGGATTACTCACCAGCAATTTATCTCAGCATCTCAGCTACCAAGCAAGTTGTGTCTCCATCTAACATTCCAAAGCCTTGAGCCGCTGCTCAGGTGTCCATTAAACCATAGTAACAGCAATAACATTTCTGTACCAGAAACTGCATTGTCTCACTGTTAGGAGTCTTGCAGCACACTGTTAAGTAGGGAAGCGCTATTATCTCCTTTCTGCAGACCAGGACATCCTGGGAATTTGCAGTGGGAGGAGGAAACTGAATCTTCGTCAAAAGCAGGGGTGCAGCTGCCCCCCATCAAGTAAATCAATAAAGATAATTAACTAACTGAGGTTCTGCACCATCACCCCCAAGATAAATCCTAGCTACGCCCATGGTCAAAAGACTTGGCAGTCATTAAAAAAAGCAGATTTAACATTAAGGTTGTATTCTCTCTAGAACATAAGTTCCACTGAACTTATGGTAGAACTTGCTTCCAAGTGAACACGCGTAGGATTGTGCTCTTAAGTCTTCCCTTGATATTAAATTTTGCTTTAACCGTCTCATGATAATTAATACACAAACTTTGTACAACAAAATGGAGTAAGCCTACATGCACACTACTTTGAAGTCCTATAAAAAAGGGTAAATATAACAAGTCATTAAAAAGTAATAAAACCACGCAGGAAATATTTTTATTTTCATATGGGACGCAAGGCTACCTTTCAGTTATAAAGTGTTTGAAGAGTTTTGTAATTCAAGTCTACTAAATTTATAGATAATATGAATTGGTTGTTGTTATTTGCATTTGTTAAATCACTTTATACAGAAGTCGCAAGGCAAGTTAAAAGACCAATAAAACTGGACATGTCTAAAATATAGGCAGGCTTCTTCTTATTTGTTGTTTCTGGTTAGAAAACAAATGGCAAGATGCTATGAATGAAAATGCATTCTTAGGAAGTGGTAGAACATTTGCAAAAGACTTTTTGGACACAGATTACGCAAGAAGACATTCCAGTCTAGCAAAGAGAATTTCAGTTCTGGAGAACTGGGCTCAAACGCTGTCTGAGATGGATAGCTTTGTGCAGGGGTCAGCAAACTTATTCAGTAGGGGGCCAATCCACTGTCCCTCAGACCTTGAGGGGAGCCAGACTATATTTTGAAGAAGAAGAAAAAGAACGAATTCCTATGCCCCACAAATAACCCAGAGATGCATTTTAAATAAAAGCACACATTCTACTCATGTAAAAACACACTGATTCCCGGACTGTCCGTGGGCCAGATTTAGAAGGTGATTGGGCCAGATCCGGCCCCCGGGCCTTAGTTTGCCTACCCATGGCTTTGAGGCTTGTGGGTGATTTACAGAGCAATCTTAACCCTCACATTTGCTGGCTGGAAAGGGCTAGGATGGGGTGGAGATGCCTTTCTGCAGGAAGAGAAGATCTTCATCAACATGGGGTGTATATGCCAGAGAGGCCCTTGCTATACCTGTGAAAAGTTCTATGGGCACCAATTTAGCATTAATAGTTTTTTTGTCGACAGCAACCAGTCAGCCCTGAAACGGGGCTTTCTGGGGATGGAGCAGAGACAACCTAAAACCCCTTCATTCTTCTGTAAATCTCCAGGATCAGGCTCATCAGCTATACTCGCATCAACTACACGCCACCCAAATTGATTTTACAAAATGGAAATCGGCTTGGGGGGTGGGGTGGGGAGAGAAATAAGTTTTATTCCCCTACCTCCCAGCCGGGTCACTGTGAGATGGCACCACTCTGGAAGCAGTGGACAATCCATGCTTTCACTCCTTTTCAACCCATCCAATTCAGGAATGCTCAGCCCAGTTGTAAGGCTACACGCTCGCAATGGGAGAAAGATCCGTCCAATTCACGACTTCTGAGTAGGCATGCATAGGGTTGCACAGTTTCAATACTTAAATCACGTGAGAAATGTAGCCTTCCTAAAATGACTTCTTAATAGTGCTTGGGGTTCTGAGAAACAAATGAAGACAAGCAAGGCAGCTGTTTGTGACGCAAGCTCTTGCCTTGTGCTACTGCAGCGGAACAGGAACCAGGGGCAGGTATGATTCAGCTGAACTAAAATGGTTCTTTCTGCATTACGGAGGATCATAGCTGTCAACCGTCCCTTATTTGGTGGGAAAGTCCCTTATCCCAGCCCTGTGTCCTGCTGCTGTCCCTTATTGATGATGTCCCTTAAATTTCCCGGGTTTCAAAGGAAGCAGCTCCTCTCCCTCCCTCCGTGCCGGCCAAGGAGGAGGGAGGCTCCAACTGTGTTGCCTGGCTGCGTTGCTCACCCAATAAGGAGTCTAAGAACGACTGGGGGGTGGAGCTTGCATGCCTTGTGCCGATCAAATCGGCCGCGTTGCCTGGGGACTCGCTTTGCTCAGCGCTTCCCAGCGGAGAGGTGACGGTGGTTTCCCTTGCTGCATCCCCTTTGCCGGCTTGCTGCGCTGTGGGAACCACCGCTTGAGGCTTCGTTTGGCTGCTGTCTGGGCTTTCTGCCTTTGGCTCAGAGGGGCTCAGAAGTTGAACATACCTGTGCTTGGAAAATTCCTTATTTTGGCTGCTGGTCCCTTATTTTCGAGGCTGCTGGTCCCTTATTTTCAAATCTGTAAGTTGGCAGCTATGCGGAGGATATCTCTACAATGTGGCTCTGCAGATCTAGTATGAGCAGGTGTTCCTCGGACGACCCTAAGTTCTCTTTGCTAAAAGAACACTTTTGCTTTCTCCCAACAGATGTACGAGACATTTCACAATTCCATTTTAAGGCCTAAATATAGAGGCTCACGGCTTGTCAAAGTGAGGTATGTAAAACCACGGTCCAAAGACATGGCAAAAATCTTCCCTCCTCTACATTGCAGGGGAATGGAATGATCGATCCTCAGGGTCTCTTCCAACTCTACAATTCTGTGATTCTCCTGTGACTCAGCCAGCAGGTGAATTTGCCAGTGTGTGTGTGTGTGTGTGTGTGTGTAACTAACTAACTAAATATTAAGAGCCAGTGTGGTATAGTGGTTAAGAGCGGTGGACTCGTAATCTGGTGAACTGGGTTCGCTTCCCTGCTCCTCCACATGCAGCTGCTGGGTGACCTTGGGCCAGTCACACTTCTCTGAAGTCTCTCAGCCCCACTCACCTCACAGAGTGTTTGTTGTGGGGGAGGAAGGGAAAGGAGAATGTTAGCTGCTTTGAGACTCCTTCAGGTACTGATAAAGCGGGATATCAAATCCAAACTCTTCCTCCTCTTCTTCTAAGATGGTTGCCTGGATTACACCAAGCTGCTCCTGATACAGTTCTCTACACCTCTTAGCAGAATGGTACAGGTGACCACAGTATGTTGGGCCAAGGTAGCTCATCCCAGTGTCCTTTTCATCTGTATTGGCTCTCTGAATCATCTTGCCACTTGTATGAGTACAGATGTGTGGTTGAAAGGTTATAAACTGCTCGTCTGGATCCACCTTGAATGGTATCTTTCTGCATGATCCCACACCAGCAGAGCCTTAGGAGGACTGCACTGTAACAATTGCCAGCTTTAGGTATCTTTGGAAATTATTTGCCTTGGAAATGAAATGATTTAACTTGCGTTAGTGTACCAGACTGGAAAGCTTACGCTCCTTTCTGCAATAATTTGTAAAAGACCACTTCACAAGTCTTTGGGGGTCATCAGTAAAACAAGGCAGGATGGGTAAATCCACAAAGCACATGTAATCCTGGTGAGTGCGATAACACAGAGCTTCACCGTCACACCTAGTTTGACACTGAAGCCACCTAGCAGGTTGATAACATAGGTGATATTTCAGCTGGGGAATTTACCCTATGCCTCCTCCCTGTTCAACCCATATGAACCTAATCATTGCAACCTCTCCTCTTGACATATTATTCCTGAGAGGTACCTAGTTTTTCCAGTTTGTGCTGTAACACAGATGAACATTTTTAATTTCTAAGTCTGGAGTATTTCCACATTTCCCCAAAGCTGCCAGTTGGGCAGTGGGCAGTTCTTTTGACAGTAGTTCAAAGTGTGTTCAAAAGCTTTTAGATATTTGTTCGGTGTAAACATGTCCTTGTGACCCGACAGCCTCACTCCTGTCCCTTTAAAATTTATCCCAGGGATTTGAAATGTCTTAATTTGTAATGCCAGTAAAGGTATTTGTATTGTATTGTACTGTCCTATCTGAAGGTAGCAAATATGTGCTACATAGACTTGGTGGCCAGGAAACTAAGACTAGCCCAAGCTTCTAAGACAGGCTCTCTGTGGCAACACAGCTTTTCCTCCGTGTAATATGCAAAGCAGCCCATATTGTTTGCTGGCATATTCTTCAGGAATACAGTGGTACCTCTGGTTGTGAACGGGATCCGTTCCGGAGGCCTGTTCGCAACATGAAAAGAGCGCAACCTGAAGCACCGTATCTGCGCAGGTGTGCGCTGTGATTTGGTGCTTGTGCGCATGCTCGAAGAGCGATTTAGCGCTGCTGCGCATGCGCGAGCGGTGAAACCCGAAAGTAACCCTTTCCGGTACTTCTGGGTCACTGCGGGACGTAACCTGAAAGAACGTAACATGAAGCAAATGTAACATGAGGTATGACTGTAGAGGATGTAGTTAAATGTGCATTGCATTCCAGATCATGAATCTGGGCACTGCATTTTAATTGGCAGCTCTTTGATTAAAATCAGTTTTATTCTCAGATGTTTATAAACTCCCGAGTTCCTTACACTGGCAGCATAATTCCCCATGACCCTCCCCGCACCTCCAATCCACTGAACATATACCAGGAAGGCACGGCTGTGTAGCTTTCCTCGTTCCTTCTTTTCAAAGCAGCAGCCTAGCGGGCATTGGCAGAGCACTTTCCATAAGCCCTTAATAGCTATATTTGACAGGTCATTTCTGTGTCACCCGCAGGTGACACAGTCCTGGATGGAAATGCATAGATTTCATTTGCATTAACACAGTCAGCCGTGGCCATTGAGGGCTTTGACTGTGGCAGGTGAAGAAAGCAATGGCTGAACGCTCCCTCCCCATGGACTGCACAGGATCAACTTAACTATGGTTGCCAGCTTTGAGAAGGGGAGGGTGTCTGGCTGTACTTCTTCAGCAGGCTGTGCCTGGTCCCCCCCCCCCCCATTTATTTGTCTTCCTGTGAGTTTATGGTACTGTTCCTCAATTAGTATTTTTGGGAAATAGGGCTTGCCTTCAAAATCAATTTCACCTTCTGTGACTCTGCAGCAATGAACGTTCACCCTGTTGATTTGCTTGTGGGGTGTTTATAAATTTCCTGCTAATCATTCAGCACTCTCGGGTGAATTTCCCTGCTACTTCCATAACAGCCAAAAGTCTTTTTTTAAAGGATGTTTTTAAAAGGTGTCATTGCAACACCTTAGGGCGACAGAGCACTTTAATCCACTTTAATTGTACAAGCCTAGATTTACCAGCTGTTGCTCGAGTCTGCAGCGTGCAGCTATGTGAGGTCATCTGTAGACTGACAAATGAATAGTGGGGATTATTTTAGCTTTCTCTTTCACTTGATGACAGTACCATTCTAACAGCACTGGCCTTGACTTAAACCAGGGATGGGCAATTTCCAGTTTCCACCCAATCTTTGCCTGCCAGGGGGTCCAAACTGACCCATGAGGCCATTTTCCTCAAGCTGAATCTTATCCCTGAGAAGGAGCTAGACTCGAAACATTACAGGAAGAAAAAATACAGCCTTCTTTCCGCACAGCTGATATTTCCTCTCCCCTTCTCTCTTGAATTGTTTTTACCCAATACAAGTCACTTTTCTGTAGTGGCATATAGAGCAGAAATGGAATGTGAGTTCGGTGATTAACTGTATCATGTGAGTAAACGGTTGGTAATATTATATTGCCAAGAAAGGGTGATTGCATATATCTTCACGATATTTATCTTTACGATATTTATCTTTATTTAGAGTGAGTTATTAAAGGGTGAGACAGCGTATTGCAGTGTATGAAGAGGTGTGTCTTCAGACTAATTTAATTTGTATGTTTGGTGCAGCACAGGAAGAAAGGGCGGGTTTGGGGTGAGGAGAGGGAACGTGCAGCATGATACCCATTAAACAGCCAATAAGATAATGACTCGTGTGTAGATTTAGTCATAATATTTAATATAATAGTAGGATGGCCAATGGTACAGAAATCGGCCTTTGGGAGTACATATTTGTAGCCATATTTTACACTCCATAAAATCAGAACTGTGCTTTACAACGGGTTGGTTCCCATGACTTCCAGCAGAACATGTGAACTGTCTCCATGGGGATGCATTCTGCTGCTAAAAGGTAAAGGTAAAGGGACCCCTGACCGTTAGGTCCAGTCTCGGATGACTCTGGGGTTGCGGCGCTCATCTCGCTTTATTGGCCAAGGGAGCCGGCATACTGCTTCCAGGTCATGTGGCCAGCATGACTACGAACCAGAGCAGTGCATGGAAATGCCATTTACCTTCCCGCTGGAGTGATACCTATTTATCTACTTGCACTTCGTGCTTTCGAACTGCTAGGTTGGCAGGAGCAGGGGCCGAGCAACGGGAGCTCACCCCGTCGCAGGGATTCGAACCGCCGACCTTCTGATTGGCAAGCCCTAGGCTCTGTGGTTTAACCCACAGTACCACCCGCATCCCTAAATAGAAGAAGAGTTTGGATTTGATACCCTTCTTTATCACTACCCTAAGGAGTCTCAAGCTTAAATGCCAGAGAAGTTCTTTCTGAGATGATTTTGAGAGGTGGGGCTTGTCAACCCAGGAAGGCAGCTCATCCAGGAGAAGGAAAACTGATCCTAAAACTCCGCTGCCTTGCGGGAAAACTTCAGGAGAAGAAAAGGCTAAGGAGTAAACCCTACACACATCTTGAGTGGAGTCCATAAGACGGTTGGGCACCTTGTATGTCTCCTTCAGGCAACTCCTGCAGCCAAGCTGGTGCCAAACATCTTGCTCTGCTTTCCTTTGGACTACACCAGAAAGGTTGTCAACTGGGCAGCCCAGGACCATCATACACACTGCCCAGGCCTGTGCTCTGGGGAGGTCACTTTGGTGCTGCTAATGCAGCGGTTTGACTTCTCCCCTGGAGGCACACTCAATTGTCTCTTGAGACAGATGGATGCCAACAATGCGCACATGCAATTCATTATTTGGTATCCAGCCAATGTGCGGGGAACTGTCAACAGGTCTCCTGCTGATAGCTCATTTTTAATGCTAAGATGCTAAAGCTGATTCCCAAGCACAAACTTTGCTCTCATAAGAAACATATTTATTCTATAAGGGGGGAAGCCGTGTTCATGGTTATTGATGAACGAAACTTGCCCATTCGGATTCAGAATGGAGTGGGTCTTTCTGAGGCTTTCTGGTCATTTCTTTGGGGAGAGGTCAGGCTTTTTCTGCCACTTCTACAAAGCTCAAGAAGATTCAAGCTGGGGAGCTAGACCTCTCGTCTACCAGTTATGTCCTGCTTCATTTTCCTGTACAGTGGGGTCGCGAACGTGATCCATGCGGGAGGCACATTCACAACCCACAGCATTCGCAACCTGCAGCACTGCATCTGTGCACTCGCGGGTCACGATTTGACGCTTCTGTGCATTCACAAAGCGCGATTTGGTGGTTCTGTGCATGTGCGAGCGCCAAAACCCAGAAGTAACCCATTCTGGTACTTCCGGGTTCGGCGCGGTGTGCAAGCCGAAAACACACAACCTGAAGCATCTGTAACCCGAGGTATGACTGTACTTAAAAACTTGTGATGAGTTGTGGGAGAGTGTCTGAGCTCTGAAACTTTTGCAAGCTCTCTCAACTGCTAGTTTGCCTTCTTACCCTTGATAATTTTGGAGATGTGTGGGAATGGCGAAGAAGAAAAAATTACGTGAGAAGGCCAATACTGTGCCATGACAGGCTCACCTGGAATTTGGAAGGTGGGCTGGGCTCAATTCGTAATGGCTCAATGATTTGTTTCTGAACACCCCCGTTCTGAGGTTATACTCACTCAGTATTCTTGATGGGAAGGGTTGCCTTGGTCCAATAAAAGCTTGTTGTTTCCTGTGTGTTTTTCTCTTTCCATTTTGCTTCATTGAAAATTGCCTTGGTGAGGGTGAGTAAACAGAAGCAGTTGCTTTTCTCCTCCTCCTACCTGAATCATCCAGTGCTGGCACAAATACAGTTTGTGGTTTCACAAATTTGCATGCTGCAACCACCTTTGGGTGGGGTGAATAAGCCAAAACAGAGGAGGAGACGCAAGGAGACAGTCTTTAAGCGGAGTACTATGCAAGCTTCATTAATTTCATTGGGGATTACTCATCGTCCTCACAAGTGTATTGATACTGTCCAGCAGCAATTAGTGGGTTCAGCTATTCTTTTCTATAACATTTAACCATGATGGGCATGAACAGAAATAAAAGTCATTGAAAAGGCTGCTATACCAAATCTGATAGTGATATGCAGAGATAGCTACTGCCTCCCCTGGCAACTTGCTGATACATATTTGAGAAAGTTCAGTGCTCTAATGGTGATACATAAATGCTGCCCCAATGTGCTTATATATGGGAAGGAGAAATTGCTTGGTGGCTTAAGTGTAAGATGATCTCTCAGGGAATATAAGTCCTTACTCTTACATTTGCTTTAGGAAATAATTTCATATGGTTTAGCTCTCCATCTGTCAAATGAATATAGCAAATAACTGTCCACTGTTTTATAGAAATTGTTGCCGTCCCCTCAGAAAGCATTCCAGTCTCAAGACTTGAAGCAAATGATTTATGGCTGGAATTTACTGTACATCAATAGGTGTATTGCCTTGTGTGCAATCCGTATGTTCTCTGAAATATTGTTACATGCTGTAGAATGCATCGAAATATACATAATTTAAGCAGTGAGCGTGCTGTGGAATTACACTGTTTTAGTCAGATATATAACCCTCTCTTAATCAGGGAAAGGGATGCGGGTGGCGCTGTGAGTTAAACCACAGAGCCTAGGGCTTGCCGATCAGAAGGTCGGCGGTTCAAATCCCCGCAATGGGGTGAGCTCCCGTTGTTCGGTCCCTGCTCCTGCCAACCTAGCAGTTCGAAAGCACGTCAAAGTGCAAGTAGATAAATAGGTACCGCTCCGGCGGGAAGGTAAACGGTGTTTCCGTGCGCTGCTCTGGTTCGCCAGAAGCGGCTTAGTCATGCTGGCCACATGACCCAGAAGCTGTCTGCGGACAAACGCCAGCTCCCTCGGCCTATAGAACGAGATGAGCGCGCAACCCCAGAGTCGGTCACAACTGGACCTAATGGTCAGGGGTCCCTTTACCTTTACTAATCAGGGAAAACCCATTCCTCTTGGCCAAATGTGAAGATGTACACAGCAATGAGTTCATGTGACAGTCATGAAGGCACCTCACACCTCCCTTGAGCTGTTTGTTATCAGTTTAAAGGAACTTACTGGGATGTTTTAATTTAAAAACAAATGATTACTAAGGTCAACTTACAAGGTGCTTGGTGTGTGTGTGTGCATAGCAAAAAGGTGAACAGCTTGGGGAAAGGGTTAGATTGAACTAAGAGGAAATAAGCATTGGATTCAGAAGCAAGTACATCCATCCATTGGGGGAAAGGGGTCAGGGAGAAGTTTTTCTGTCTCTCCCATAATACAAGAACCAGGTGCCATCTAATGATGCTGAACGCTCAGGACAGACAAAAGAAAGCACTTCTTCACAGAGTATATTAAACTATGGTGTTCTCTCCCACAAGATGCAGTGAGATGTCTAGGGATTGTCCATGCGCTGGTCTGAGTGGTTTTGCCTTTGCCCTGCCACTTTCTCATGGAAAGCCCACTCTTTAGTGCTAAATCAGAACAAACAGCAGTCCGTGATTGCCGTTTGTTCCGATTCAGCGCTAAAGAGTGGGTTTTTCTGGGGGGCAGTGGCAGGGCAAATGGAGGTGTGGGTGAGGCCTGAGGGGTAAATTACAGTGCCCAGACTCTTTTGAAAGAGAGAGAAATGCTTTGAATGTGCTTTAGAGGTGTAGTGTGGACACAGCCCATAAACCAGTCGGTTAGTTTTTGTGTGTGCTTTGGTTCTCTTTCAGCCCAGACACAGGTGGAGTGATTGCACAAGTTGTGCTGATGTTTCTCTTCTCTTCTACTGATAACACGGCACTACGGATGGCAGTCGACAAGATTTTGCAGGAGAGGTTGAAGATGTATCCCGGGTCTGCTCGCATCAACCTCCCCTCTTCCACCCTCACAGGCAAGTGCCTTGAGTTTTTTTTACCATTGATCGAGCTTTCTCTCCCAGGGCTTGTTATATTTATCATGTTGTACTCCTACTCAACCTTGCCAGCTTCGTTTTTGTTTTTAAGAGCAAGTTTTGTAAGCTAAATGTACTGGGAACTGTAGGTCTTAATATCAACCAAGCAACATATTTTCTATTTTAGGCATATCATATTGTGAATCATAGTTCTGATTGATTTTTAAATAAGTTATGCTACAGTGCTGATATATCTGATGGTAGATTGTCACTTAAAATACCTGTTTTCTCTCACTCACCTTCGATATTTTGGTTGGTCCTAATAGATTCTGGAGGGACGTGGGTGGCGCTGGGGGTTAAACCACAGAGCTTAGGGCTTGCTGATCAGAAGGTTGGCGGTTTGAATCCCCGTGACAGGGTGAGCTCCCATTGTCCAGTCCCTGCTCCTGCCAACCTAGCAGTTCGAAAGCACGAAGTGCAAGTAGATAAATAGGTACCGCTCCAGCGGGAAGGTAAACGGCGTTTCCGTGTGCTGCTCTGGTTCGCCAGAAGTGGCTTAGTCATGCTGGCCACATGACCCAGAAGCTGTACACTGGCTCCCTCGGCCAATAAAGTAAGATGAGCACTGTAACCCCAGAGTCGGCCTTGACTGGACCTAAAGGTCAGGGGTCCCTTTACCTTTACCTAGTAGATTCTGGATTGTTTCTCAAACTTTGTGAAAGTGATTTTGCATAGTTAAGAACATACCCCTAATACTCTACTCAGGCGTTCCCCAGGATCTGATTCTTCGCCCCTTAAGCTGATGGGTCACTCTCTGGAATCGGACGCCTCTTGTGGATCTGACTCAATGGTCTGCAACCCACTGAGACCTTCCCCTTGGTCTTCCAGTGCTAACTCTCTGAGCTCCTCCCACTCTCCCCCCAGATCTAACCACCCCCTTCATGACACCTCCATGGGGCTCATGAGAGTTCTAGTGCATAGTTCACCGAGGGCACCTGCTGAACCTTGCTACTGCCCCATAAATTTTAAAAATAAATTACATTTCTTCTATTTTTCCTCCATCATGGAACCCAAGGCAGGGTACATATGGTTCCCATCCCTATAGGAATGGAGTGAGCAGCTAATTTCAGCCTGCTTCAGTCTCACCGGTGCCCAGTCATAGGTCTGATCTGCCCTATGTTTTTGCATATATATATTTTTAAAAGGATGCATGAAAAATCCATAGTTAAATTGTATGCACTTTTACATAAAATACACATTTTAAAAAAATATAAAATATGCACTTCTTAGTGTTTTCCATGCGTTCATCCAGGGAATACCTGTTTTGTACACATATTTTATGTAAAAAACATATGCATGTGTGCATGTTTTCTGCATGAAATCTGTGCTGCAGTATTCAGAGAGGTATCTGATCCCATCCGGAGCACCTTGGGATCCACAGGAGCATCAAATCCAGCTTCCAAGGAATGCATCACCCCCTGCTGTGTCCTTGGCAGCTGCCCCCTTGCTGCCTCTACAGCAGCCTCTTGGCAAATAGGTCATCTCCCCCCATCCCTAGGGAGGAAGTGGCAGGGGCTGCCCTTTGGGGTCTCATGTAACAGTAAATGCAATATGTGATTTAATGTGGAACTATTAAATGTATAAATAGTTGCTGCAGGCCCTCCTGCACATATTTTTTTTTTTTAAAAAACCACACCATGGTGGGCTGCAAGGGGGAGACTAATCCCCCCTCCCGTATTTTTTGCAATGGGAGCAAATGGTGCTAATAGGAGTTTTCCTCTCAATGTAAATAGCAGTGACGGGCAATTTTTGTCAGGATTCCAGCAGGAGGGGGTGGTTTAAAGCAGGGGTAGGCAACCTAAGGCCCATGGGCTACAAGTGGCC
Source organism: Podarcis pityusensis (assembly GCF_964106645.2). Classification (NCBI taxonomy): domain Eukaryota; kingdom Metazoa; phylum Chordata; class Lepidosauria; order Squamata; family Lacertidae; genus Podarcis; species Podarcis pityusensis. Next base: position 8,234,250 of record NC_138038.1, on the reverse strand, counting down.
CATGGGGGTCATTTAACCGGCCCACGAGCCACCCACGAAACGAGCCGCCCATTTGGCGAGTCCCCACGCACTGCGCTAAACCAGCACAGTGCGGGGACTTGCTTTCACAGTGCCGGAAATCACACCTACTCAGACGCCAGAAATCGCAGGCGCGGGATCCGGCCCATGGAGGGATCTCCAATGGAGTGAACTGGCCTAGGTAAGGTAAACCTTGCTGACCCCTGGTTTAAAGTCTCCCTTCCTGTTTGCCACATCCCAGGTCTTGCTCTTGTTCTGGGATACCTTATGCCATTTAGTTGCACTAAAACCCCATGCACATTAAATAGGGCCAGCTCACCCATGAGACAAGGTGAGGCAACCACCTCAGGTGGCAATATCCATAGGGGCAGCAGATCCGGGTGTCGATTTTTCTCTCCCCCCCCCCTCATTTCTGCTGTAGAGCTTTGCTCACCCCTTCTCCCCTGGCGGGGAGGGAAGCACCATTTTGTGGTTCGCCTCTGGTGCCAAAATGTCTCGGGCCGGCCCTGACTTAAATGCATTAAAGCATTTCACATCAGCCTACTTTGATGCTAACCAATAATGGACTTAATTGCTCTAAGCACTTAATAAACAAGCAACGAAGGATGGTCTTAAGTCTTTGTGTTTACTTTCTAAATGGGTGAAAGAAGCTGAAGTTAAGCATGGCCAGTGCTGGCATTTTCCAAAGCTGGATACAGTGGTACCTCGGGTTACATACGCTTCAGGTTACATACGCTTCAGGTTACAGACTCCACTAACCCAGAAATAGTACCTCGGGTTAAGAACTTTGCTTCAGGATGAGAACAGAAATCGTGCTCCAGTGGTGCGGCAGCAGCAGGAGGCCTCATTAGCTAAAGTGGTGCTTCAGGTTAAGAACAGTTTCAGGTTAAGAACGGTCCTCCAGAACGAATTAAGTATGTAACCAGAGGTACCACTGTACTTGCTAAGGCCAGGTGATCTGTAAAGGATCCTCTTGGCCAAGATCTCCACAATTTCACGTAACAAAACCAAGGGGAAGGTGGGGCCTGAATCATATTGCTTGTCTATCCCATAGCTGTCAACTTTCAGATTTGAAAATAAGGGATCAGCCGCCTCGAAAATAAGGGATCAGCAGCCTCACCTGTCCCAGGGACAGTCTACGGGATATCTAACAATCCGGGATAGCAGCAGGAAGCAGCGGGAAACAGCGCTTGATAAGGGAATTTCCCACAAAAAAAGGGAAGGTTGACAGCTATGGTCTATCCATTGACTCTTCCTGCTAGCCCTCTTCTCAAATCCTGAAGCTACTGCCGACGATACATAGTGCATTAACAAAACACTCTTTCAGGCAAAGCATAAATCAACAAAACCGAATCAAGAAATAAGTTCCTTCTTTGATGAAAGCTATGGAATAATATTTCGAACGAATGCACGTGTTCAAAAATGTGGCATACACTCCAAATTAATCAGAATGAGATTGGGCTGCTGTAGCCTTCCTGTCTGACAGTGTTTCAAAACATCCTGCCTTTCCCAGTAGACTAGCTGTAAATTGGTTTTGGGGTTTAGTGATAGTTTCAGTGCCTTGCAGAGCTCTCTCTTCTCATAATGAAGGAAGAGAAAATAAGACCCCAGCCAACTTCTGAACAGCTCAAAATATTGCTGGCTTTTTTTAAAAAAGAAGAAAAGAAACAAAAGCTCTTAAATAACAAACAAGGGAAAGAGTTTCTTTTCTCCCCCGCCCCCTTTATAAGATCCTCCTTGGTTGCCATGCTGATCGCTATCTGACCTGAATTGCTACCAACTGTGTCATCGCATTTTTCTCTCAAGGCATGTGCTTGTTATCTCACACATCTCTGCTGGCACAGAAGTGGGAGCAACCTGGAGGGGGATAGTGAAATTCGCATTGGAATGCGGACAACCAGTCTCATAACTCTTATGACTACTGCTTTGCCAGGCACAGTGGAAGCTGTTAATCTGGGATTGCTGGTGTGCACCGATCCCATGGCATTCCACAGCTGATGAAGGTTGGGGAAATCAGGAGACAGGATGGCTAGCAAGGCCCTTAGACTGCTGTTGTGCAAACATGGCACCACTGTGAAGGTGGAGCCTGAGTAATATTAATCCATAGCTCTGAATGATACCAACTTCCTCTGCCAGGGCTTATCCTCACTTACCTTTAGACCTGCTCTTTCCAGGCACAGGTCTATGCTTCAAAGCTGCATGTCCGAACGCCCTTTCCTTTGCTCTGGAGCCTTCACCACGAAAACCCGCTCTTTTAGCTGAATCATAAAGGTAAAGGGTAAAGGGACCCCTGACCATTAGGTCCAGTCGCAAACGACTCTGGGGTTGCGGTGTCATCTTGCTTTATTGGCCAAGGGAGCTGGTGTACAGCTTCTGGGTCATGTGGCCAGCATGACTAAGCTGCTTCTGGCGAACCAGAGCAGCACGGAACAGATCCTGTTCGTAACCAGGCGTACCACTGTATAGTGCTCAGAATTCTGTGGCGAGAAAAATGTGTTTCGAATGAACTTTAAAGGTATAGTGTGTATGGAGCCTTTCCCATCCCCAGTTACTGATAAATGTGCCTGTTTGTAGCAGCAACAATATAAGGTGTGATTCAGCCCAGCCAAAAGTTAAGCTCTTTTTAAGCCTGAAATATCCCAGGGAGAGATAAACACATGCCTTTATCTCCTATTGGAATCAATAACACTTTAAAGTGCAGGGTTATAGCCAACTAAGGGCTTATCCACACTTAGATTTTGGCCTGCCCTTTCCAGGCACAGGTGCTTTAAAGTTCAGTGTCTGAGCACTCTTTCTTTTGCCCTGCAGCTTTCCTCACAAAAACCTGCTCTTTAAAGCTGTCGTGAACTAACGGCAGTTCAGGTTTTCCACTGATGGTCGCTTGCTCCAATTCAGTGGTGAAGGGAGCATTTTCGCAGGGAAAGCTCTGGCTCACAAACGAGTGCTTGGACACGGAGCTTTAAAGTGCAGACCATCCCTGGAAAATGAGGAGGAAGTGTGGGTAAGCCCTAAATTCCCCTCAGAGTAGACTCACCGAAATCAGTAGGGCCTAGGTTGATGAGCTTAAGGAAATCAGCCCTGAGTGCTCACTGGAAGGACAGATCCTGAAGCTGAAGCTCCAATACTTTGGCCACCTCATGAGAAGAGAAGACTCTCTGGAAAAGACCTGATGTTGGGAAAGATGGAGGGCACAAGGAGAAGGGGACGACAGAGGACGAGATGGTTGGACAGTGTTCTCGAAGCTACAAACATGAGTCTGACCAAACTGTGGGAGGCAGTGGAAGACAGGAGTGCCTGGCGTGCTCTGGTCCATGGGGTCACGAAGAGTTGGACACGACTAAACGACTAAACAACAACAGGTTGATGAGGCCCACTTTCTTAAATGGGTCTACTATGAGTATGACTAATATTGGTTACAACCCTTATTCTGTGAACTGAAATCTTATGAGATCTTATGTTGAAGCGCGGTATATAAATCCAATAAATAAATAAATAATAAAATGAGTGGATAAACAAGCCCACAATCTCTGTCTTAGAACTGAGTCTACAAACTGACTTTATGACTACAACATCTAGGCTATTTTTTTCTGGGTACCCCCATCCCCAGGAAGTATCTTACCACCCCCTGCTTTGTGTAACATCTTTCCTGGTAAAGACTTCTGAAGAACTCAAATGTTGGTCACATTATTGTGACTTTTTGGTCAATCCTAGTGAATGTATTACCCACTTGCAAACTCTGGATTCTGCCTCCTTATGAACCAACATGGCTACCTTTGCTTTTTAAGTGATTTAAAATTCTTTTAACTTTGGCAGAAGTATTAAACATTTTAATAATCCAAGTAAATGACAGGTTTTCATAGCATCATAGGTTTTGTCTGGAGTTGTTTTGGTCCTGCCAAAGATGTGGACACGGGAGGGTTGTGCTATTGAGGAAATTGTCTTCATGTGGATGATTGTGTAGTTTTTCCTTTCTTTTTCCTAAGCATTTCTGTTGCTCGCAATTATCACTACACATTATGTGGGTGAAAAGTCTGTTATGACTCCAGCATTCCCCAGCCAGACACATCACCCATATAATGGGTGGTGATAATTTCAACACTGGTCATGGTTGCTGTTGTTTTTTAAAGTGAGTATGTTCCAGAGACTAAACTAACTAGCTCAAACTGTATGAGCATGAGATTCTGGTTAGAACTTCATGACCAGGTGCTTCATCTGGATAAGTTAGCATTTTGTTAAGAAATAAAATATGGAATTCCTTGCCTTGCCTGGACAGTTGCTGCAAGGAACATTGTTCTATTCAAGTTTGTACCTGATGCATCAATTCCCCAAGTAAAGGTTGTGGCTATTGCTTCTCCTGCTGCATGCACTTTCAAGCAACAACTTGGTGGCCACACCCATAAATGAAGTGCTTATGTATGTATGAATGCATGCATGTATTCCTAGAAGCAAATTTACTTGCCATTTGTGTCATGAGCCTCTTTATTCCTCTGCTGATCTGCGGAACAAGTACTACCATAGTCTTAGATTATCTCAGGGACCAGCAGAATGTCTGTGTCAAACTGGGCTGTGATCCAAAATTGGGGGCTTATCCACTTACCTGTGCTTTCCAGGTATGGTCCGTGTCCACGCACCCATTTTTTCACCCCCAAGCTTTCCCTGCAAAAACCCACTCTTGAAGCTTAATTGGAGCAGACATCAATCCATGGGAAACCCGAATTGCTGTTTGTTGCACTTTAGCTTTAAAGAGCAGGGTTTTGTGGGGAAAGCTTTGGGGCAAAAAAAAAAGGGGGTGTTTGGACAAGGAACTTTAACATACAGAAATGTGCCTGGAAAGAGCAGGGAATAGGTAAGTGTGGATAAGCCCTGAATTCTACACTCTTAACCATAAAGATTCATTACAGGAAATATTTTCCTGTTTCCCCTTTGACCTAAGAAAAATTGGATAGGAATGATATAAAAGGTAAAAGTAAAGGGACCCTTGACTGTTAGGTCCAGTTGCAAATGACTCTGGGGTTGCGGCACTCATCTCGCTTTACTGGCCAAGGGAGCCGGTGTATAGCTTCCAGGTCATGACTAAGCCGCTTCTGGCGAACCAGAGCAGCACACGGAAATGCCGTTTACCTTCCCGCTTGAGCGGTACCTATTTATCTACTTTCACTTTGATGTACTTTTGAACTACTAGGTTGGCAGGAGCTGGGACTGAGCAACGGGAGCTCACCCAGTCGCAGGGATTCGAACCGCTGACCTTCTGATTGGCAAGCCCTAGGCTCTGTGGTTTAGACCACAGCGCCACCCGCATCCTTTCAGGAATGAAGGTCGCTGCCGCCTCCTCCTGTGTATCCAACATGTCGTGGGCCCCCTTGGCCACTCCGTGTGTGGGGAACTGGTACGCCTCTGCTCCCGCTCGCCCGCCCAAGGGGTCCTGGCCGAGGGGCCAGCCCTGGGGTGCGGCACGGCAACGCTGACCACGCCGACCTGTCACCCAGCTGTCAAGGGCAGCTACCTGGTTGATCCTGCCAGTATCATATGCTTGTCTCAAAGATTAAGCCATGCATGTCTAAGTACACACGGGCCTTACAGTGAAACTACGAATGGCTCATTAAATCAGTTGTGGTTCCTCTGATCGCTCCCACCGTTCCTAGGAATGATATTAGTGCTTTTAAAAATGAGATTCATGTCTGATATGGGAACATTTGTTTCCGCAATTGCAATAACAAAACGTTTTAAAGGAATCCTTAGAGGCCTGCCCTGAATAAACTGGCAATCAGTTCAATCATAAAAAAATCACCTAAATCTGCAACAACTTGGGTGGCACTATTCCTGCAGTTCCGCAGCACCACCTAGTCCTGTTTTATTGGATTAATGTCATTTGTTGATGCATGAGGATGTGGACAAGGTGTTTGGAGTCGTGCAGCCTATTAACTGCTGCTCAACTTTCGCCGCTCCTAGTCAATAACCTGCTCCTGTAGGAGACTGATCATCTGGCTTCATTTCCATTGGGTTTCTGTTCTGGGTTGGCCTGGATACAAACTTGGTTTGTCTGATGGATGACCTGTCTTGGGACTAGGGAGTGTGACTCTTCTAATTCTCCTGGAACTCTCTAAGTGTTTTTCAGTGCTGGGGTAACCTCTCTGAGTGAAGCGGTATTAGAAAAATGTTGGAATGAAACTATTTGGCTTTAGTAGAAATGTTAAAAAGAATTATGTATACATATGTTATGCTAAAAAGAATTAGGTATAAATAAGACTTAAGTTTTAAGCTTTAAGGTTTTTTTATGGTAAGATAAGGTTAAAATAGATTAAGGTAATTTAACGACAGAATATTGTGAAAGATGGAAAGGATTTGCTGAGATAATTAATAACTAGAATACAAAATAGGGAGGTGTAAGGAGGTCGATGAAACAAGTTAACGAAAGATAAAGATTTGGGAATATTGGATTTGTTTTTAATTTTTTTGTTTATTTTTGTTTCTTGATTTTGATGTATTGTGTGTTTTGTTTTTTCTTTGACTTTTGTTTTTATTGACTTGTATTGTTTAATTTCTATTTTTGTCTACCTTTTTTCTTTTTTCTGGTTTTTTTCTTTTTTTTTCTTTGTAATTTTAAATTCTCAATAAATATCATTTAAAAAAAAAAAAACCTCTCTGAGTGAAGCTGTCTGGGATCAAAATTGGGGGCAACATATTTCATCGGTTCCACTTCTACCTCATTCTGGAATGGTAGTTGAGGGAGCTTATTATTACAGCAAATGATATTGAAATTTATGCAAATTGCATTTACATGAAATTGCTGGTGCTGAGTAAGATCACACAAAGATCTGAGGAGATATCAGTATCAAACTCTGTTTCTCACAAATGCCCCCCACAACACCTTAAAAAAGACTTGCTGCATCATTCTTGCCTTTATCTATACCCCCACATGCTACCACCTAAAGTAGACCACCTTACACTGGCGCACGGCCACTGTGCTTCACCCACTAGTAAACTTAAAACTGGATTACCGCAATCCGTTGTACATGGGGCTGGCTTCTCAAAACTTTGTAAGTTAAAAAAAACAGGTACCAGATTGCTGGCTGGGACTAACAGGATGGAACAGATCTTTCCAGTTCTTAAGCATCTTCTGGTCCATTTCTGCACACAATTTAAAGTGATGGCCATATCCTTTGAAGCCCTCTATTATATATTATTGATGGATTGTACACTTGGTCACTTTTTTTGGAAGTAAACTTAAAGAGACTTAGAATATGTTTTGTGTGCTGAGTCTCTTCAGGATTGACTGCACCCAAGTGAGCTTGTTCAAATGCTGAGATTATCTTCAGAGGGACTACTCAAGTCTTCAGAGGGTCTCCCTGCCTTCGGAGGTTAGGTAGCATCCACAGAAGGTGTATGTGGTTCAGTTGTGACAACCTATTATAGAATGTTGTCTGCAGAGAGGCTGCTTTGGCAATGAACCGTTTGTTGACACCAGGTCAAAACTGAACGTTTTGCTCAGGCCTTTGACCATATAACAAGCTGATTTTTCTGCTAATGGCAACCGTCTTAAGCTGTTGTGGGATATGTCTTTCTTGCCTTGCTGTTTCAAACCTTATCGTATAGTAAGCTGCTCTGAATATTGCAAAACTGAAGGGTGCAGGGAATAAATGCTATGAAATAAATAAAAATTAAGTACTGTAGAATTTTTTTTGATACAGAGCTCCACCTTGTGGATATTTGGTGCCAGTACATATAAGCAACTGCCTTGCGCTGAATTGGTTTATCTACCCCAGTACCAATTACTGTGCTTGGAAGTGGCTCCACCGAGATATTGGATAGGATCTTTCCCAGCACGGTTACCGTATTTTTCCATGTATAAGACTATATTTTTTCCTAATTTTTTGAAGTTTAAAATAAGGCGTCTTCTTATACACGGATAGTGCATAGTGAATTTTCTTGAGTCACTGAAAAATATGGTATATGAAATCTTTTTACTTGCATATACCCCATATTAAACTGCAGACCTTATGCATTCAAGCCGTCAAACCATGTGCCCTATCACTCATTTCTCTCTCTCCACCCTAATCTTCCTGGTGTCAAATTTTATTTATTTATTTTTAAAAATAATATTTATTAAGATTTCAATAAAAGATTAAACAGAAAAACATAGAAAAAAAATACACAAATACACAATACATAATAAAAAACAGAAAAAACAAAAAAAAACAACAAAAAAGAAACAGAACAATTAAAAAACAATATCACCTTTCCATTTCCATTTTTGAATTTACTTATTTTCTGGACCTCCCCATACCTCCCTCTTTTGTATTCCAGTCCAAGTTGTTTGTCCAGCAATTTCTTTTCCACTTTTTTAATCCCAATCTTTAATCTTAATATAATATATCATTAAAATTTTTACCTCTTAAATACCAAATGTCCATTTCCTTCAACTTTTTTAATCCTAATCTTTAATTAGTCTGTCTATAACTTTAAATCCTGTACAGCTGGAAACCACTTATTTTTAGTCCAACATCATTCTAACATTCTTTAATTTTGCAGTGTTTCTGTAGATAATCTTTGAATTTCTTCCAATCTTCCTCCACCGACTCTTCTCCCTGGTCTCGGATTCTGCCAGTCATTTCCGCCAATTCCATATAGTCCATAAGTTTCATCTGCCATTCCTCCAGCGTGGGAAGTTATTGTGTCTTCCAATACTTTGCGATGAGTATTCTTGCTGCTGTTGTTGCGTACATAAAGAAAGTTCTATCCTTTTTTATCACCATTTGGCCGACCATGCCCAGGAGAAAGGCCTCTGGTTTCTTGGGAAAGGTATATTTAAATACCTTTTTTTAATTCATTATATATCATTTCCCAGAAAGCCTTAATCCTTGGGCACGTCCACCAAAGGTGAAAAAATGTACCTTCAGTTTCTTTACATTTCCAACATTTGTTATCGGGCAAATGATAGATTTTTGCAAGCTTGACCGGGGTTATGTACCACCTGTATATCATTTTCATAATATTCTCTCTTAAGGCATTACATGCCGTAAATTTCATACCGTTGGCCTGGTGTCAAATTTTATGGAAGTCCCATCTTCTTTACTAGACACTCTCTCCCCTCCCTGCCTCACACACATTTAGCAACACTGCCTAGCTTACAGATCTTCAGCACCTACATATCTCCTGCACAAATAAAGCCTGTGCTGTCTCTTTCTTCTGGCTCCTGCACACTCCTCTCATCTCATCCTGGTCCCCAGCCTACTTTATAAAGGGCAACAGGGACAAGTAAAAGATTTACCGTATTTTTCACTCTTTAAGATGCACCAGACCATAAGACGCACCTAGTTTTTGGAGGAGGAAAACAGGGGGAAAAAAATATTCTGAATCCCAGAAGCCAGAACAGCAAGAGGGATCTGACTTCTGGGATAGACACTTGCTGTTCTGGCTTCTGGGATAGCCGCACGGAGCCTCTTCAGGGCAGCGGGATGAAGGCGCCCCCTGCCCTCAAGAGGCTTCCCGTGGCTAAGCCAGAAGCCAGGATAGCAAGAGGGATCGCTGTGCAGCAATCCCGCTTGCTGTCCTGGCTTATGGGATAGTCACTCACAGCCTCTCCTGGGCAGCGGGAGGAAGGCTCCCCCAAGAGCCGCGCTCCCTTTAAAGAGTGCGCAGAGTGTGTGTGCGGCTCTTGGGGGCTTTTCCCCGAGGAGGAAGAAGGGCAGCCCTTCTCCCACACACTCCACGGGGCTCTTTAAAGGGAGCACAGAGCCTCTCGCCTGCATTTGCTCCATAAGATGCACACACATTTCCCCTTACTTTTTAGGAGGGGAAGAGTGCGTCTTATAGAGTGAAAAATACAGTATAAGGAAAGACTCGGTTCCCAGTTGCTCTAGAGCAGAGATGTCCAACAGGTCGATCGGGATTTACTGGTAAATCCCCTCAAGGTTTTGGTAGATTAATTAATTTATTGTTTATATCCCAACTTTCCTCCAAAGAGCTCAAAGTGTCACACATGGTTCTCCCTCGCCTCATTTTATTCCCACAACAGCCCCGGGAGGTTGTAAAGGCTGAGAGACAGTGACAAGGCCAAGGTCACCCAGTGAACTTCATGGTTAAGTGAGGACTAGAACGGATACTAATAAATGAATCTGAATTAATCCACTGCCTTAGGCCACAGTAACAGTTCTGTTATGCTAATGTTTTAATTGTTTTATGACTTGCAGTGATATTATTTTGACTGTTATGTGTAAACACTTCGATAATAAACCCATCAATCCCTTTTGTGTCTTAACAAAAGCACAGGTGTTCTTGTAATGAATCATCTATCTATTAAATCTAATTTGAAGTAGCTCTTTCCAAAATTAATTCTAACTTGAAGTAAGATGTCAGATGACTGCCGTGCAATCTAATCCTGATTATGTCTTTCTTCCAGATATGAGCAAAGAAATGGCTGAAAAACTCTTCAGTGACTGTAAGTTTAAATTCCTCCTATTAGTTATAAGAAATGCAGTAATTCTTTTGAAGACATTTCTAAGCTACCCATGGTGACCAGGTCTTTGACCAATCCAGCAAAGTATAAATTGGGCTCATTAGGAGCCCATAAGATTGATTCTCTGAAAGAGGTGGAGAAGTATTCTCTGTCCCCCTTGGGGATTGGCCTTCTCATACAGTAAGAAGCAGGGCCAGGCTGCTGATTGGCTCCTCCATCAAAGGTGAGTGGATGAGAATCATAAAGATTGGCTCCACCCTCTCTTTTGTCCTCTTCTTCTGCTTGTAATTGAAATGATTTTACTCAGAAAATGAATTTTCCTTAGTTCATCTTCCCCGCTAAAGGTGCATGGCTCAAAAGTCCCTGAACCATTTGTCTACAGTTTGGCAGGGCTATTAAGGCATCTTTCTCAGGTCTGCAATGGAATGGTCAAATTGCCCACAAAACACTACAAGATATTAAACTATTCCTTTTTTTATCCATCCAAAATTGTAATGGCTGCTCTTGAAGTAAAACGATTGAAGCTAACCTTCTGAAAATTGATGGGATTTATGGCTTTGGAAGGGGCAGCCTTGCCTGCAAATTTCTTCCAATTCTGCCCCAAAATAATAAAAAAGTTGTAAATTTCTTATGTGTGAAAACCCATTTTAGAAGTGTGCTGCACAAAAGCCTCTGGCTCTATTTGCCTGTAATTTGGTATGCTTTATTCACAGTGGGGTTGGGCTACCATGCCTGCAAATTTCATACACTTACGTCAAAAGGGGGGAAAGTTATAACCAGTTTTTGATTCCCCAATAATGAATATGAGGTTAAATAAAGTGCACTAAAACTCCCAAGCCAAGTTGAGCGGCCTCTGGATTGGTCTGAGCCAAACCAGGCTATTTTACAAAGTCCCAAACTGAGGTTTGAACACAATATTGAGGTTGATGCACATTCCTACCAGAAACCAACCCTAATGGACATGGCTTGTTTATCTATTTATGTCCAGAAACGGCCTCTGTTTTCTACATAATAGCAAACTGAAGTTGTATGGTTTGAGTAATCAGTGATGACATTCTAGGCTAAATAGGCAAAATAAAAATGGACAAATGGCTGGCTCTGGATGATGTCCATCCAGGTTCAAAGAACTCAAATGTGAAATTGCTGATCTTCTAACAACAACAACAAAAAAAAGTGTAAATTGATCCTCCATGCCTGAGAACTGGAAAGTAGCCAACGTAACACCAATTTTTTAAAAGGGATACAGGGGGCATCCTGAAAATTAACCTGCACGACTTCTATAATATAAACCTATTGAGTTATTTGAGAGTGTAAACAAGCATACAGAAAGAGGGATCCAGATGGAATAGTGCGCTTGGACTTTCAAAAAGCTTCTGGCAAGGTACTACACGAAAGATTCCTGTGTAAGCTTAGCAGTTATGGAATAACAGAGTTCCTCTTTTGGATCGGGAACTGGTTAAATAGCAGGAAGCAAGGAGCAGTAACAAATGGACAGTTCTCAAAATGGAGGGCTGTAGAAAGTGGTGTCTGCTGCTGATTTTATCTTATTTTTGCAGCCATTTTTAAAGTTGTTGCAAGCCACTCCAAGCACTGTGGCTCAGAGGAGGAATCTAAACACTTCAAATAAGTGAAATGCATTTCTGTTAAAGAAAATTATCTTTATTACTACATGAGAGCCAACCTGCCATATGCACATATCATTTCTGCATGGGATAAGCACCGTGATCCAAGTGTTTGGTTTAATGAGGTACTGAATACATATTTTGACTCTGGTAAATTTGCAGAGCCTGACAAGAAAGAGTACTGAAGTATATAGAATTTTGTGGGCTCACGGTGCCATACAGAGTCTGAATTAGGAGCATGTGGCAAAACTGACCCAGGTTTTGAAAGAAGGCCCCAGTGAAGGTGGATGTCTTTCCCTCCCAATGATTTTATGATCAGTATACACCTAGACAGATCGGTAGGCGTATTTCATAAACCTCAACATCTACCTTTTTCTTGACATTAACAGTCTGTGGGCTTCGATATAACAGATCAACAGTCTCTCCAAGAGTAACCGGAGGAGTTGAAATCTCGGGGTCTGGAGAGTGGCCATGGCAGGCCAGTCTCATGCGGAATAACATCCATCGTTGTGGTGCAACGCTGATCAGTAACACATGGCTTGTGTCTGCAGCTCATTGCTTCAAAGAGTAAGTTTTCAACTGGAATAAAAAATGTATGTACTGGTTGAATTATAAAGCTAAGCTCTCTGATGACATGAGAGATCTCTTGCTGACTTGTTGAGAACATATGAAGCTGCTCATCTAGCTTACCTTGAAGAAGGATGTCCCTGGGGAGAAAACAGGTGGGTTCTGGCTGTTGCTTTACCAGGTCCTTTAGCAGTTGCTGCTGTTCCCCATTACAGTGGTACCTCGGGTTACAGATGCTTCAGGTTACAGGCTCTGCTAATCCACAAATAGTACCTCGGGTTAAGAACTTTGCTTCAGGATGAGAACAGAAATCGCGCAGTGGCAGGGGGAGGCCCCATTAGCTAAAGTGGTGCTTTAGTTTCAGGTAAAGAACGGACCTCCAGAATGAATTAAGTTCTTAACCCGAGGTACCACTGTACTGTGACATTTTAGTGTTTTATTGTGATTGATATTTTAACTTGAGGAACATATCTGTCATCAGTGCACAGGACATTATGTTAAATTAAGCGGGTGGCGCTGTGGTTTAAACCACTGAGTGTCTTGGGCTTGCCAATCAGAAGGTTTGCAGTTCGAATCCCCGCAACAGGGTGAGCTCCTGTTGCTGTCCCAGCTTCTGCCAACCTAGCAGTTCGAAAGCACACCAGTGCAAGTAGATAAATAGCTACCGCTGTGGTAGGAAGTTAAAAAGTGTTTCTGTGTGCTCTGGTTTCCGTCACGGTGTTCCGTTGCGCCAGAAGTGGCTCAGTCATGCTGGCCATATGACCCAGAAAGCTGTCTGTGGACAAACACCGGCTCCCTCAGCCTGAAAGCGAGATGAGTGCCGCAACCCCATAGTCACCTTTGACTGGACTTAACCATCCAGGGGTCCTTTATCTTTTACCTTTCCTTATGTTAAACTACCAACTGCCACCTTTAAGCTGGTCTCTGGGCTATGCTGAAAATGCATATACTTGTGCACACTTTTCTTATCTGTCCCCTATTGTGATCCTCAGATTAAGGGTGGTATAGAAATTTAATAAATAACAATTACTGTATTTTTCCGTGTATAAGACTAGGTTTTCCCCCTTTTAAAAATGTCAAAAATTGGGGGGGGGGCGTCTTATACACGGATAGTAAAATACAATTTTTTTTCTTAAATCAGAGTCCCCCCAAATGTCTTATACATGGGGGCATCTTATAGGCGGAAAAATATGGTAACTTTATTGAGTTAACTTGATCGTTTTGTTCTGCCCAGACGCTGAGGTCCAGCGCCGAGGGCCTTCTGGCGGTTCCCTCATTGCGAGAAGCAAAGCTACAGGGAACCAGGCAGAGGGCCTTCTTGATAGTGGCGCCCGCCCTGTGGAACGCCCTCCCATCAGATGTCAAAGCGATAAATAACTACCTGACATTTAGAAGACATCTTAAGGCAGCCCTGTTCAGGGAAGCTTTTAATCTGTGATATTTTACTGTATTTTTTGTTTCTATGGAAGCCGCCCAGAGTGGCTGGGGAAACCCAGCCAGATGGGCGGGGTACAAATAATAAATTATTATTATTATTATTATTATTATTATTATTATTATGAACCACCTTGACATTCTTGAAATGAAGGGTGGTATACAAATTATTATATTATATAAAATTAATAGCCCAGAGCTGTCTACTTTGAACCAGTAGACAACACTGGGCTACTCATTTTATCTCCAGAAACTGAGGCAGTGGTCTTTTCCAGCACATGATCCTTTCTAGCTAGAGATGCCAGCCACTGAAATTGGGACGTTCTGCATGCTGGGCATGTTTCCTCCCATGAGCTATAACTCATCCACAGCATAACAGTAGAACAAGACTTTGTATAAAAATCAGAAGGAATAAAAGGGGTATATTATTGCAGTGAACTCATAGGCCCAACCTACAGGTGAGGTTTATTTGCATGAATCCCAGCTCCCACTTTGTTTTTACCAAAAGCAGCTGCTGCAGGGTTGTAATTTTGATCTAAGCCTACCTTGTTCCTGACACCTACCTGTGATACCTGGGGAACAAGAATGAATGGGAGTAGGAGCTGCCATTGTCGTCACCTTACTGGTCTTTCACTCAACATTGCAGTCTCTGCAACTGCTTTTGATCTAAAAACACTGCTGCCACATTAGGGGAAAATTCAGTACAGTGAACCGAATCGTAAAATTCGGTTTATGAACTTAATCTGTTCCGGAAGTCCGTACTTAAACCAAAACCATTCTTAAACTGAGGTGCACTTTCCCTAATGAGGCCTCCCGCTGCTGGTGCCCTTCCACCGTTCAGCTTCCATTCATAGACCGAGGTCAAGTTCGCTAACCGGAACACTACTTCCTGTTTTGCGGAGTTCGTATACCAAATAGGTCGTTAACAGGGCTGTTCTTAAACCGAGGTACCACTGTAATTGGGGATCAGCTGATATCTGAAACATGACTCTTACCCAGAGCAGTGATTACTCCAGGCATAGGCAAATTTAGCCCTCCAGATGTTTTGGGACTACAATTCCCATCATCCCTGACCACTGGCCCTACTAGCTAGGGATGATGGGAGTTGTAGTCCCAAAACATCTGGAGCGCCAAGTTTGCCTATGCCTGGATTACTCCATGCCAAGGTAACTCAAATTCTAAATATAGGATATAAATTAAGCACATATGCACATTTCTACTTTGTACAGCTTCATCTGCTTTCAGTTTCTGGGTGTGGGAAAAGGGGTTGGAGTGGTGGTAGCTGTCAAGAAAGGGGAACTATGGGGACAGCCTAGAGTATGGCCTTACCTAGAAATACATGTTGTAGAGATCAAACAGTGAACTCACAATATTGTGTTTTCTTTGTAACACTAATGTGAGTGTAAGTATTGGAAGGGAAGAATCAGTGGAAGAGGGATGTATAACCTTCCCCCCTCTTGAGAATTATCATCTGTAAATAACATCTCCTCCCTCTGCCACATTTATACTGCTCTTCTCTAGTTGGGCTCTCAGCTGGGAGATCTGATTTGCCAAGAAGAACCTAGCAGGCATGGGAAGGGTTAAGCAACCTCTCCTCCTGCCCACTGATGCTCTTTTAAACATCGTCTCCCAGTTTTTGTATTAGCTAATCACATATTGATTTGGGGATATGTGTACTGACAAAGAGTGCTCAGAATCAGGGAGTCAGATATGAATAATAATAATAATAATAATAATAATAATAATAATTTATTTATACCCCGCCCATCTGGCTGAGTTTCCCCAGCCACTCTGGGCGGCTCCCAATCAAGTGTTAAAAACAGTGCAGCGTTAAATATTAAAAACTTCCCTGAACAGGGCTGCCTTAAGATGTCTTCTGAATGTCAGGTAGTTGTTTATCTCTTTGACATCTGATGGGAGAGCGTTCCACAGGGCAGACGCCACTACTGAGAAGGCCCTCTGTCTGGTTCCCTGTAGCCTCACTTCTCGCAATGAGGGAACCACCAGAAGGCCCTTGGTGCTGGATCTCAGTGTCCGGGCTGAACGATGGGGGTGGAGACGCTCCTCCAGGTATACAGGACCGAGGCCGTTTAGGGCTTTAAAGGTCAGCACCAACACTTTGAATCGTGCTCAGAAATGTACTGGGAGCCAATGCAGATCTCTCAGAACCGGTGTTATGTGGTCCCGGCGGCCACTCCCAGTCACCAGTCTAGCTGCCGCATTCTGGATTAACTGCAGTTTCCGGGTCACCTCCAAAGGTAGCCCCACGTAGAGCGCGTTGCAGTAGTCCAAGCGGAAGATAACTAGAGCATGCACCACTCTGGGAAGACAGTCCGCGGGCAGGTAGGGTCTTAGCCTGCATACCAGGTGGAGCTGGTAGACAGCTGCCCTGGACACAGAGTTAACCTGCGCCTCCATGGACAGCTGTGAGTCCAAAATGACTCCCAGGCTGCGCACCTGGTCCTTCAGGGGCACAGTTACCCCATTCAGGACCAGGAAATAGCAATGGGAGAAGGAGAAATAGCAGCTTGTTCAGGGAAATAACATTGCACCAACCAAAGTGGAGGTCCTTCTCAAATCCTTTCATAGATGGGTCTTCACTAGACGCCGCTCACATACTTCCAAAGCCTTGTGTGACCGTGAGGATTGTAGCTTGTTGCTTTGCTTTTTCTTTAGAAAAGATGAAGACAACAAAGAATATCAAAATGCTGATTAGTAACATCATAATCAGTTCAACAGGAGCTAGAATACTTCTCTGCTTTCTCTTTCTGTTGTGGATCTGCGTATGAACAAGTCCAGCAATGTTGTGATTCACTCTAATCTGTTGCTTCTTTTCAGTTCCAGTAACCCACGCTTATGGACTGTTAGCTTTGGAACCTATCTGACACCTTCACTACTTGTACGGCCTGTCAAGACAATTATAGTTCATGAAAAGTACCGTTATCCAGCCCATGAATATGACATTGCTGTCCTGCAGCTGGCTAAACGTGTGGAATTCACAAATGCTGTTCATCGGGTTTGCCTTCCAGATGCAAGTGAGAGGATTCCATATAATATAGATGCTGTTATTACAGGATGGGGAGCAATGAGTGATGATGGTAAGCACATCTACTTAGAAGAAGACAGTATTTTGTATGATAAGATTAAGGGTAGGAGTGGGAATGTATCTTTTGTCAGTGTTAAGATTTAAGGAGATGAAGACAGGGATGGATTCTTTATTGCACAGGAGATTATGTTAAATTACCAATGCCATCTTTAAACTGGCCTCTGGGCTATGCTGAAAATGCATGTTCACACTTCCCTATTCCCATCTAATTGTACATGCAGTTTTTTGAACCTTGTACAGGGAGTGGCCAGGCAGGGAGCAGGGGAATGATAGCAGATTGCTGAGGGCTGCTGGTTTCTGTGCAGATGAGAAAATGCTGAGTAGGGAAGAAAATGATAATTGAAGAGGGGCAAAAACCCCTCCCTTAAGCTGTCAAACGAGAGAAAAGGAAGATGAAGAGAAGATGAAATAAATCTTCGCCTGAGTGGAAGAAGAAATCATGGAGCCTAGAAGGGAAAGGCTCAACTGCAGAGACACAAATATCTTCCCCCTTAAATCTCTTATATTCATGCAAGTTTAAGCAGCTGTGGCTAATCTTATATGACACACCATATGCCTTGCCTTACCTAGAGCAAAATTATTTGATGCACTGATGAATATTTTCCATTTAGGTGAAACCCCTAATGTTCTTCAAGAAGCAACAGTAAAGCTCATAGACTCCACCACTTGTAACAGAAAAGAAGTGTACAATGGGGCCATAACGCCTGGGATGATATGTGCTGGGTACCTGGAAGGAGGAGTAGATTCCTGTCAGGTATGTCCACTCTCATCTGATAAAATTAATCCCCTGTAAACAAAGGTGACATTCCTGTGGGAAGAATATATTTAAAGGAACATCACTTCCTGGTTTTGAGTACAGTGGTACCTCGCAAGACGAATGCCTCGCAAGACGGAAAACTCGCAAAACGAAAGGGCTTTTCGTTTTTTGAGTTGCTTCGCAAGACGATTTTCCCTATGGGCTTGCTTCGCAAGACGGAAACGTCTTGCAAGTTTGTTTCCTTTTTCTTAAAACTGTTAATAGTTGCGACTTGACTTCGAGGAGCAACTCATAGCACGCGGTGTGGTAGCCTTTTTTGAGGTTTTTGAAGACTGGTGATTTTTGAAGCTTTTCCAAAACTTTTCCGACACCGTGCTTCACAAGACGAAAAAAACCACAAGACGAAAAAACTCGCAGAACGAATTAATTTCGTCTTGCGAGGCACCACTGTACAGCCATACCTCGGGTTGTGAACGCTGTGGGTTGTGCATTTTTGGGTTACGGACCGCGCTGAATCTGGAAGTACCAGAACAGGTTACTTCTGGGTTTTGGCACTTGTGCATCTGCAGAAGCGCAAAATGAGGTCAAGTGCATGCGCAGAAGCGCCGAATCGCGTCACGCGCATGTGCAGACGCAGTGCTTCAGGTTGCAAACGCTTCAGGTTGCAAACTTGCCTCCCGCACGGATCACGTTCGCAACCCGAGGTATGACTGTATTAGAAACCTTCCTCAATGCCCCATACTTACTCTTATTTATTAAAAATATATATTTATAACCTGTCCTTCATTAATACAGATACCAGGGTGGGGTATAGAACACAAAATAAAAGCAATCAATGAAATAAGCAGCAATAGATGTAAAAACACACCATCAAACAAATAAATCAGCTAAAAACAAAAGAACGGAGGAAAGGCAGGAGTCCTTGCCACAGTGAGCCCTGAACTGAGTCTGTGCTTCTATCTCAAGGCTGGAAGGCTGGATCCGCCATCTGTACTGGGATGACTTCTCTAGAGAAGCTCTTGCTGGAGAGAATGTGTGTGAAACACAGCAGGATTACATTGGCTCCAGATGCTCCACCTGTACACACTCAAACTAAGCATTCTTCTTTGTGGTCTCTGCAGTTCCCCATATGGGTTCCTTGTCTGCACATAGCACAGCACACAACTA
This sequence comes from Podarcis pityusensis, assembly GCF_964106645.2. Classification (NCBI taxonomy): domain Eukaryota; kingdom Metazoa; phylum Chordata; class Lepidosauria; order Squamata; family Lacertidae; genus Podarcis; species Podarcis pityusensis. The sequence continues at coordinate 8,215,123 of NC_138038.1, read as the reverse complement.
GAGCTAAAGACTCAACTGTTTTTGGTGCAAAGATCAAACCCAAGAGCAGAGTGGCATACCCAGAAGGGTAAGGCCAGCACCTTCCCACTCATTTCTTTTCTGTCTGCCTTAGCAGCAGCCATGTCTAAGACTAAAGTCCATGGACTGAGTCTGTCTCTCCCCCTCATTCTTCCTTTCGTCATTTTTTCTCCTCCTCTCTTTCTTTCCTGCCTTTTCCATTTGTGTTTTAACTACTGGAACTCGCGGAATACCAGTTCTCTTTCAAATCAAGACTTCTTTTCTTGTTCTTACAAACACATCCATGTGGGATGAAGAGGGGCCCTCTGTTTGAATGAATAACCACTATGTGTCAACTAAGAACATACAAATACATCCTACTACTACTCAGTAGTTTCTCTCTCACACTGGCTCTGATCCAGAGATACACACACAAAACCCTGAAAGGCCTGCATCTAGCTCTGGACACATAGAATTGCTTCTGTTAAAATGCCTGGCTCTTTGATTAAACTGTTGCAAAATTCAAAAACAGCTATCCTGTTGTCTCTGGTTTGGCGGGGGGGGGAATAACATTTGCAAAATGCATAAACATAGGTAGGGAGGGACAACAGCAAGTACAACACCTGAATGTACTTTTAACATTAACTTAAAATGAATATATTTTAGCTTGATGCTGCCCCTTTAATCTTCTGCTTCTACTGAAAATCAATGTTTTATTAAAACTCCCTTTCCTCCCCCTCTAGGGCGACTCTGGTGGCCCGCTGGTTACACCTGACACAAGAAACATGTGGTATCTTGTCGGCATAGTGAGCTGGGGAGATGAGTGTGCTAAGCCAAATAAGCCTGGAGTCTACACACGGGTGACTTACTTTCGGGACTGGATTACCAAATATACTGGGCTCTGATGCAAAATTTGTATGTTTTGCACATCATAGGTGGTATGCAGGTCATACTCGTTTGTAACGTGTGCAAAAGTCCTTTACGTGAGATTGTCTGCCTTCTTTCCAAAGTTGTTGGCATTGCTCTGGTATGTTAAGAAGTAATGGAGGCAGACTGTTAAACAGTATTTATTTACAGTATTCACACAGGCTTCCCTCACAAAATAAGGGTAACCTTCCCTTGCATAGCTTGAATGATTCCTCCCCCCCCCCCCACTATTCCCCTCTCCCTCTCCCTGTCATGGAAGCTGCATGTTAGCAGGAAATATTGTGAGTTCAGAACATGGAAGGATATACCCATTGGCTTCTGCCACCAAACAGCTACAACAGCAGTCAGTGCTGGCGCCAGAGGTGAACACAAAATGGCGCTCCCCACTAGGGAAGAAGGAGTGAGTGAAGATCTGCATCGGAAACAAGTTTACCCAATGGTTGAAGTGAGAATCCAAGGCCGTTTCAGGGTGGGGAGGGAGAGGAAGGTGCCCGCTCTGACTAATGCCAGGCAGGTGCAGAGCCCAGGAGACTCCAGAGGTCACTCCTGCCATTTCCTCGCTGGGGTAGGAGACCAGCAGCACCTCCTGTTTGACAAATGGCCGCCTAGGGGGAAGCTGCCAAGGAGGTGACAGACCTCACCTCCAAGGAGTGTGCTGCTGTAGCCATCTCTGCCAGTGCATTTATTGAGAGGCTGAATCTGCTGTCCCTGTGAATCCTGCTGCCAGAGGTTACCTCACCTTGCCTCATGGGTGCATAGCTGTCAACTTACAGATTTGAAAATAAGGGACCAGCAGCCTCGAAAATAAGGGATCAGCAGCCAAAATAAGGGATTTTCCAGGCACAGGTATGTTCAACTTCTGAGCCCCTCTGAGCCATAGGCAGAAAGCCCAGCCAGCAGCCAAACGAAGCCTCATCAATAAGGGACAGCAGCGGGACATGGCGCTGGGATAAGGGACTGTCCCGCCAAATAAGGGACGCTTGACAGCTATGCATGGGTGGCTGCCCCTGACAGCATTCAATAAACACACAAGACGTAACCGGCTGTATGTTTGAATAAATAAAGTATACTATTCATTGTATTAAATTGTAGATTTCAACAGAAGTAGCTCATAAAGTTCAGCGGGAAAAAGTAGAAGACCCAGTGGATCAGTTCATTCTCTAATCAGTTCATGCATAAGGTCCATATATGTTTAAAGTGTCTATTCCACCTGTCTGTTCATAGAGTCCAACAATCCACACGAAAGGTTGTTACAATTCCACAGAATCCTTTCATAGAGTCTAAGACAAGGATTTCCAGAATATTAGCCTTGTTTCACCGTCCTGGGCTTCATCAGGATTACGATATTGTATTTATCTGCATTATCTAGAGTTTGTACTACTGATGAAGCCCAGGATGGCGAAACAAGGCTAATATTCTGGAATTCCTTGAATAGTACAATGAATAGTATACTTTATTTATTCAAATGTACAGCCAGTTACGTCTTGTGTGTTTATTGAATATGTTTCACATAACCAGAGGTTTGTTGTTGTTTTGTTCCTGACAGCAGTCATAGATAAGGTGGACGGATTGAAGTGAACTGCGTAGGACATTCTGTCTAGAGGTAGAGCATACCAAGTTCCAGAGAATGGGAAGCAGCAGTTTCACTGCAAGACATTCAGATGAGGCCATTGCCCTGAATTTTATCATGTAGAATCATTGCCATATTCCCCTTTGCCTTGCATCCAGAAAGATGCTAGTAGTACCTTTTCCTGCATTACTGTATCAGGAACATTATGGCAGGCCTGCTAGACACTTTCAACCAGCAGCAAAAGTAAACTACACATTTTTTCAGAATTCCTATACAGTGGTACAGTCATACCTCGGGTTGTGAACGTGATCTGTGTGGGAGGCACGTTTGCAACCTGCCACGTTTGCAGCCTGAAGCGCTGCGTCTGCGCATGATGTCATTTTGTGCTTCTGCGCATGTGCCAAAACCCAGAAGTAACCCATTCCAGTACTTCCGGGTTCAGTGTAGTCCGCAACCCAAAAACGCAGAACCCACAGCGTTTGTAACCCGAGGTATGACTGTACCTTGGTTTACGAACGTAATCTGTTCCGGAAGTCCGTTCTTAAACCAAGGCATGCTTTCCCACAGCAGTGGGGGACTCAATTTACAAATGCAACACACTCGACATGTTCTGCTTCCAAGGCAAGGTTCACAAACCAAAACACCTACTTTCGGGTTTGCAGCGTTCTTAATCCAAGTTGTTCATAAGCTACTAAGCTGTTCTTAAACCAAGGTACCACTGTATTGCCTTGCTGGCACTCTAGCACAGTGATGTATGTAGGTGCCATGCATTTTGGAACTTTTTAAAATTTCACACGTGCTCTGTTTTTGTCAGCTTATCTTCATCACATACACACAATCTGATGATGGGGGCGGAGAGCTTGTTAAGTTGCACAAATCTTTTAATTGCACAACCTGAATTTTCCGAAATAGTGCTAGTCTGAAAGCACCCTTAGAATGATGATAGATGTAATATATCATCAAGCTTCCTTTGGGCTTCACAGCTGAAATTAAAGGTATGCATGCTAGCGAATCAAATGCCACCTAAGGCATCAGTCTTGTCCACCTTAAAAAACAAACAAACTGCTGCATGTATGCTAATTTGTTCTTCTTGAACAAAATTAGTGAAATTAGTGAAACAGCTGTCCAAGGAATATTAAGGGGTGGGGTGGGGGAGAGTTTCCTGGCAATAGCATGGATTCCAGCCTATAAACTTTCAGGACTGGGCTGAGCATACTTACAAAACTACCTTCCTAGTCTAAAAACATTTCCGTTTGTCTTCACTCAAAAAACATCCAAGGATCAAAAGTTTATGCAAAACTAGAAAAAGTCACTTACTTGACAGTGCCTGGAGCTATAGATATTGTTACTTTCTCCTAAATTGAGGTGTGGATAAATAATTCATTTTCAGTTAAGATCTAAGAGTAGTCAACTATGTTGTACGCAGAGCAGGCCCACTGAAAATAATGAACATGACTAAGCTTGGTCCTTTAATTTCAATGGGTCTACTTTGAGTAAAACTTAAATCGCTGTTCCCCTGAATGATTTAAGGGCAACTGGTTTTAATATTTCCAGAGATGGAGAATTGGTCATTGTATGCTCCTGCCTTTCCAATAGACCTTGGTGTAACCTGAAATGCGCATAACACCAAACAGAGTCTCATGGAACAGAATCTCTCCAAAGGTGGTGGACTCTCCTTCATTGGAGATATTTAAGCAGAGGATGGATGGCCATCTGACGGGGTGCTTTAGTTGAGATTCATGCATTGGAAGGGGTTGGACTAGATGACAGTTGGGGTCCCTTCCACCTCTACAATTCAGTGATTCTATATGTATGCCTGCTATCTCCTCCAAGACTTCAGCTTTTCGATTCTTACCGGATGCAGACACGGATGGCTATGTTTCTAGCCAGTTTTTTCTCCTCCACACCTGCCTTGTTTTCCAACTACCTTTCACACTATTTTGTAACATTTTGGTTGGCATAATAAAAGTATTGTCCCAGTATGATTTTTGGAATTTAATTTATCCTTGAATTTCATTTTAGCAGCTCACTGGTAACTTCTTTCTCAATGTCATGGGCGTTAGCATGGTGGGTAAATAAATAAAAATACTTAACTAATGACCAATTGCATTGCAGATAACTTGGTTCTACCCCCCCCCCCAATAAATCCAGGCTATGCCCATGCTCAGTGTCCTATATTTGAAAAGCAGGAAAACTGCATGTTGGTGCTAATGATTCAAGAACATTGAGAAAAGAAATAAAGGAACTCCGAAGAAGGATCTTCTTTACCTTTTAAGATTAAATAATGGAAGAAACTTATCACAACATACTTTTGTTGGGTCGTCTTTCTACATTTCAATCTCTAAATCACCCATTAAACCATTTTCTTATACATACTTAAGTATATCAGTAGCTTTTTTACTTGTCTGCCAATCAAGTATGAAACAACAAAAACGACGAAGACAGACTTCCATTTCAGATTGTGGTTTTGTGGCTGCAAGGAGGAAAGCACAGAGAACTCTTTCACTGAGTTCACATGGGGGTGGGGGGAAAATTCTGTTCAGGGTGATATAGTGTCCATCTTTACACAAGTCCACCTTTGCTGCTGCAGGTGAACAGATTCCTACATGCTTCTTGAGAAGGTCACAAGAAAAAGGTGCGGTTACAGAGGATTTAAATGGAGATTCTAACAAACCCTACAGCTGCAACACTAATTCCCGAAGGCCTCTACTGTATTGTCAAATCCATGACTTCCTTTCACTCAGTTCTACTTCGTCTGGTAACACTTGATGGGTTGCAGAAGCCAAAACTTTCACCACATAATTATAATATAATTTCAGACACATTTCATATTGTTTGTGGTGGTTTTCTATTTTCTTCTTCAAAAAATTAGACTTTTGTGGATTATAGGCATAGCTAAATATTACATGTTCTAATGCAGTGGGTTTTTTTGTTTTTAAACTTAGAATAGTATTTCTATTCTGATTTTTCAATTTGTTTTTTATATATATATATGTGTGTGTGTGTGTGTGTGTGTATACACGTACACACACACACACACACACACACACACACACGTATCCTAGCCAATTAAGAATGTAACCAGACTTTTAAGATTGGAGAAAGGGTTATTGTTTCACTTGTGTAAGGTATTTGCCTTTACCCATCTTAGACTGACATTCTTCAGCTATAGAATATTCTAAGGCTGTCTTCTTATCAGTAGGACATCTTCCCAATGCCTTAAATGAGTTTTAGATCCAAATATGCTAGATGAACTTCAGAACATTTATAGCCCACATCTCTGATTGGGACTATAAGTAGGGAGCAACTGGTTTGTCTCCATAAGAATCATTGGTACATGCTAAGGAATATAATAAGGAACTTAGAGGAAGCATGTTGTTCCTGAAATATGTTTCAGTAGCTGTAACGAAACAGAAGGTGAAAACCAAGCACTTGGTGATAACAATTTTTCATTGGTTTCATATCTATTGTGAAGTTGATTCAGAGCAGTGATGGCCAAACTTGGCCCTCCAGCTGTTTTGGGACTACAATTCCCATCATCCCTGACCACTGGTCCTGATAGCTAGGGGTAATGGGAGTTGTAGTTCCAAAACAGCTGGTGGGCCAAGTTTGGCCATTACTGAATTAGAGTACAGTGGTACCTCGGGTTACAAATGCTTTGGGTTACAAACTCCACTAACCCGGAAGTACTACCCTGGGTTGAGAACTTTGCCCCAGGATGAGAACGGAAATCGCACGCTGGTGGCGCGGCAGCAGCGGGAGGCCCCATTAGCGAAAGCGCATCTCAGGTTAAGAATGCTTACGTGTTAAGAACAGACCTCCGGAACAAATTAAGTTCATAACACGAGGTACCACTGTAATGTTTCCCACCCCCCTTTTAAGATCTACAAAATATATTACCTCTGGATTCACATGGTAGCTTCACTCTTTGAAATAAAAAGTTTAGATTTGAAACACTGCGCATTGCAGATGCAGGAAGTAGTAGTGGATAATGTGATCAAAATGTGCTCTTCTGCCCAATTTAAAAAAATATGAGTTTCAAAGCGAGTTTTGGAAACTACAAAGGTTCATTTCAATCCAGGTTGTATATATATATCACCAAACATGTATAAGTATGTGTGTATGGGAAAATTTATATATGATAGAGCAATGATGAGAAGACATGTGCAATCCCACAACACTGCTCTTGATATTCTGAATCTTTTAAATTGGGATTTACTCAGTTAAAATGACAAGTGCTATAATATTCACCTGAACTACATACATCTGAGTCTGCATTATGTATTTCCAAATTTACTAATTTGTTTTGCTTTCAATCTATATTTCAAGATCTTCTTTCCTGATAGGCTGTCAGACAGCCCAGGGGACTCCTTTATTAATTGCTAATGTGTTTGTCAGTCTGCTTTCGTCTCTGCTTGGTTTCAGTGTTAATTTATACACAGCTAATAGCATCAGTAAAACTATACCTGATGAATAAACAATGTAAACATTAGACCCTGTTTCAAGTGTTATTAAAAATGTATTTTAAAATATCCCCGTTTCCTTTGGTGTGAATGATAATTTTCACTGATGTTCGCAACAGTTTGTTTTCATATTGCTTATGTAGCAAATACTGCTACGAGCTAGTCAATCTATGGGTTCTTACATGCAGCCTGACCTCCATAGCTGTCAACTTTTCCCTTTTCTTGCGAGGAATCCTATTTGGAATAAGGGAATTTCCCTTTAAAAAAGGGAAACGTTGACAGCTATGCTGGCCTCACACTTCCCTAGAAGCTCAACCCTGTTGTTGTTGTTAGCTACTGGGCCAAGTTCAATGTGTTTCTATTAGTTCAGAAACACCTTAATAACTTGATTTACCCATGATATCGCCTTACCGCACATGCGCCCACTTAACTGCTTCCATCGTTAAACTTTGGCACTCCCAGCCTATTGAGATAAAGCAGGCACCTTCACTGTACCCTTTTTGACACCTGCTAAAAACATTCTTGTTTAGGCAAGCCTACCCAGATGCTTGGGGACGCGGGTGGCGCTGTGGGTTAAACCACAGAGCCTAGGACTTGCCGATCAGAAGGTCGGCGGTTCGAATCCCCGCGATGGGGTGAGCTCCCGTTGCTCAGTCCCTGCTCCTGCCAACCTAGCAGTTCGAAAGCATGTCAAAGTGCAAGTAGATAAATAGGTACCACTGCGACGGGAAGGTAAACGGCGTTTCCGTGTGCTGCTCTGGTTCGCCAGAAGCGGCTTAGTCATGCTGGCCACATGACCTGGAAGCTGTACGCCGGCTCCCTCGGCCAATAAAGCGAGATGAGCGCCGCAACCCCAGAGTCGGCCATGACTGGATCTAATGGTCAGGGGTCCCTTTACCTTTACCCAGATGCTTAGAAATGTGAGGCAGTTTCAATCTGTTTAGCACTTTTAAGTGTAGGTGGCAAGTGCAGCAGGAAGATTCAAGGATGATCAAAGAAACATTTAAACTTTTCGGTGTAGCATCGTATCAAATTATTATTTTTCATATATCCATATATGTGGATTAATATGAATGGTGGTATACAAATTTAATAGATAATAATAATAACAAATCTCTTTTCAAAATGAGAGCAAGACCACATAGACAATTCTTCCACAGTTCTGCACAACGTTTTGTTGAGAACATGGATTTTCAACTCTGACAAAAAGTTCAGAAAAGAGCAAGGCTCCTGTCGGTGAGATGAGAGTTTGTCTCAAATGAGACCTTATATACCGTATTTTTTGCTCTATAAGACTCACTTTTTCGCTCCTAAAAAGTAAGGGGAAATGTGTGTGCGTCTTATGGAGCGAGTGCAGGCTACGCTGCTATCCCAGAAGCCAGAACAGCAAGAGGGATTGCTGCTTTCACTGTGTAGAGATCCCTCTTGCTGTTCTGGCTTCTGAGATTCAGAATACTTTTTTTCTTGTTTTCCTCCTCCAAAAACTAGGTGCGTCTTGTGGTCTGGTGCGTCTTATAGAGCGAAAACTACGGTAAATGAGTTTAGCCGGCAAAAGCAAACTCACACCCCTCCCCGAGTTTGTATAAATACATAGGGTACACATGTAAGAGTCTCTTCATCATTATATTTTTTTGGGGGGGGGTTGATTCATGTTATTATGCACCTGCATTGCTTTATATTTTCTGGATGCCCCATGATCCTATTACAAAGCAGTCTTGCCCTTTGCTACACATCAAGCACTGCTGGTTGTTTATTTTTTGAGGTTGAATCCTGACAAGACAGAAGTACTGTTTTGGGGGGACAGGAGGCGGGTGGGTGTGGGGGACTCCCTGGTCCTGAATGGGGTAACTGTGCCCCTGAAGGATCAGGTGCGCAGCCTGGGAGTCATTCTGGACTCACAGCTGTCCATGGAGGCGCAGGTCAATTCTGTGTCCAGGGCAGCTGTTTACCAGCTCCATCTAGTACGCAGGCTGAGACCCTACCTGCCCGTGGACTGTCTCGCCAGAGTGGTGCATGCTCTGGTTATCTCCCGCTTGGACTACTGCAATGCACTCTATGTGGGACTACCTTTGAAGGTGACCCGGAAACTGAAATTAATCCAGAATGCGGCAGCTAGACTGGTGACTGGGAGCAGCCACTGAGACCACATAACACCAGTCTTGAAAGACCTACACTGGCTCCCAGTACGTTTCCGAGCACAATTCAAAGTGTTGGTGCTGACCTTTAAAGCCCTAAACGGCCTCAGTCCAGTATACCTGAAGGAGCGTCTCCACCCCCATCATTCTACCCGGACACGGATGTCCAGCGCTGACGGCCTTCTGGTGGTTTCCTCATTGCGAGGTTAAAGGGAACTAGGCAGAGGGCCTTCTTGGTGGTGGCACCCGCCCTGTGGAATGCCCTCCCACCAGATGTCAAGGAAACAAGCAGCTATCCGATTTTTAAAAGACATCTGAAGGCAGCCCCGTTTAGGGAAGCTTTTAATATTTAATGCTGTATTGTTTTTAACACTCGATTGGGAGCCGCTCAGAGTGGCTGGGGAAACTCAGCCAGACGGGTGGGGTATAAATAAATTATTATTATTATTATTATTATTATTATTATTATTATCCTTCCAATGTATTTCTTATCAATAAGAAAATTTGGCATGGGAAATTTTCATTCTGAAAGTGTGTGTGGGGGGGGGGGGGTTGAGACCCTACTGCAGAGGTCAGCAAACTTTTTCAGCAGGGGGCCGGTCCGCTGTCCCTCAGACCTTGTGGGGGGCCGGACTATATTCTGAAAAAGAAAAAAAAAATGAATCCCTATGCCCCACAAACAACCCAGAGATGCATTTTAAATAAAAGGACACGCTCTACTCATGTAAAGACATGCTGATTCCCGGACTGTCCGCGGGCCGGATGGAGAAGGCGATTGGGCCGGATCCGGCCCCCGGGCCTTAGGTTGCCTACCCATGCCCTACTGCTTCACAGAATTTCATTGGGACATGTGCAGTCATGAGGACTAGAAACAAATTAAAACCAGTCACAACAAAAAGTCGGGAGAAATTGAGAGCCGCTGCCCTACCAATCCGACAGGGCGTGCCCGCCTTTCGCGAGCTGCTTCTTTCACACGTTCGCGTCAGTCACGCGTCGTTCGCGCCTCCTCCTCCTCTTGCTGGTTTTTTTTTTTGCATTTGAAAACACGCAGCGACTGGCCAAGCGCCGGCCTACCTTGCCTGAGGAGAACCGCGCGCGGCGGTTGGCGGCGAGGAGGGAGGCCTCCGTCCTGTCAGGAGGCGGAGTGTCGGCCCGGCTCCCGGATTGGCCTGCCAGGCGCCGCGGACCCGGCCTCCCTGCACCCGGGAAGGGCGGAGCGAGGCCGGGCGGGAGGGCGCTGCTTTTCCTCGCCGGCTTCGGTGACGCCGCCGACGCTTCCTCCTTTCCCTCACCGCCCTGCCCGCTTTCCCTGTCGCTTCCCCCCTCAGGGCCTGAGTTTCGGGGCCGCCGGAGCGCCGCGTGACGGGGCGGAGAGGCAGCCGCCGCTGCCGCCGGCGAGGAAGAGGAGGAGGAGGAGGGTGTCGGGTGAGGAATCCGCCGAGGCCTCTGCGGCGAGGGAGGCCGGGCGGGCCTGCGCTTGGCCGAGGCTGGGCTTGAGGGGGGGGGGCAGCCGGGGTGAGGGGACCTGGTCCGACCGACCGACCGACCGACCGGGGAGGGGATGATATGGGGGGGGGTCCGTCTTCACAGGCCTTAGCCCCCCAGCCTAAACCTCGGACGGGAGGAACGAGGGAAGCCGGGGCGTGACATGGCACATGGCAATTTTTATTTTTTGGGTCGACGTGAATTAGGGTAGGGGAAGGGGCTGCCTATGACTCGGTTAGCCACCCCCCCCCAAAAAAATTAAAATACACCGCCAGGTTTCAGTTTCTGTTATTACAGCCTCTCTCCCTCCCCCCCCCCCCACCAATCCTCAGCTCAATGCTTCAGCTTTTATAGTTGCATCCCCGCTTCAAATCCAAAATTCAGGGCCAGGTTTCAGCTTCTAGAATTATTAACCCCCCCCCCGCCAAAAAGATCCAAAATTCAGTGCCAGGCTTCAGCTTTTATAGTTGCATCCCCGCTTCAAATCCAAAATTCAGGGCCAGGTTTCAGCTTCTAGAATTATTACCCCCCCCCCGCCAAAAAGATCCAAAATTCAATGCCAGGCTTCAGCTTCCATAACTTCGCCCCACCCCAATCCAAAATTCAGAGCCAGGTTTCAGCTTCTAGAATTATTACCCCGCCCCCCGCCAAAAAGATCCAAAATTCAATGCCAGGCTTCAGCTTCCATAACTTCGCCCCACCCCGATCCAAAATTCAGGGCCAGGTTTCAGCTTCTAGAATTATTAACCCCCCCCCCGCCAAAAAGGTCCAAAATTCAATGCCAGGCTTCAGCTTCCATAACTTCGCCCCACCCCAATCCAAAATTCAGAGCCAGGTTTCAGCTTCTAGAATTATTACCCCGCCCCCCGCCAAAAAGATCCAAAATTCAATGCCAGGCTTCAGCTTCCATAACTTCGCCCCACCCCGATCCAAAATTCAGAGCCAGGTTTCAGCTTCTAGAATTATTACCCCCCCCCCCCGCCAAAAAGATCCAAAATTCAATGCCAGGTTTCAGCTTCTAGAATTATGTGCCTCCTCTCCAAAAATAAATATATCCAAAATTCAATGCCAGGTTTCAGCTTCTAGAATTACATTACGTGCCCCCTCTCCAAAAAGATCCAAAATTCAATGCCAGCTTTCAGCTTCTAGAATTACACCCCACCCCCTTCCAAATTAAGTATCAGCTTACATAATTACAATACCCCCAGAATTCAAAATTCTGTGCCACATTTCAACTTTCATAATTACCCTCCCTAATAATAATAATTTAGTGACATGTTTCATGGGGCGTAGCCAGGATTTATGTTGTGGGGCAGGCTTCATGTTGGGGAGCCCCCCAAACCTCAGTTAAGTATTTTTATTGATTTACTTGATGGGGGGCAGCTGCTTCCCTGCCCCCCCCAGGCTGTGCCCATGCTATGTTTCAACTTCCATTAATCCATTTGCTAAAAAAAACCCCCACCCCAAATGCTTCATTGTTTCTGGAAGACAAGAAGGAAGAATAATTCTGGGTGTGCAGAGTATGTACCACTCTATTGTTGTTGAGCCTTTCTCTTTTTATCTCTCTCTCTGCATCAAAGACTTTGTGCACCTTGCGACAGAACTGTGAAATTTGGAGGCAGGTAAGGCTGCTGTATCTGCCTGAGTTGTTGCTCCAGGTTTGCTTTTCTGTTACTATTTCCTTGGGCATATGTGCAATGCAGTGACCTAAACGGAGGGGCTAGGCCTGGGATTAGCAAACTTTTTCAGCAGGGGGCCAGTCCACTGTTCCTCAGACCTTGTGGGGTAGGCAGCCTAAGGCCAGGGGGCCGGATGCAGCCCAGTCGTCTTCTCAATCTGGCCCATGGACGGTCCGGGAATCAGCGTGTTTATATTGCCCCTTTCAAGGTAAAAAATCGTGCTAGGGCTCCTTACAATAAGTATCAGGCTACTATTTCAGGACTCATCAGCATCATGGCATCCTGGACTATTGGGCCGTATCTGACTATCAATTCACCAGCATGCCAGACCCAAAACTGACTAGGATGTGTTTCATAGTGATGGCCAGGTTCCTAGGTAGCTTCTCAGACACTGGACAAGTTCATGGAGAATAAGTCTCAACAGTGGCGATGTAGAATCTCCAGGATCAAAGAGTGACAATGTGAGCTGCTGGGAAGCAGCAGTAGGGGATGGCTAATGTCTTCATACCCTGTTTGTTGACTTCTGTAAGGTGTAGGGGTTGGTTACTGTGGAAAATTGAATGCTGGACTCCATGGACCTTTGGCTTGAACTAGCAAGGCTCATCTTGTTTAACTATAATGGGGAGTGTCTAGGAATATTTGCATATATTCTAGAATAAAAAAAATAGTAACAACAAAAGCATCAGTAACTTGAAACATAACCACGAGTCAAATGAAATCAAAATTATTTATGAGATCAATATTAAATATAGGTAACACTTAACAGGGAACCATGCATTCAAAAGATCCCCAAAGACAGCTGTGGGTCAAAGGAATAAGATCTGATGCTGGCTTGTGGTACTTCAAATAAAATAAATGAAAATAATTGCATAGGGTTTATCAGAATTTCTGCAGGACTGGGCCACGATCAAATAGCCTACAAAGAAACAGTAAGAAATGGAAGTAGTAGGAGACCTGTCCCCAGTTCTGCTAAATCCATGAGGTAGAATGATAATAAAACAATAATCATAATTACCTACCAGGATACATGTCCAAGAATAAAATATTTTTAGAACTGAGAGTACTCACTTCTTTCAAAAGAAGATTCACCCCACCCCCAGTTCATTCAAAACATAGTACAGAGCATTGACCAGGCCATGCAACAGCTCTTGGATGCCATTAGTTTTGCAACTTAATATTTCATTTTTGGTTAAACAAATACTGTGTTGTTTCAACGCAGACTTGAATGGGTCACAGAGATAAATTCTCTCGTGTTTGGAATGGAGTGAAAAGGTCCATCTCATCTAAAGATCCGTTCGGTGTTTATTAGAGCTCCACCCCTGCAACACTCCATTGTCCAAAAAATATAAGGCTTATGTCTCTGTTTCTATGCTTTTTGGCAGGAAGAATGACACTTGTGCTTCTTAAAACCAACCTTTGGTTGAAACAGGAAGCGGAGCTGTTCCTTCTGTACAGCCCCTCAGAACCCAAAAACTGTCTGAAAAAGTACATAAGTAGCAGTTGATATGCACTGAAGGCCTTAAAGTACAGTGGTACCTCGCAAGACGAATGCCTCGCAAGACGAAAAACGCACAAGACGAAAGAGTTTTCCGTTTTTTGAGTCGTTCTGCAAGACGAATTTCCCTATGGGCTTGCTTCGCAAGACGAAACGTCTTGCGAGTTTGTTTCCTTTTTCTTAAAGCCGCTAAGCCGTTAATAGCCGCTAAGCCGTTAATAGCCGCTGAGCTGCTAATAGCCGTGCTTCGCAAGACGAGAAAACCACAAGACGAAGAGACTCACAGAATGGATTAATTTCGTCTTGCGAGGCACCACTGTATATGCTAGCAACACCTGCAATGTTTTCACTTTTCCCAATATGTGTTTCCAGAGAAATGCACACTGACTTGGGTCAGTCTCAGTCCCCCCCCCCCCCCCCCGGTATGTTTTAACAGCATATACAATGTTGAAATGCATCCACATTTCTTAAAACACTGATTTTAGCAGACATACAATACTGGATTCTAATAAGTACTTATTAAAGGGATTATCTTTTGAAGCGAACCTAGGAGACTTGCAGGTGCTTAACAATTTAAAATCTGTTTCTTTTTTAGTCCCTTAAAAGAAAGGTTTCTAAAATGATTTTTTTCTGTTTTGCTAGAAACTATCAACAAGGAAAGGGTGCTCTTGCTAGTTCCTTACATTTGGCAGATACTGCATGGTAGCCATTGTCTCACTGTGCTCCATTCCCATTTCTAAATTTCTAACATTTAGGCCTCTTGTTTGTCTAATATGGGTTATACTTCTTCCTTTCAGGGCAGCGACCATATCACCCCTGTTGTTGTGTAGTCCAGTATTATTAAAATACTTATTTCTGTACATATCTTTTCATGTATTAGCTCAGTTGAAAAAACAAAAGTGAATGAACTGTGTTGCTTTTTTTTGTTGGTGATCACAACTATCTTTTTTACTTCTAGTCCAAGCAAATATATCATAATGGCAGCAGATTCTATGGAAATTGATGATGCTTTGTACAGGTAATTAATTTAGCAACATAGTGAGGCATAGTAGATTCATAATAGTACTAATGATGGATTTGGCTTGTTTTCGCTAAAGTTCAAATACTAGTGGTTCCTGATGTCTGGAACACACCATAGCTGCCATGATTCTTGATCTTCAATGGGGTTTAGCTATTGCCAACTTGCTATTACATACAGTTGAATAGTCTATATTGGCACAACTGAAAAGCCTTTGTTGCAGTGACTGAAGAGCAAATTCAAATAGCATTTGGGAAATAGGTGCTGATTATGTGATAACCGTCAAATCTTGGGCAAATCTTTTGCACTGGGTTTAAAGAACAATGCATAATCTCATCTAAAACTATGTTTAAGGAAACCCCTTAATTATTTTCTGTACTTGACTTAAGTGGCATTTTCTTTAGATAGAATGCCTTTATCATCATGTGCCGAAACAATGGCCTAGCTTGGAAATTAAAAATGGCAATATTCTTGGCCAGCATCATAGATTACTTTTGCTGTAGTCCTCCACACAGACTGCTTGAATCCAATTTCATCTGCATGCAGGATTCCAGCCTTTGTGCTTAGTGCTCTCATGGGTAGGAATACAAAAGAAAGGCAAATGTTTTGAAAATCATGTTACTGCAGTATACATTTGTAGTATACTGTATGTTGAAAGTACCAGTGGTAATGCTTATTTTGTGTTGAAACTCTGTACCCTGCAGATAATAGGCAATATCCAAATTTTGCTATTTCATAGTGATTTCCTGATGCCAAATTATCTTTTCCCACTTGTTAAGTAGTCCCATTTGTAGAAGGGATCATGCCAATGAATACAATGAATAGTTATTTTATCGCTATTTACTCCTTTTTTCTTTTCTTAATTGCACATAGTCGGCAGAGGTATGTTCTTGGAGACACCGCAATGCAGAAGATGGCTCAGTCCCATGTGTTCCTGAGTGGAATGGGTGGCCTTGGAGTGGAGATAGGTAATTAAGAAACAGCATTTTTCTCCCTCTTGTACGTTTTATAAGGATAAAATTTGCATATTAAAATGTGCATAAATTTATGTTGTACCAGGTTTTAAGCCTTTAATGAATGTTGTGTTGACTTCTGGATTTGTTTATATGGCTGATATCTTTGTTACTGATTATAATGAACGGAATTGCATAGAATTTCTGTAGCTTCTCTTTTAACAGTTGTGTAATTCATAGGGATGGGATTGAGAAGGAATTACTGTTTTTCGAAGATCATGGAGCAGTTTAAAAATTGAACTATTGCCAAAGAGGCTTGATGAAAATTAATCTAATAAATTAACTTTATAATATTCATCTTTTTCAGCTAAGAACATAGTTCTTGCAGGAATAAAGGTAAGGAGAATGATTTTTTTCTAAGTACGGTAAATTTTGTTTTAAAATTAGAATGTTTCCTCAAATAACTGATGATACTTTCGTAGATTTCAGTCATTGCAATTTCCCTAGTGAAATGTTATTAACACAAGTTTCCTAAATGTGGCATGCCATCTGATTTGACTGTAGTGCTGGAGTGTCCAAGATGAAATACTGTATGTTTTCTGTGGGAAGAATAGCTGTGCATGTGCCACCATCTAAGCACTGGCATGCTAGAGGATAGGACTGTTCTCTGCTCTCCAAGAGGCATTATGGGTTTTTGTTTTCCATTGACTTCAAGAATTCCATCTTGATAGTTCTGCTTTAAAAACAACTGAAATACAGTGACTATTTTTAGGCATTTTGGTTCTGTTAGATGGCAACTAAAACTCTGGTAAAGGACCTCAAATATTATTTTAAAAAATCAATACCTGCAGCATATGGGATCTTTTAAAGCATTTAGAACCATAAGCTACTTTTTGTAGCGTTGTATGGGACGCGGGTGGCGCTGTAGGTAAAACCTCAGCGCCTAGGGCTGTCAGGTCGGCGGTTCGAATCCCCGCGGCGGGGTGCGCTCCCGTTGCTTGGTCCCAGCGCCTGCCAACCTAGCAGTTCGAAAGCACCCCCGGGTGCAAGTAGATAAATAGGGACCGCTTACTAGCGGGAAGGTAAACGGCGTTTCCGTGTGCTGCGCTGGCTTGCCAGATGCAGCTTGTCACGCTGGCCACGTGACCCGGAAGTGTCTTCGGACAGCGCTGGCCCCCGGCCTCTTAAGCGAGATGGGCGCGCAACCCCAGAGTCGGACACGACTGGCCCGTACGGGCAGGGGTACAGTGGTACCTCGCAAGACAAATGCCTCGCAAGACAAAAAACTCGCTAGACGAAAGGGTTTTTTGAGCTGCTTCACAAGACGATTTTCCGTATGGGCTTGCTTTGCAAGACGGAAACGTCTTGCAAGTTTGTTTCCTTTTTCTTAACACCGTTAATACAATTGCGACTTGACTTTGAGGAGCAACTCATAGAACGCGGTGTGGTAGCCTTTTTTGAGGTTTTTTAAGACTTTGGTGATTTTTGAAGCTTTTCCAAAACTTTCCCGACACCGTGCTTCGCAAGACGAAAAAAACCACAAGACGAAAAAACTCGCAGAACGAATTAATTTCGTCTTGCGAGGCACCACTGTACCTTTACTTTTACCTATACGTGCTGGCATGGGTAAAAAACACAATCAGAGATGTGAAGAGCAAGGACAGTCCAGAATAGAAGAAAATGGTCCTGTCTGGGGACAGTGGGAAGTGTTTGCTCTTCCAAAACTTCTGTGGGATTCAGTAATATATTCTCAATATTCCTCAGCACCAGAAGTCTTCATTTAGGATTTCTGCATTTTAAATTTGGTCACTGCATTTCAGTGTCCTTTGCGGTGCTGAATGAATCCTCCCTCCAATGGTGCTTCACTACGTACTTTTGCAAATTAATTTTTGTTGCTAGATAACAGTGTCCCTTCACTGTAAAA
Organism: Podarcis pityusensis; assembly: GCF_964106645.2. Lineage (NCBI taxonomy): Eukaryota > Metazoa > Chordata > Lepidosauria > Squamata > Lacertidae > Podarcis > Podarcis pityusensis. The sequence continues at coordinate 8,197,477 of NC_138038.1, read as the reverse complement.
CAAATGAAATGTCTAGGTTGGCCCTACGCTATAAACTTGATAAATTCACATGACTCGTAATCACAGTGTACAAAACATTATATAATTGCCGCTTTGAATATATTTTAATCTTGTATCCTTTATCCTTTCCGAAGGCTCTTACCATCCATGATACCAAGCAATGCAAGACGTGGGATTTAGGGACAAACTTTTTTGTTCGTGAAGATGATGTTCTAAATTTAAGAAACAGGTGTGTGTACAATTCTTCACAAATACTGTAAGCTTTTAAAGGTTTTTGTCTGACTTTATACCAGTTTTAAGTACATTATTATTATTATTATTAGTCACTTTCAGATTCTGTGTTTTCAGAAAAATTGGATTGATTCCTGTTAGCTTTTTGCAACAGAGAAGCTGGAATTGCAGTTATCTTTCATCGATTTTTTTTTTTAAAAGAATGAGTACAATTATCCTGCAGAATTGTTGTATTCTTTTGTGTGAAGGAGTAAACCCACACCATTATCTGTGCTGAATAGACGATATGTGGGAGCCAAGGATATACAGTAGCTGCTTATTTTTTAGTTCTACTGTTTTACATTAGTAGTTTGTAACTAATATGGATCCCTTTTTCAGTTGAAAGCAATATCAAAGGAAAGCAACATGATACAAAATGCTTTAACCAATTTACTTTTACATATAATCTAGTGCTTTAAAAACCCCCACAATACTATGATAAAATTATTTGTATCATAAACATTGTTTGACAGAATGATATGCTTAAAATTGTGGTCACCACTATATATGGTAAATAATATTTCCAGTTGATGGATGTTGTTTCAGCCTTGTGGTCTTTCTCTAGTGGCATCAATGTTGCAAATAGTGGGTTAACAACAACAAAAGTGTGACAGGGCATTTCAGGCCTTCATAGATTGAGAGTTGTATCCTTCAAGGATATTGTCCTCTGTTAAGATTCACTGCATGAAACAATACATTTCGGGGGGGGGGGGGACTTTCTGTGGGAAAATTCAGCAGTGGAAAACTTTACAGCACACATAACTACAATATTTCCTCAGCGAAACATTTTCTTCAGTAGATAATGCATTTATACCTAATTTAGAGTGTGAAATATTTTTCAGAGGGACAGATTTGACTTTAACAAAGCTAAGTTCTGTGTGAAGTCTGCAATTGAAATGATGGTTGGTGACAGATCACAGTTGCACATTTAACTTGACCTTTGTAGTTAACAGTTGAATCAGAAGCACAGGTTACTTAAGTAAAACCTTAGCTTAACCAGCTGATGTTGGCTTAGATCAGCTTGGTCAATGATGATGGGAGTTATACTCTAAGAACCTGTGGAGCGCCCCACTTTGGTTGCCCCTAGGTAAAATCATTTCCTCAGTGAAACATTTTCTTCAGTAGTTAATGCTGAACTCTAAATCATTAGAGTTTTCAAAATCATGTGATCGAAGTTACATACATACATACTGAGTTCACACAGTTTTATAAATAACTGGTTGTCTGGTAGGTAATAACTCAACCAGGTAGGGATGTTTTCCTAATTTGGATGATTGGTACTTTTCAACCTTCCAGAAAGTTGGTGTACTAATCATGGCTGACTTGAACGTTTATGTTAGCAGGTGCTCTAGTAATGTTTGGTGCCACATTTGAAAGTCTGAACTTAAAAGTATAACCTATTGATAATGCAACTGGAAAATGTATTTCAGAGGTGAGGCATCCCTTCATCACATTGCAGAGCTGAATCCATATGTCCAGGTGATGTCATCAACTGCCCCTTTAAATGAAGTTACAGACATCTCTTTCCTCAGACAGTACCAGGTATGTGGCATGTATTTGAAACATCTGTCCTCTTTTCAGGGGTCTGCAAATTTCGGCTGTTTGTGTAGGCAATCATTATTTTATGACTACAGTGGTGCCTCGCAAGATGAAATTAATCCGTTCCGCGAGTCTCTTCGTCTTGCGGTTTTTTCGTCTTGCGAAGCACGGCTATTAGCGGCTTAGCGGCTATTAACGGCTTAGCGGCTATTAGCGGCTTTAAGAAAAAGGAAACAAACTCGCAAGAACTCGCAAGACATTTCGTCTTGCGAAGCAAGCCCATAGGGAAATTCGTCTTGCGGAACGACTCAAAAAACGGAAAACTCTTTCGTCTTGCGCGTTTTTCGTCTTGCGAGGCATTCGTCTTGCGAGGCACCACTGTACTCCTGACTTTCCTTAACGTTCCCAGAGTCCCTTTGCAAATACAAAATACTTGAGAAAGGGGTGGGTTCACTATCTCACTTTGTTGGGAGGGATTTGAAGGTACTTAATGGTAGAAGCAAAAGAACCTACCCCATCTCCATCTTACAGAGGACTTGCAGGTGGTGGTGGATGAGTGGAATAATTCTTTCACTTCGTGGGGTAGTCTGAAGGCATTCAGAGGCAAGAGGAATTTTTGTAGCTTTTGCATGGGCACAAACTGAGATACTAACCTTTCCCTCAAGTCCTTTAGCTGCACCTTGGTTGAGCAGAACAAGCGAAGCACCTGTCCAGGTGGGAGAGAGATACCAAGGCTAAGAGAAGCTGGAATGCTTGTTCTGATGGCTCATAGTTCAGTGTCAGAAATGTGCAAATCCTTGTAGCTGTGGCTATATAACAGGCTTCCTCAACCTTGGCCCTCCAAATGTTTTTTGGCCTACAACTCCCATGATCCCTATCTAGGAGGACCAGTGGTCAGGGATGATGGGAATTGTAGTCTCAAAACATCTGGAGGGCCGAGGTTGAGGAAGCCTGCTATATAACTTACCATTTGAAGAAACTTGAATATTTGGCTAGTAAGTTCATCGCCTTTGATAACTTAGAATTTATCTCTGGGATTTTTCTTTCAAAAGTGTGTCATAGTAACTGAGATGAAGCTGTCACTACAGAAGAAGATAAATGACTTTTGCCGTGCGCAACACCCACCTATTAAGGTAATGCAAAACAGTGACAATGTAATATATTGACCCAAAATGGCCATGTCCATTACTTTTGAGAACTTCCCCATATCTGTTACAAGGCTAAATTATTTCCACGCAGACACTATTATAACTTGGTGCTGTTCCTTGTTCTGTTCCTGCATATGCCTGTGCCAAATGCCCATGAAGAACTAAGTTATTAGTTTCCTCCTAGAGGTTGGAACCCTTTAGAGTACAGTAGAACTGAGTAGTGAGAACAAAATGAAGGTATCTGAGGAGTTTCTGGCTGCATTTGTGTTGAGTATATAGAATCCAGGTGCCGGGCACTTGGAGGTCACACAGCTCCAGGCGTTCCTGGATGATACTGCTCACATTAATCTGTTTTAATCCACTTTAAGGCTGGAGTTCAGTAAGAAACAGGTTCCATTGTGTTGACATAGAAGTATTCCATACCACTGACCATGGTATTGTTCTGGACCAACTCGCTGAATTGCTGTCTGGGTTTGGTATTCAGTTGGTTGGGAGCTCGTATAAGCTAAAGCTCCCAGGCAAAATAGAGGTTATTCGTGGGTAGCTTGTTTGACCTGGGATGTGATTTGATCCTGTTCTGATTAGGGTTACATTCCCTCTCAAAGATCAGGCTTGTCTTTGGAGACCCAAGTGGCTTTGGTGGCACAAACTTCCTTTCAACACACCTAAACCTAATCTGCCAGCTCCAATCCCTCCTGGACAGAGAGTTTCTGTCCACAGTTAATCCGTGCTCTGGGAGCATCTTGTTTGAATTGTTGCAGTTGCTGTATGTGTGTCTGCTTTTGTTGGAAGCTACAGTTAGTGCAAAATAAATATGCTAGAATGCTCACATGCCCAGTCAGCAGATCTCGTCAGTTTTAAAATAACTACACTAACTCCCAGTCAGTTTCTAGGCACAGTTCAAAGTGCTGATTTTAACTTTTATAGAGCGCTAAGTGGCTGAGGACCTTGGTACCTAAAGGACAATCTCCTTCAACATGAACCAGCCACCTTTTATCAAGCGGCTGGAATGCTGTATTAAAATCCTTATACAAAAAGAAACCCCATGGTTTTTGGGGACCACACCAGGTAATATGCTGGACAGAGCAGAATAATGGGCTGGTAGAGAATAAACCCACAAGGAACATAATTCACTTAAAAATAAATTTATTTAAGGAAATTGGAATATATATGGCATTTAAAATTAAGGAAAGAAAACATAAAATGGCAAAATACATAATGTAGAAAAGACAAGCTTGTTTAGGCATGTTATCCTTCATTTGACTCTATATTGCAGATGTAATGGCTACCAGGCTTCTTCAAATCTTATATAATCTTTTTGTTAAAATAGAGAGAGCTCTGTTGTTCTGCGGTAAAGTGGCAAGGAGAAGCAGAAAGTTATACGCCATGGTAAATTCACACCAACTGGAAGTTTTCCAGACAAAGGCACCCTTTACTTATGAATTGTCCATTTTTTCTCCTTGTAATCAAAAACTGATACAGTCAGGATGAGTAAAACAGTGCATTTTAGTCAATGGAAGAAAGGGTTGGTAATTTTTTGACTCCTGGAAGAGGAAGCAGATAAAATTTTCAAACCTCATGCAAATGCAGGGAAGAGACAATTACACACTGATTGTATGTCCTCAAATATATACTTTAGTACCTGTATGAGGTGGAGATTTCCCTACTGGAAATTGTACACTTAATGCAGTCAAACCAATGTTTGGGAAGGAAGAATCATTTGGGGGCTATCCTCTTAAATTTTATCTCTTTGCTTTGAATTAAGATTGTGAAATTTATTTAATTTACTTGTCTTTCGTATAGTTTATAAGTGCAGATGTATACGGGATATGGGCACGTCTGTTTTGTGACTTTGGTGATGAATTTGAAGTCCTGGACACCACAGGTGAAGAGCCAAAAGAAATCTTCATTTCAAACATATCTCAGGTGAGGACGATAGCAAGGTTTACTATATCAGTCCAGTTTGAGAGTCCAGTGTATTCTGAGGAAGCTAGTGTGGTGGGGTTTAGTTAGCCCAACAGTTTTTGAACTTAAAAAAGTATGCCATCAGTTTGCCATTAACTTACGTATAACAGAATTATAGGAACTACCTAAGCGTAGCTGCAGTAATTCATGAGTTGTGAATTATGTGTTACAGAACTTGCAACTGTAGCACATGCTACTCTGGCAGCATAGGCACAATTACAGCTTTTCCCAAGTGTATGAATTGGGCAAGCGAAAAGGGTATATGAGGCAAACCATTACTGTGATTTTATTTTGTTGTATCAGCCACAGAGAAAACACATACCCTTTTCTTGGTGCCAGAAGTGACCGGCCCTACCAGTTCTGTGACTTCCTTTCTTGATACCCCAGAACTATGTACGCTATGTCTCAAACCCAGGGCTTCATCTACTCTGCTAAGAATATACTTTTAGGGTGGGTTCAGCTGAGAAACTATACAGGCATTTAAATAGGTACTGTCTATTGTATTTGAAAAATAACAGTACACCGTTGGCTTCTGGTCATTTATTTGGAAATACAGGTAGTGAGCATCTAGTCATAGATGTCCTCACCACCTTTAGTTTTATGTATAATAAAGAACTGTTTCAGATTTGGGTGTCTGAGGTTGTTGCATCTTTATGGGCTGAAGAAAGGAGAATATTTGTCCTTTTAAATATATAACTTAAAAGAGTGAAACTTTTTGAAAATGAAAAACAATGCTATTGCCAGTTTAGATTCTACCACACAAGTGAATTTTTGGCAGTATCTATGCTGCAGTTGCAATGATTTTCAATCTGTGTATTTGTAGGAGCCAAGAAAATGTTTGTGTGGCAATGTCTAGCAATCATTTCTTCCCCATATCTAATTTTTGGTGTGTTACAATTTCAGTCCAATCCTGGTATTGTCACTTGCCTTGATAATAACCCTCATAAGCTTGAAACGGGACAGTTTGTAACTTTCCGGGAAGTTAATGGAATGCAGTGTTTAAATGGATCCACGCATCAAATAACTGGTAAGCCATGTTTTGTATAGCTTTCCTGCTTGTGCGAAGCCACTGCTTTCCAAATTGATAGAACTGCTTTTTCCTTTCATGTTGTTCTGCTGTGTGTGCTGCCTTAACTCTGTTGCTGCCAGTTCACAACATTGTTGTTCAGCATTGCACCATAGTTGGGAGACATGGCGTGAAACTCTCTGTAGAAATGCCTGCATCAAATCTTGAACTCGGGCTTTTAAATAGAGGGCAGAACTTCAGCAACTTGCTTAAGCTTCTCCCCATGACAAGCAGGAGTTAAATACAGTGGTACCTTGGGTTAAGTACTTAATTCGTTCCGGAGGTCCGTTCTTAACCTGAAACTGTTCTTAACCTGAAGCACCACTTTAGCTAATGGGGCCTCCTGCTGCCGCCGTGCCTCCGGAGCACGATTTCTGTTCTCATCCTGAAGCAAAGTTCTTAACCTGAAGCATTATTATTTCTGGGTTAGCAGAGTCTGTAACCTGAAGCGTATGTAACCTGAAGCATATGTAACCCGAGGTACTACTGTACATTGTAGAAATGTGCTTGCTTTGCATAATCCTGGAATTGTAGATTTGGAAGGGACCCTGAGAGTCATCTAGTGCAACCCCCTCTAATGCAGAAATCTCAGTTAAAGCATCCATGACAGATGGCTATCCAACCTCTCCTTAAAAGCCTCCAATGAAGGAGAGTCCACCACCTAAGAGAATTGTACATGTTTAGTGTTAACTCTTTGAAAGTCAATTAGGTTTGCAGATCCTGTATAAAATCAAAAGTGTTTTTCTGCTCTTTCTGTAGTTCTGCTTTATTTAACTACCTTGTTAAAAGCGATTTACACTTTCTCCTCTCTTACAGTGGTATCACCTTATTCTTTTAGCATTGGGAATACGGTGGATATGGAACCTTACTTACATGGTGGCATAGCTATCCAAATAAAGACACCTAAGATATTCCATTTTGTAAGTATCCTGCATAAAGACAACAGTCAGCAGTGATCACATCTGTTTTCACCTCTAGAAATCATTGAAGCTTGGTGCTCAGGCCAGAGATCTGACTTGTTGAATAAAAATATTATTTAGCCCTTCTCCATATGAGGCACCTGTATAATTTGATCTCGAAAGGGCAAGGTTATGTTAAAATGTCAGAACATAAAATCAGGGATACATAAATTCACTTACCACCCCACCTTCTTACTATGGTGAACGTCTCTCGTTTCTTCTGGTGGTTGTGCTGTACTTCAAAGGGGTTTGCAGTACATTGGAGGTATAAGTTCAGGGACAGTTCTTCTCCCTTGATTCTGATTTTGTCTTGAGCTTTGGAGGTGTTTGAAGCCCCTTGATTCAAGGAAGTAGTCTACACATCTTTTGCTTCGCCTTTGCCTCAGAGTACCTGTAGGGCACAACACAAGGTTAGGTACAGTTCCTGGTCTTCTCACCTGGGTTGCAAAGGGTCTGTACATCAGATCACACATTTTTAAGTTGCACATTTAAGCATTGTAACTTGGAACATGATGTGTTCCAAACTCCTTTTGTCCCCACTGCAATGTTTTCTACAAGTTTTGCTCTTTACATTCTCCTGTACCATGACACCTATTCACTTACAATACATAGCAGAGAGTAAAAGGGTGCATTCATTGTGATGGAGGCTAAACCCATCTCTTGCTCCTAGTGAGATTTGTATCTGTGGTGCAGAGGTAGGTTTTCCTCTCCCCAACAGTCTTTCCCATTTAATGTGTTCCTAGTGAGCTATGATGACTCCCATTTCTGGTTTATTTTTTGAATTGTATCTACAGTTACACCCTGCTAAAGTTTGCAAGCTAATCCTGGGAAGGTTTGGGAAATTTTAAAGATGCTTGCATGTACTTTGCTTTTTTCTGTTCTAAAGTGTGTGCAAATTGATTTTTTTAACTTTTAGCAACAGCTGGAGAAGCAGTTGATTAACCCAACATGCCTCGTTGCAGATTTCAGCAAGCCTGAGGTTGGTTTTGCTTTGTTTTGTTTTTAATATGACACTTTGATGTTCAAATATTGTATACTGCATTTGTTTTCCCCTTAAGGCCTTAGTGGCTCTTGTTCTTGCTGTAACAAGCTAATGTAATCCTTAGAGCAGAGCTTTCCAAACCTTTCATGCTGGTAACATGCTTTTTAGACATGCATCATTTCGTGAGTTTTACTAGCAAAGTGGAGGTTAAACTAACCCCTTTCCATCCCTGGGAGGAGCGTGGGGAGCATTCACGCGACACACCTACACACTGCAGACGACACACTAATGCGTCATGACACAGTTTGGAAAGTTTTGCCTTGGAGTATACAGACTTCTTCTTATGTGATTGCTCTGCATATTACTGATCATCCACTATTTTCTCCTCCTTGCAGGCCCCTCTGCAAATTCACATTGCCATGCTTGCCTTGAATCAGTTCCAAGAGAGTTTTGCTCGTATGCCGACAATTGGGTAACATATCTGTACCACAGCTGCACAAAGTTTGGGTTGTTGGGTACACTGTTAATATAGTTAGAGGTGGAGAGATTGTTATCGATAGCAGTTTAAACTGTAACTCATCAGGTTATTTAATGAACTGAGTTGCAATCCCTTGCACAGTTCAACTGTTTACAAATCACTTGGGCTTCTGTGGGATTTAATCTGCCTAAATGTGTGCAGAATTGAGACCATGATTTTCTTATCCCTGCTACTTGGGAAAGTCATGGACAGAGAATCAATTTGTTATGTCGGTTGTACAAGAAACTTCAACTGTTGTCTATTTGAGGACAGACTATGATGTATTCATATAACATTTAAGACTCTCCACTGCTTCACGGCCATGAATTGGAACTGTTGTCCACAATATGGTATGTGTTTGGGGGTGGGATTAAAGAGATATTAAAGTGGAGCGGGGGCTTGGCTAAAACCACCTTGTGAGTTCTTCTATTTTATGTATTTATTTAGGAGAATTTATACCCCGCTTACTAACTGAAGTTCTCAAGGCACCTTGCAATATATTTAAAACACAATAAAATAGACAGTGATACAACAGTCCTAGAGCAAGGGGAAAGTGTGTGCAAGTCCCCCCTTCATTTGTTTTCCAATGTTCCAACAAATACAGCTGAATCTCCTGGCTGTTGAAGCAACTAAATGTCATTCTCACATAGGCCAGGACTTTCTCCCAGCTCTGGTAGCAGATATAAGAGGTGCTGCGTGGAGCAGAGATGCTATGCTTTCTGTTTGGGTTTCAGGTGCCTTCAGGATGCTGAAGAGATGCTGAAGATGGCAGTGTCCATAAGTAAAACATTGGAAGGCAAAGTGAGTAATTTCGTTCTATCCAGCATACTCACCTGTGATTGTAGTATGCATGGTGCATTTAAATGTTGAACTGAACTTTGTGAGATCCCTCATCGTCTTCAGTTTTCTGCTGTAGTTGGTCTCTGCTGGCTCTCTTGTATGTTTTACATTTATATCTTTTATCACCTGAGCATCTTTGTGATGCATTATAGTACCTTCTTTTGCATCAGTCAAAAGCTGTCATGCATGGAAACTGTTCAGAAATGTAATTAAGACCATTGCTCAGCTCTCCCAAAAGTATTACACAGCTTTCCATGGTTGCTTCAGCTTAGCTTTCTTAGTGAGCATTCTGTTGAGAATTTGTATTTCAAAAGAGGGACATGCCATCTAAATCTGTCTTTTACTTTTTTATTTTTATCCCCCCCCCCCACTATATAGGAAACGTTAATATTGACCAATGAAACTTATGTATGACTCAAACTCTTAATGTCTTACACACTCATCGTACTACTAAAGCACACATACATATTATGAATGAATGAGCAACTATTCTCCTTATTTTATCCTCAGAACAGCCCTGTGAGGTTATGTGGCTTCTCATTTAAAAATGGGCACAATTGTTGGGATTGTGTCGTTATCGTCACTGTGTGACACTATGATGTGAAACAACTCTATTAAATTTTCGGATTTTAATGTATAGTCTACATAAAGGTTTACTCAATTCTTTTTTAATTTGCATTTTCAAAAAGAGGAACAGAGAGCATATTTAACCCCCCTCCCCTCTCCCATCTCACTTACAACTTCATACCAAATGCAGCATGTATACATATACCATATGACTTCCCTTCCATGCTTTTCCTGGTTCCTTTCGCTTTTATACTACTTTTCTGTAAGCGCTGTTTTTACATCAGTAGTAAGCTGAAATTGCCCAAGCTTTTCAAGACAAATTTTGAGCAACAGTTTGAAAGAATAGAAGGATTATAATCCGGTGAGGGTTATGTAAACAAAAATGTAGCTTCGCTGATGTTTTCCTGTTAGCTGTTTCTTGCTTTCAAGGAGCTCTTGTTTCAACATTTTTCATGCAAAAATGTATTCCAGGCTAACAGACCATGTTGGAGGATAATTTTTGTTTTCTAGGGCTGCCATGGCTACCTCATGCAGTGAGAAGCTCAGTTACCAGTTTGTGATTGCCCTAATCAAGGGGACAGAAGCTGAGAACTGAATTTTAATTGAGAGACAGCTCTTACCTCTAATGTGCTTTACTTCCCATGTTTACTGTGCACCAATTTACCAAGTCAGCAACCTACTAATTTTAAAGAATTCAACGCTATTTGTATACACACATTGTTCTTACTTTGTTTTTAAATTGTAGCCTCAAGTTAATGAAAACATGGTGAGATGGCTATCAAGGATGGCTCAGGGATCTTTGGCACCTCTTACAGCAGCACTCGGTGGTGTTGCCAGTCAAGAAGTCTTGAAAGCAGTGACAGGAAAATTTTCTCCCCTGCAACAATGGGTCAGTTTCCTTTGTTTTGGATTAGGTTTCATAAATTTAGGGACAAGAGCATGCTGTGAGCATAATATTGCTTGTGTTCAGATGAACCATCAAAGATGGTGGAGAATAGCAAATGACACTTGTGCATGAGCGTTATTCTCCCTTTCTTGCATCCTGGCCTTAATTCTGTATTTCAGATTTAAGCAAGCCATAGTGTACTATTATGTCCAAACTGGCAACCTTTTGGTTTGAGTGAGACTTCAAGATTGTCTGTATAGTTTGCCAGGAAGTAATGAATTAAGCCCCTGGGGGGGGGGGGTTGACACCTGAGTACAGTGTTCATTCATGATACTCCACCATGGTCTAGAGCAGGGGTCAGCAACCTAAGGACCACAAGCGGCCCACGTGGGTCATTTAACTGGCCCATGAGCTGCCCCCGAACCGGTTCATGGCAGCAGCCCTTCTCACCAATCATTCCTGCTGTGTTGCCTTATCGGAGTGTTCCCGCTATAAGATAGGATGCATTACTATAAGGAATTACTACAGATGAGAGTACAGTCATACTTCGGGTTACAGCCACTTCAGGTTGCGTTTTTTCGAGTTGCGGACTGCCAAAACCTGGAAGTACCAGAACGAGTTACTTCCAGGTTTCAGCGATTGCGCATGCGCAGAAGCGCTAAATTGTGCTTTGCGCATGCGCAGAAGCACCAAATCGCAACCTGTGCATGCACAGATGCGGGTTGCGAACACTGCGGGTTGTGAACGTGCATTCCCGCACAGATCACATTTGCAACCTAACCGTCCACCGTATTAAGGGTATTTTCTGGATGTTTAAATTCACAGTATCAAAGGCTACTAATAAAACAATATTAAACTGAGAAATAGTAAATTATGAGACATAGTACTAGTCTGCTGGCAAATCATCCCATAGATATATATTGCTTTTTGCACACATATCAGTTTTGTTTTGAAGTAAGCAAGAACCAATTTATGTGCGAAAGATAAAAGAGTTGGTAGAGGGAGGTAAGAAAGCATTGCAGTATATCATTCCAGACTCTTTTAAGTATGACATTCATTTCTGTAGGCTTTCCCTTCTTAAAAAAACCAAACTACTCCCTGCTTATTCTAAACATTGTGGAGAAAGATCAAGCAACCATTTTCCTGTTGTGTTAGTGTGCCACATGAAGGGAACTTCTTATGTTGGGGGAGCTGTAATTAATGCAATACACCACCAGCAGTCTGAAGTGGTGCAGTCTAGAATTCTATCACACCAGTCTACTATCTTGTTCAGATCCCCCCCCCCCCCCAGGTTGTATGCTGTAATAAAATATTGTTATTTTTAGTGTAGTTTAAACGTTTTAAGACATGCTGAATCTTGTTTTTTCCCCCTCCTTCTCCAGCTGTATACTGATGCATTTGAATTAGTCACATTTCTAGAAAAAGTGAGCCATGAAGAATTCCTTCCAAGGTAAAAAAATGGCACAGTCAAGCTGCTTATGCTCTCTCTGTTCCTTAATCAATTAATTTGTTTACTTCTTCAACATTTATGTTCCACTTCTCTTCCAAGCAGCTCAGAGTAGCTTAAATTATCTCCCCTCCCCACCAGTTTTACCTTCATAACAAACCTGTTTAGTTGGATAGAAATGCTCAAGGTCATCCAGCAAATTTTGATCCTCCTGGTCCCAATCCCAAGATAACCACACGAATGCTGTTGTTGTGTCTGAAGGCATGCATATTTAAAAGAACTTATATAAAACATGTACGCGTGTGTACTTTTTTCACCCAGTGGTTGGGAACCTCAGAGCTAGGGCCCTATGTGCAGCCCTCAATACTCTCCCCAAGTCATATCTCTCAAGGATCCTCTCCCCTGCCCTCTCTGAATGCTTTTTGCCTGGCTGGAATGTGTCTTTGAATTATGTTAATGCCTTTGGCTTTACGGGATGGCAAGGGAAGAGTACATCTGTTGCCCAGCCTGCTTATGCCTCTAGCCCTGCCCACCCAGGAGGGAATGTGATGCTCTGAATGAAAAGGTTCCTCATCTCTGTCCTAACCCATTGAAGCAGGCCCTGCTCAGAGAAGATGAGGTTATCCAATTCCAGAGGAGCCTAGGGCGCTGACTTATATCAAGGCAGATGATTAATCTATGTAGCTCAGTACATTCTGCTTTGACTGGCCCTGTCCCTTCAGGGTTTTGGGCAGGAGTCTTTCCCTGATCTACCTGGAGATGCTAGGCATCGAATGTGGGACGTTATTCATGCAAATCATGTGCTGTGCAGCTGAGCTTTGGCTCTTCCTGGCTATGTTTGTCTGTTTGGACTGCAGGGGTCAGCAAACCTTTTCAGCAAGGGACCGGTCCACCGTTCCTCAGACCCTTGTGGGCAGCTGGACTATATTTTGAAAAAATATATATGAATGAATTCCTATGCCCCACAAATAACCCAGAGATGCATTTTAAATAAAAGCACACATTCTACTCCTGTAAAAACACGCTGATACCCGGACCGTCCGCGGGCCGGATTTAGAAGGTGATTGGGCTGGATCTGGCCCCCGGGCCTTAGTTTGCCTACCCATGTTTTAGAGCAAAACAAAACAAAACAAAACACAAAACAACAAGAATATGGCACCTGAAATACTGATAAGACTTACGTGGCATACGTTTTCATGGACTAGAGCCAACTTCATCAGATGCTTAAAGTGTTGCCTTCAATTGACAGCTGTGTATGTACACAGCTCTGGACCTCAATACCTTAAGGACAGCCTGTCCCCATGCAAACTGACCCATACCCTGTGCTTGGCATCTGAGGCCCTTCTCTATGTCCCCCCCTCCCAGAGAGGTTTGGAGGGTGGCAACAAGAGAACGGGCCTTTTCTGTGGTGGCTCCCCAATTGTGGAATGCTCTCCCCAGAGAGGCTCGCCTGGCACCATCATTACATGTCTTCAGGCACCAGGCAAAGTCATTCCTCTTTACCCAGGCCTATGGCTATTAAATAATCTACAGCCTGTCAGTGTGTGAGGGAGAGGGACTGTTACTATTATTTTCTTATTAGGCTGTCTGTCAGTATGCTTTTTACTATGGTTTTATTATGTTTTATCATTGTTTTGTAATGTGTTTCTAATGTTGTACACTACCCTGAGATCTTTTGATAAAGGGTGGTATATAGTGGTATATAAATTGTATTCTTATTCTTATTATTGTTTGTTGTTGTTGTTTAATGCTTTTTAGAAATGCTTATTTTGTGATATTGGAAGGAGGAGAGTATGCGAGGGAAATATGAGCATCTTTGTTCCCTTGCACTGACATACACAAGTGAAGCAATTCTGAAACATTTTTGTCTCTTTCTTTCAATGTTAATTAATTTAATTTTATTTAAAGCCAGCTTGATATACAATACAATACAATCTTTATTATGGTCCAGAGACCCAACAAATCATTACAAAGCAATTCACAATTCAGACAGCCTACCTTCAGGTTAAACAAGTATTTTGTTCAGATTTAAAGATAGGGATCATTGGTTCTTGCAACCACCAATTAAAAACTTCACCACTGCTAATGTTCTAGCGTTTGTCCGGTCTTCCAATAGGAACCTGACATAGTAAGCCTCTGATTTTCCCAGGAAAGGTACCAGCAAGGGTAATATCAGTTCAGTCCTGGCTTGCTCATATTTCTCACAGTGCAGCAAAATATGTTTGATAGAATCTGTCAGTGTTATCTTCACTTCTTTCCCACATCTGTCTGCAACAGAGGGGACAGGTACGACGCCTTGAGAGCCTGCACTGGAGACTCCTTGTGTCAGAAGCTGCACCGTCTGAATGTTTTCTTGGTAAGCATGGCTTGTAGGATAAGTCTGACATTATGTCACAGAATTGTAGAGTTGGAAGAGGGACCCCAAGGGTCATCTAGTCCAGCTCTGTGCAATACAGGAATCCTGCCCTCAGCTGTCCCTGGGTGGGCTTGAACCACCAGCCTGTTTAACAGCACTGACCCTATTGCCTTTGTTGGATAGTAGTCTGTATTATATTGCAGTAAGAAAACCCAGTGGACAAGTATTTTAGAAATTACTGTTCTGTGAATTAGTTGGAACTTTGAAACTACCTTTTCCTGGAAGTTTAGAACATATAGTGGTGGGTTAAAACATGCAAAATACCCAGATGGCTCATAGTGATGCCTTTTATAGTAGGAGCTGGAATTCTGCATCTTTTGATGCGTTTCAGTCCAGTATTTAACTTCAGATACTTTAGTTAGGTATAATCTTCTCTTTATGGCATCTTCAATCTTTCATTTCACAATTGAAAGGCTATCTAAATTTCCAGCCAATAGGTATGATAGCATGTCAATATGTCCTTGGCATAACAGTTTAGGGATTTCCCCCCCAGAATTTTGTATATTCTAGTTTTATCAAACAAGAAGTTCAACTAAAAGTTTAGCTCTCTGAAGGATCAAAATTTATAATCTGTGTAAGGATTGGAAATTTATACATATATTACTTTGCAGGTTGGTTGTGGTGCGATAGGCTGTGAAATGTTGAAAAATTTTGCACTTCTTGGTGTTGGCACTGGACGAGAAAGGGGCATGGTAGGTTTGGTTTTCCATACTAATTTCAGTTTCTTTGACTCTGTTTGCAAGTTGTTTAAAAATTATTTTATGATCTTAGTAAGATCAGATCTATTATGCCTTGGGTGTGATAGAACTTGGAGAGGAATCTCTGTCCTGCCGATTTCTCCATGTAATGGCTTTGTTACAACTACACATTTGGGTTCTGTAATCTCACATTTCCATGTTTTGATTTCTTTTTGAACTTCCAGAAATCACAGTGTATTGGAATATGTGTTTATCAGAATTCTAGATAGTGCAATTTTGAGACATCTGTAGGTTAGTTGGTCAATCGCTATGTGACATTTTTAGGCGATAATTTATTAGTTGTAAAATTAAGCCTGAATTCATTCCATTTTGTAGTCCTGTTAATTGGAAAGAGCTATGATTTTGAATCTGTTTCTGGACAGGAATGACTACTCAATATAAGATGACATGCATTTTTTAGGGTAGAGGGGAAATTCTCTCTTAATAATCATTGGGGGGATTACCAAATTGAGGGCTTTCAGGACTGATTCAAACTAGAAACAATCAAAGATTTATATTAACCATAACTTGTAATTCCACCTATTTGTCCGACCTGCTGTAGGTTACAATTACAGATCCTGACTTAATAGAAAAATCCAATTTAAATAGGCAATTTCTGTTCCGTCCACACCATATACAGGTAAGTTGGAGCTGTTGGTGAGAAAAAGCAATTTGTGCATATTTTTGAAAAAGTCAAGTGTGGTTGTGGAATCAACTTTCTATTTTAAGAGCTGTTTTAAAGTTATGGAGGTGAATCTTCATATATTTACCCTAGGACTAAATAAATTGATTTTGTTGCTGAAGATGTGATTAACATCAGGGCTGTATGCATAGCTCAAAAGGCAGAGCACACAACTTGCATGTAGAAGTTTGACTGATTAACTTTTTTACTTGCTTATGTTGTATTTATTTTAATGATTGTTTATTATTTTAGTAATAAACAAAACAAAGCAATAAAGAACATAAAGAAATACTGTTGCAGTGGGTTGAAAGCAGCTTAAGATTGGCTATTATCATTGAATTTGTTGTTCCAAAAATTACAAATGTTATATGTGTTCTTTGTAATAAGTTAGCTTAAACATATAATAAAAGTATTTAATCTGTTGACCATCTTGAGTTTCTTTTGTAAATAAGGCTCAAAATAATAATAATAATTATTATTATTATTATTATTATTATTATTATTATTAAAAATAATGTTTTAGGTTTAACCATGGTAACGCCAGTTAAAAGAATTTTGGGTAGAATGGTTGGGAAATAGAGATACTATAGAGAGGCATTGCTGGTCCAGATTGCCAGTATCCTGCTGCTGTTTAATAAATAATAGCATGTTTCATCTTTCCATTCCTAAAAAGAATTCTCAGTGCAGCTAACAACCACATCAGTGGAATAACAATAAAGACAGAAATAGGGAAAGAACACCAAAATAGAAACAGCAGTATTAAATTAGTAGCAGCATGCACAAGAATACAGATTTCCATGGGTTAAGGAAGGGTTAATTGGGTTGGGTGATAATCACGAGCTATGATGAACGCAGGAGAGCAGAACTGTGGGAGGTGTGGTGACGAGATGTATCCACATGCTCTATAAATGGTCTCTGAGTTTCCAGTTACAAAATACAGTCGTACCTTGGAAGTCAAACGGAATCCATTCTGGAAGTCTGTTTGACTTCCAAGGCGCGGCTTCTGATTGGCTGCGGCCAGTTGGAAGCTGCCCCAGACTTTCATGCTTTCAAAAATCATTCGAAAACTGGAAAAATCACTTCCAGTTTTCAGTCGCTCGGGAGCCGAAATGTTCGAGTTTACAGGCGTTCGGCTTCCAAAGTTCTACCGTATTTTATTTTAGGAAATGTTTTGTATCGGCCTCAATAGAGAACTTTGATTAATTTTTGCTGTCAGTTGTTCTTTCCAGAATTAAAGAGTTCAATGTGGTAAAACAGAATGTTTTATTCATTTTCTTTGCTCAAGAGCCAGCGTTACGGGTCTATTCAGCTCATTATTTCATACCTCATTTCACTAAAGCGGTGATTCTTTTGAGTATGTTATCAGTGATTTGGAAGCTTTTGTTGTGCGTCGCAATTGCCTTTTCCCAGCAAGAATATTAACCAAAGTTGATGAATATTTTAATTTTGGTTAGAAGCCCAAAAGTTGTACTGCAGCAACAGCGACACGTAACATCAATCCTCAGATCAAGATAGACCCATATCTGAACAAAGTTTGCCCGGCTACTGAGAACGTGTACAATGATGATTTCTACACTGCGCAAGATGTAGTTGTTACTGCGCTAGACAATGTGGAAGCAAGGAGATACATTGACAGGTAGGTGCATGATCTGAGAGTTCAGTTTGTACCCTTTCCCACCCTTCATAGCATTTCTGTCCTTGCCACCCTTCGCAGCAGTTTTCCCTGTGCTTTCTTGGCACAGCTGTGGATAATTCAAAACCAGTTGCATCAAATCTACCGTATTTTTTGCTCTATAAGACTCACTCCCCCCCCCTAAAAAGTAAGGGGAAATGTGTGTGCGTCTTATGGAGCAAATGCAGGCTGCGCAGCTATCCCAGAAGCCAGAACAGCAAGAGGGATCGCTGCTTTCGCTGCACAGCAATCCCTCTTGTTGTTCTGGCTTCTGAGATTCAGAATATATTTTTTTCCTTGTTTTCCTCCTCCAAAAACTAGGTGTGTGTTATGGTCTGGTGCACCTTATAGAGCGAAAAATACGGTACTTCAAGCCATGTTTTTAACCTCCTGGTTTGTTTAAAATTAGTTTAGTATTTAATTTTTTACATATATCTGGCACCATTGTGAAATGGTGAGCACTGCATGTCTTTTTTGTGAGAAAATGCCTCAATAGCTCTATTTGAAGCAACTTTTACTACTACTACAGGTTATTGTTCTACTAGTTTTACTGGAATTTCTGATTGGGAATGTTAACTTGATTAATGACCCAACAATGTGTAGTTGCAAATGTATCTAAAGTGTTATGGACTCTAATGGGAGGGGCATGCTTATCAATGCATTGGGTTTGTGACACATTAAAATGTATACATCTGGTAGCAAGCCCAAGGCTTGCTCCTACACTACACTATTTGGTCAGACTGTGTATGGTCTAGCAGTTTATAAATCTGAGGTCCAAACTTGATGCAACACCATTCACATAGCAACTGCGTGAATAGGTGGGGCTTGTTTTTATAGAAAAGATAGCCAACACAATTTGGGACTACTTCTATACTGTAAACAGCCCTGTGGTCCTCGGACGAATGGCAGTTGTCAGGTGCTGGTGTGGTTGCCCGAGAACAAACAGGCAAGGCTCCAACCTGTCTTTTCCAGGCTTTATTCTTAGTGCAAACTATTTACAGTGAAGAGCGTCGTAAGTTCATGTCTGGTTCAATCGCTAGCAGAATCTGGGAGTGGTCGGTCTTTGTACCTCCCCCACCATAACAGTCGCGTGACCCCCAGCCTTCTCCACCCTGAAACCTACTGCGCAGAAACCTACTGCGCAGAATGGGTGCTGGCAAAGGGCTACTTCCATCCTCTCCGGTTTGCCCAGGCTCAGTGTTGAGGCTCTCCCTAGCATCCCCTGGTTGCTGCACCTCCTCTCCACTAGAGGCGGGGCTTTCCTCCTCGCCGGAGGAGGAACTGCTTTGCAAGATTTTAGG
The DNA here is from genome assembly GCF_964106645.2 of Podarcis pityusensis. Taxonomy (NCBI): domain Eukaryota; kingdom Metazoa; phylum Chordata; class Lepidosauria; order Squamata; family Lacertidae; genus Podarcis; species Podarcis pityusensis. Next base: position 8,178,483 of record NC_138038.1, on the reverse strand, counting down.
AGGTTTCCAATAACACAACTGCCCTCCCACCTCTCGCCTCTGAGCTGATGGCAGTTCCCTGACAGCAGTATATAAATTTAATAAAATAAATAAATTCCACTAGCTCCCAATCTGGATTGGAGTCCAAGCCTTTAACTTCTTTGCTCTGCCCTGTGCCCTGATCCAGATTGGCCCCCTGCCTCTTCCGTTGGTGCTAAGAAGCAACAAAGGGCAGATGGGCAGATAAACACTGTGTTACATTTGCATTGGCAACTTTTGTCCCTTTTCTCTAATGTTGCTGTATAGTGGTACTGACACTCAGCAGCTTAGGCGCAAGATACTTAAAGGGCTGCTTCCTCCCAAATGAGTGTGTGTGCTCAGTAAGACCTACCGAAGAGGTGTTTCTCCATGTTGTTAGAGGAAGTGTGGCAATAGGGAGCCTTCCTTGTGGCTGTTTCTAAGCTGTAGAATTCTTCCTAGGAAGGCTCATCTTCTGCAAACTACAGAGGCATAAAGATTGAGAAAAAAGGAAGCAAAGCAGATCCTGATCACAGGGCATTTCCGGAATTTTGAAGTTCTTAATTACTGTTCTCAGTTGCGTTAAAATGTAGGCACTGGGTGTGATATGGCTAGGCCCTGTTCCATTGAGCTGTTTCTCCATCTAGAGTTTTGGTGCTTTAGATCACTGTCTGAAATATGTTTCAAAATCTTGCTCAGGTGCAGGAATTGTGTGCCTTAGGTATTAATATACTTGCTTATTACGTGGAGATAATGCATTCCATTAATGATATGCTTCCTCAAACCACATTCTTGCCTTTCTTTGGCCTTATGAAGACCTTCCTTTTTTGACCCGGGTTGACTTGCCAAGTTGAAGATATTTTTCTGATTCACCAAATCTATATTGGATTTATCAGTAATTCTTAATTTATTGTTGATGATATAAATGGTTTTAAACTTGCCAAGCATTATTTTTAATTGGAAAGGCAGCAGATAAATGATATGCCACTAGTTAATTCCTGCAACAACTGAAATCCCTTGTTTTAAACCAATTAAACCAAAGCTAGAAAGTCATACCATGGTTTTTGTCTCCCCCCCCCCCCCTGCACTCTGGCATCTACCCTGATGTGTTCATTTTCTTCTTCTATGTAGTCGCTGTCTGGCAAGCTTGCGCCCTCTCTTAGATTCCGGAACGATGGGGACCAAAGGGCATACAGAAGTCATTGTGCCTCACCTAACAGAATCGTACAACAGTCATGTAAGTGCTCCATCTACAAAAACAATGTACTGTACTTTTCCGTGTATTAGATGAGGGTTTTTTACTTCAAAATAAAGGGGGGGGGGTCGTCTTATACATGGGTAGTGCAAGGGGGGGGGATGGGCAATTGGTTGCATCCACGAGCAGGATCTAGCGATTGTTAGCATTTTCAAGTTGTGTGAGTGATATTCGGTTCAGCAATCCCCCCCCCCCAATTGCTCAACAACTGTGGGCACCCCCCCAAGAAAAGCTCAACAACTCTGTGCCATCTCCCCCCCCCCATTTTCTTAAAATTGAGGCCCCCAAAATACATTATACATGGGGGCGTCTTATAGACAGAAAAGTACGGTACTTAGCTTGATGAATCCATATCTCTTCCTTACTCTTCCATAAAGTGTGTGATCCTTTGGAACATTCTTGTAGATGCATTGTCAAATCACAGAGCTGGCTCTAAGTGCACTCGGCAACTTGGCCATGCCCGTTGTGATCTCTTCCCCCCCCCCCCACTTTTTTAAACTTTGAATTCCAAACCCCAGTGCAGCCCCACATACTGCTTTTGAAAGGCCCCCCGGTTTCAAAAGTGGTTTGCCATGTGCCAAAGAGAGTGGGACGGACACAAGTCCAAAGTGTCCATGGGCATGCAAAACTGACTGCATGGCTTTGTGGATGCCAGTCAATAAAGTGTATATATGCCAAGAAGTAAAAAGTTCTTATAAGAGCTCAATTAATTGTATAGAGTGGTTTTTTTTACTGGGGCTTTTATGGCAATCTGCTTCTGTGAGGTCAATATTTTTGGAAACCTTCTTGGCCTTGTAACAAGTCCATTTGAGTATTGTATGTATGGATATATGTATATCTCAAAATAAATATTCATTTGTAAAGGAAAAAAATAGTAGCCTGTCAGTAATCGATACCAAAAGCACAAACCTATATAGTGGACCCTCCAGATACGAACTTTATTCGTTCCGAGGGTCCGTACGTACTCCAAAAAGTCCGCATCTAAAGGCGGTGCTATAGTGCGTTTCTGCGCATGTGCGCACAGCAAAACCCGGAAGTATACACGTCCGGGTTTGCCGCGTTCGCAACCGGAGTTACGTTACCAGAATCCAATGTAACCCGAGGATCCACTGTACACGAGTGCTTGGGAGGAAGTTCAGTTGAATTCATTGGGACTTGTTCCCAGGCAAGTATGTATAGCAGCGGTGGGGAACCAGAGCCCTTCAAATCTTGATAGACTCCAGCTCCCATCAACACCAGCCAGCAATGGCAATAGGCAGGGATGTTGGGAGTTGTAGTCCATCAGCATCTGGAAGACCATAGGTTTCCTACCCCTGGAGTACAGAAAGAAATTGATCTGATATTAGAAATAAATAGTGCAAGAGGTAAAACAGCTGCATGTGTATATGATATATTTTGATCTTTTGTCCTTTTTTTTTTTTTTACATGTAGCGAGATCCACCTGAAGAAGAAATACCATTTTGTACTTTGAAGTCTTTCCCAGCTGCCACTGAGCACACAATACAATGGGCAAGAGACAAGGCAAGTTTGTCTGTTTGTTATTGTAAGCATTATATATTGCAGGGGGTTGGATTAGATGACCCTCGTAGTCCCTTCCAACTCTACAATTCTGTGATTATGGGCACAATTCAGTGGGACGTTCTCTTGCACTGAAATGAAGGAGAACTACACATTTCAGTAAGGGCACCAACATACCCCACCCCCCAAAAAAACACAGTTGGGAAGGAAATCCAATGCTATTTTCTCATAACTCCTTTTCTTTTAGTTTGAAAGCGCTTTTTCACACAAGCCTTCCCTGTTTAACAAGTTTTGGCAAACGTATCCATCAGCAGAAGAGGTGTTACAGGTAATAGCTAACTTTATGTTGAATATTGCGCGTAAAGCTACTCTGGATGTCATTTTAACTTTGCTGTGCTGAGCCTTGCAGGTAGCTAGTAATATGGACTGATTTTAATACAGTGGTGAAATCTAACTAAGACCCCTATGTTTTCATGCTGGTCCAGGCATGGGGTATACAAAGGTTTGGACCGGAGTAGCAACTTAATTCTACCTAGAAAGGAAAGTGAAGGGGGCGGAATTTGCGTTTTAAGCTTATTGTGAATAATTTCAAGGGCTTGGTGCAGGCATTCTAAATAGTAGCAGATGAATCTGAGGAACTTCCATTTTACAGCTGCTGATTTTAGGTCTCTGCATGTTTCACTGTTTGTCAGAAGCAGTTAGTAAAAATTATATGCGTTTCAAATTGTATTAGTTGATCGGGGTAGACAAAATGTTCCCTTCTGGGTGTTTTTGACTACACCTCACATCAGCCCCAGCCAGAATTGCCAGTCATCAGGGATGATGGGACTTGTGGTCTGAAAAAATCTGGAGGGTGCCGTGTTCACTTGCCCTGTAGTAGGCTGGTCCAGTTTACTGGTTTCCATCTAAATGGAAGCAGGAAATGAATTGTGACGTGGGTGATACTTCATGAATAGTAATGTGTTTGCTGACTTTGCATGTTCTCTCATTTCCATCTTTATTTTCCCTTTCCTAGAGAATAAAGTCTGGCGAGAGTTTGGAAGGCTCTTTCCAAGTTATTAAATGCCTTAGTAGAAGGCCAAGAAGTTGGCCCCAGTGTGTTGAATTAGCAAGATTAAAGTTTGAGAAATATTTTAATCATAAGGTGAGCATTTGAGATCTGTTTTAATTTGGTGGCTGATGCTATGGTTTATTTAAATTGTCAATTTGCAATGTGCATTTAATGCTCATTGAGCTGTTGTCTAAACCTTTTAACATGAGGGGAAGACCTCAGTGGTTTCACTAGCAGTGGATGATCTTTTATGTTGAAATGATGTCAACTGTATTGGTCATCTTGTTTTGGTAGACATACTTTTCTTTAAAACTCCAAATAATTCTTATTGATTTTCATGTAAATACAAGAACAACATATAACTACAGTAACTTGTCCAGTGGTACATTCTTACTAAGTTTCATATGCAGTAGACAGTACACAAGCAAGACGTTTATTTATGCATTGTCAATTCAAGTATCCTCTCCACAGAGATTATTGTGTTGTAGGTGGAATAAAAGTATATTCTGTCTCATTTATAAAGGAAAAGAATGGAAGCCCAGTCTTGCCAAAGGTGTCTATCTTTGAAGTGCCTTTAATTACCCTTCTATGGCGAGTAAGGCATTCCGATAGAGCTACATTTGGTAGACATACTTTAATTCCTTCAGTTCTTAGATACGGAACACAAAACAATTTTGCATAGGGAGGAATTTGCCAGAAAGTGTTTTAGAACTGAATATTTTAATAGCTAATGAAAATGCTTTCTACCAAGGTTTCGGTAATGTAAACATGTGCTGATGTGTGTTATCTCACTTCATTGAGAGTATTTCTTCTCATCTAGGCACTCCAGTTACTTCATTCATTTCCCATAGACACACGATTAAAAGATGGCAGTAAGTACAGTAAAAGTTTAAATTAATTTTGATATGTTTGATGTATTTTTAACTTCAATCCTTTTAAGATTCAAAATGCTTTCTTTCAAACCACCAGGTTTATTTTGGCAGTCACCAAAGAGACCACCTTTCCCGATACAGTTTGATATCAACGATCCTTTGTGAGTAAATCTCTCTCTTTAGACTTTGTTATTGTAAGAGGCAAAGAACTTCACATGATCTGTTTGTGGGCATATTGATACTCATATAAAAGGTGTGTTATTAGACGATCTCTTCAAAGAAGATGTCCTAAAAACCTATATGGCCTTTAGAATAATCTGTTGACTCCTCTAATCTGAAACCCACCCACATCAAATAATGCGTAACTTTGTGACTTGTTTCCTTTTGGCAGCAGTTTTTTCTTTGAGTATTTGCCATACATCAAACTTTGGATATCTTCATGATAGTTGCCTCATGTGCATGTTTGTTTATGCTCTCCCCCCCCCCCCCGTTTTCTTGTTGGCACTTTCCACGTCCACGCAAAACTCCATTTCAACTTTAGACAGCATTTTGGGGATTTGCTGTCAGCATCTACTAAGAACGACAGTTCGAATTTAACATTATCAATTCCTGAGCAAAATAGATATTGACTGCACATTTCTACTTCCAAGTCTTACATTACCCCTTTCTGCTTTCCGACAACCAACATCTCCATATGGCAAACCTTCACTGTGCTTCCAGTCTCTGTATGATCCACAGTGAGCTCTGAAGGATCCCTATAGTGTGGTTCTGCATTCCTTCAGAAGCAGTGCCAGGGCCTGCAGCTCGTAATCCCTCCTTTTGCTTCATTTAGAAGGAGATAGGAAGTGCAAGCAGTCTACATTTTGGGTCTGGAATATTAGCACTTCCTGGCAATGTCAAATTCCTAAAGAAGGTTCTCTGCCACTCTTATTTTGAACTTTCCAGTTCTGCTCCCTCTGTTTGTCACGTTTATTTTTCATGTGTGCTGCATATTTAGCAGGCAATTTCCTTTAGTTCTTCCTCCCAGCTTTGTGACTTCTGCCAGACTCTTCCTTATAGCTTGAACAGCATTCTCCTCTGTTAAGTCATATCACTCTGCATCTCCCATCTTTTCCCAGCTCTTTCTCTTCACTTTTTAAAAAGAATTCATCATAATTAGACCTCACGCTTCTGTATGCTATACATTACATACAGGTAATTCATACGTACATGTTCATATTTGTAGTCTGAAGGGATTTGTTATGTGAAATTTCTCTGAAGTAGGTGTATTCTGAATCTTCGCCACGCTAAGCAGGTAAGCATTTTCTCAAAGGCAACCTTGCCCCCTGTTCTTTCAGCCCCTCTGCTTCACCTCCTCAGTGAATTTTTTCTCCTTCCCACCCCACCCACTGTTAGCTAGGTTTGCAGGATATCTGAATGCAGGAAAATGGAGTAAAAACCCACCCCGATCTCCTTTTTCCTCCAGGCACTACAGCTTCATACTGAGTACAGCAAAATTATTTGCAGTTATTTACTGTATCCCTTTTACAGAAAAGGTAAGCCTTCAGTTGGAGGGTGTAGAATTTGCACTGTTTAGCTCTCTGTGTTAATTTTTCAGAATCCTTTGATAAGTGAAGCATTTTTGTTACAAAGGAAAAATATACTCCAAAATCCAACTTTTAGACAAAGCATTACTCCTGCTACTGACAGTGACTGAATTACCTTCAGGAAGCTTCAGTATGTCCAAAGATGCTTTGAATAAGTTATGAGACCTATATCCCACCTCTATGAATTATTCTTCCTGATATTTCACTTTGATAGAATTCTTTCTTGCAACGTATTTTGGCAGATGCATTGAAATCTAATCTTGTTGCCTGGACTATTGAAATTTGTATCCTGGCCCATCTCGACTTTTAATAATGCACTTGCAGACTAACTTAAAATAAATGCAAAATTGACTTCCCTTTGTGTATGTTTATGTGTCTGGTGTGAAAGCGATATCCATTAGTCCATCAGTATTTATTTGTTCACATGCATTTTTTTTTTAGAATATGAGTTTTATTTGGAATGTGTGCAAGGTATACAAGGTTCCGCTTTTGTAGAAAAGTTTGCTAGGAAATCTTCATGAGCCACACGCTTGATAAGTTATAGGTTCCTTCGACGTTTATTGGGATAAGTGGATTCTTAATTAGTTTTGGCTTAAAGTTGAAGAGCAGAGGACATGTGGTTTCATCCATTCATGCTAACTGGTTCTGTTTTAACAAAACACAGGATATGTCAGAAGAAACCATTTTAAAGATCATTTCTGGACTGAGGATTCAAGAGTTTCGGCCTTCTAACAAAGTAAGCTTATTTAAATAATGTTCCTCTTCACTCCTCCCCTTTTCTTGATGATCCGTTATTTATTCACCCTACGCATGATGTTCTGTAGGCTACTTCCCAGTTCTCCAGTGTTGTAGCAGTTGCCATGAACTCACTGCTCTCTCTTGGCTTCTGGCTTACCTTTATAGGGCAGCTGTAGGGGGGGCACTAGGGGGCGCATCGGAAGATGGCTGACAATAACATCTCTCCGACCCACATGAGGTAATTTGGAGGCTATGATGGGAGTAATTAGCCTCCCTAACCCCCCCCCCAGGACGGTGGGGGGGACTGCCCTTGCCTGCTGTGCCCTATACCACCCCCGAATTTGTGGGGATGGGGGCACTAGGCACAAAGCCCTCCTGTGGGATTCCGGCATTTCTGGACGCCGTCCCTGATTTGTGCCACTAGCTGCAAGAACTTCAGAAAGAAAACAATTTGGATGAAGGAATGCACATATTTCAAGGAAGGAGGGGGAGTAAAGACTGCTATAGAAGAGATCTCTGATAAAACAAGACAAGAATAAAACATGAGAAGATACGCCAAGATACGGTATGGCAAATGACTGCTGGGGGACGGGGGAAAAAAACTTTCCTTTCTTTTCTTATGTGATTAACAAGAATCCCCTCCCCTCATGAGTTACGAGTCAGAAATGTCGTTTTAAGGATTTAAGCTGTGGATTTAAGGCTGTGTGGAGATAAACTTTCGAACCAAAGCATGTTTTAAGAAGAGCGAGGAATGTATAAGAGCTTGGGAATGATGCAGTTAAAAATGCCGTCGCCACATTGGGAAGTTCTGTCAGAGGTCTTGAGTCTGGGAGGAGAAAGAGAGAAATAGAGCTGTTTATATATTGTGGGTGAAACTCCTCAGAGGGACTCAAGAGTGACAGTTTGGCGAGATGGAAAGAGCCATGTTATCTATGAAGGTGATGATATATGGAAACCATCTCGATTTGAGGAATGGAAGAATGGAAAATTCACACAGGATTATTATTATTATTGGTGTTTATCGGCTTAAGGAGACTATCAGAAGAGATCATAAAGAAAAAAGAGAAAATATATAAACAAGATGTGATGTAGAAACAGCAAGATAAGACTGGATAGAATTATGGACTGATTTGGAAATTAACGCAGTAGCAAGAAGATGATCAGAATCCCCCTTCGGATCTTGAAATATGGGTCCCCCCAACAAAATTTAAAATTTGGCTTTGTAATTTGGAAATTATGTGATGTGATTTAATTTGATTTGATTGGCCGGTTAATAAAAAATATTAAAAAAATATATATATAGGGCAGCTGTAAACAATATGACCATGTAATTCAGGCATAGGCAACCTCTGCCCTCCAGATGTTTTGGGACTACAGTTCCCATCATCCCTGACCACTGGTCCTGCTAGCTAGGGATCATGGGAGTTGTAGTTGCAAAACTTCTGGAGGGCCGAGTTTGCCTATGCCTGATGTAATTTGTGCCAGGGCTTGGAATACTCTAAAGCAGGGGGGAGGAAGCTGTTAGATGTTGTTGGACTCCAACTCCCATCAGCCCCAGCCAGCATGCCCAATTGTCAGAGATGAGCGGAGTAGTAGTCTGGCAACATCTGGATGGCCACAAGCTCCCCGTCCCTCTTCTACAAGTGTTTCCGTACTAATATTTAGCATGCAAATATTTCCAGGTTTTCGGTTAAATGCTTACTAAAATTGATGCAAAAACTTGTAAAACTAACTTAAAAAAGTAAATTATATTTCTTTAGTGTGGACCTGGTTTTCTTAGCGCAAAGCACGTCCTTCGGTGGTATAATCTTAGGAAGCATGTTTCCAAAAATTGTTGGAGACGTGCTGGAAAGGTACTGTTTGTGCCAAACCGCACATTTACAGAAACTATTAGACACTGTTTAAGTGCACATGCAGTTCTGCCTTAAGTTTCTAATTGTAGGCTCATAGGTTCCATCTATGTTTGTACTGTCGATTTTTAGACAGAGTTAATAAACTACTTTAGTATTGCTCCAAAATGTGGTGTTTTAGAACAGTTGTGGGTCACTTCTGGCCTGTGGACCTGATTGGGCCCCTTCCCTCACACCGGCACATGATCTCAAGTATACGACCGGAGTCTTTGACATAGCTGCAAAGGAAGAATCATGAGAGCCTTAAAGGCTTGAAGTTGGTGCTTTGTAAATTGCAATGCATAGCTCTGGGGTGTTGCTGATCCCTGATGAAATTTAGGCTTGAAGTTGGTGCCAGCCAGCTAATTGGCAGTGACTTAAAGTTTGCTTGGATCAGCTACACCTGGGATTTTTTGACTGGAAACTCTGGAATGTAGCTGGTCCAAGTAGGGCTTGAAATTATCAGCAATGTTGCCAAGCCCCACTTGAATTGGCTGGGGAGATGTTCCTTTGCAGTGCCTCCTGAGTTCAAGCCACATTGCAAAGAAAAAATGGGTCATCTGGTGTCATGGTGATGACAGGTGAGTGGCCGCGCCTGTCAAAGTGGCTACTGGAGTGGGGGACCTCAGGATCTAGGCCACCAGGCTGAAAATGTTCCCTCATTTTACATTTAAAAAAATAAATAAATGTCCAGTAGCACCAACTAAGTTTGTTCTTGGTATGAGCTTTTGTGTGCATGCACACTTCTTCAGATTATCATTTTACATAATATTGCAACTGAAAAATACAGGTTTTCTCTATTTGACTAAAATGTTATTTATTGATGAATAACTCCATCTGCTTCAATAAATGAAGGTATTGTACAGAAATAGATTCATACACTAACGTTTATTCTATTTACTTTTGATGTTCTCAGGTTGTACAAACAGATGAAACAGTGAGGAAACCAGATCCCATTCCAATAAGCAGTGAGGATGAAAGGAATGCTGTACTTCAGTTGGAGACTGCCATATTGGCCAATGAAGCTACAAAAAGTGAGTATTATTTATTTGTTTAATAATTCAAAAACCATTTATTCAAAAGTTACAATACATTTCCAATCAATATATTTATATCAGATCCTTTTAGCTCAGATAGAACCATTAGCTCAAATAGAATCACTCAAGGCAGAGAATATCAACATGAGCACATTAAACTCATAACACACTGAACAGATAAGCAGGGTAGGTGGGAATACAAGACACCAAGGAATATAAGTAAAAGGAACCCAGACCGCAAAACGAAATAAACTGTTACTTAGGCCAAACATATCTAATGGTGGCGCCAGGTGAGCCTCCCTGAACCCAGTACCAAAATGGGCTAATATAATCTACTCACAAGATGGAGAAGGCTTTCATTGAACCAAACTAACAACGTATTTCATTAAATTGCATTGCAGGGTGTTGGACTAGATGACCCTTTTTTTAAAAAAAAAAATTTTTTTATTAGTTTTCCAACATATATTTATAATATCAAGTCACAGTTTATCACATATTTTCTCTTTTAGACTTCCTTCAGCCTCTCTGATCATCATCCATTATTCAAATTTTTAATTACAAATTTCTTAATTTTTGTATTGCATTTTATATACCCTCTCCCTCATATTTTGTTCTATTACAATATTTCTCAAACATTCACAGAGCTTCTTTAAAACCCACTAGCGTTATTTGCTTATCACATATACATTCCAAATAATCTGTAAATTTTCTCCAATCCTAGATGAACTTGTGGTCTTGTAAATATCTAATCTTCCCTGTTAATTTGTCCAGTTCTGCATAATCCATCAGCTTCATTCTCCATTCTTCTAGCGTCGGTAGTTGTTCCTGTTTCCATTTTTGGGCCAATAAAACTCTCGCTGCTGTGACTTCCGGGTTGGTGCGAACAGCTAATGGCGGATTCCCTCCGAGCTCCGGAGGGAATCGGCTCCGCTGGGGACGGGTCTTGCCGCGACGGCGACGCGGAGACCCTCAAAAACCGCAGGCGCAGATGCCTGCGGACCTGGTGACTCGGTGGGCACCTTAAGCGCCCCCCCGACCCACGAAGAGCCTTTTTAAAGGCTACGGAGAGGGTACGGAGAGCGGCGTGGTGCTGGGAGTAGACCGCTACCCCAGCGGAGCGAAGCCGTGTGCCATGGCTGAAGAGCGCTGACTTTTTTCCTTAAATTCGGATCTGAAAAGAAGCAACCCGTGAGTAGATTGGAATTCGGACTTTAAAATATCTATTTGTGAATTTGATACGACCGGGGGATGTGTCAAAGGGAAGTCCGCACCCCCCCTCCTGCAGACGATCTAAAGCAATAGTAGGAGAACTAAGTTGGAGAGCCTACCCCTTTGGGGTGAGTTAAAAAGACATTAACTTTCACGATTTGACAAAAGAAGGTTTGAGCTGGAGTGTAAGAGTGGAATTTCAGAAGTTTTTTTTTTCTTGCTGTGTGCAACCCCCCCTCCCGGGCCCGGGAGCGTCCTGTCTTTGAGCCTGTTGAAGAGGAAAGGAGTTTGACAGCTGTCAAAGCTGTCAAATGGGCAATTTAAAGTAAAAAAGCGTGTTATTTAAGATCTCCCTGGATTAAATGTGATACAATTGAATTAAAGTGGCTGGAAACAAAGAAACAAAGAACGAGGTAAAGGATTGTTGGGAAAAGATTACTGTAACCAGATTCCCTCTAGGGGGAAATCTGAGGCAGTACAATGGCTGCGGATGGAAATTTACTAGCTGAAATAGAAAGAATGTTTTATTTTGTGGGAATTTTACAAGAGCAGAGTCTGGCTATGAATAAACAACTCACGACCTTGACTTCTGGAATAAGCAGCTCTGCTGAATGTATTGAGGATTTGAATGAGAAAAAATCTGCAGCTGAACTGGAAGAGATATCTCAAGAACTGAAGGAGACTAAACAAGGAAAGGAGAAAGCACAGATGGAAAGTACCAACCAGAAGCCTACACATGTGGATTATAAACAAGAAGACCCTTGGATTACACGGATTACAAATCTGCAAAAGATGCGAAAGATGAAGGAGGAGGCCCCTGGAGTACTTGGAATTCAAGAACTTAAAAGAAAGAAGAAATATGATTGGGGCCTCCATTCTGAATATGAACGACTGGTGGAACTTTTGCAGCAGTTGTCTTTAAGTTTTCTTGTGGGAAGAAAACCTGGCTTGATTGGGACAGAACTCCTTCGAGATCCGAAGACCAACATAAAGGTCTACCAACAGAACCGGCGGAGAGGGACTGAAAGAGACTTGAAGGCCTCGGATGTGAGGAATCCAGGCTAAGAACTGTTATTGTGGACATGCACTTGGGAAGGGACGAACCGGGGATGGGAGGGAGGGAAAACAGAATTGTAAAAACACATATGATTTTTGGGTCTAGTCAATATGATTTATGTTTAATAAAAAATGGGAAATCGATGGAAGGGAATTCGAGTCCAACTTAGGATAGAATTTAACTTTTTACAAAAGATGTAATATTAACATGGTAAGAAGGGAAAATAACAACTTGCTGACATAATTATGGGAATTGGGATGTATGAAGGGGGGGTGGGGGGAAGTCAAGGACCAAAGTTAAGAAAGTAAGATTTTTGAAATTATACATGTTCTTTGTCTTTGTCTTTTACGTGTGTGTTATGTCTTTATAAAATGTGAAAAACAAAAAAAAAAATTATTAGAAAAAAAACAAAAAAAAACTCTCGCTGCTGTTATTGCGTATTGGAAAAGTTTGCAATCCTTTCTATTTATTTCATTTCCTACTATTCCTAAAAGAAAAGCCTCTGGTTTCTTAACAAATGTATATTTCAACACCTTTTTCAATTCATTATATATCAATTCCCAGAAGCCTTTCACCTTCTTACATTCCCTCCACATATGGACTAGATGACCCTTGGCACTCCTTCCATTTCTATGATTCTGTGAACTAAAAGACCACAGATTCCTAAACAATGAATTAATTTGTTTCCGAACAGATGATTTACAAATGAAGGAACTTGCTTTTGAAAAGGATGATGACAGTAACGGGCACATAGACTTCATAACAGCAGCTTCAAACCTGCGAGCCAAAATGTATAACATTGAACCAGCAGATCGACTCAAAACAAAACGGATTGCCGGAAAGATTATCCCTGCCATTGCAACTTCCACAGCGGCTGTGTCTGGCTTGGTGAGTGAGGGCGCATTTTTCGCGAATGCTAGCTTCTCTGCTGGATTGGCCAAATGTTGCAAGGCAGAAGGCTCTTCTCTTCCTGTTAGCAATGTTCGTTTGTCATGGGAATAGAAGGTAGTCTCATTTTAATTCTTGGCCTTAATTTTCCTTTGATGGAGTCAGCATGTCAGCTGTAGGAAAGAGGTGATATAGGCAATTTATGGGGTGGGAAAATGGAAACATTTGCTGCAGTTTTTCCTCGTTATCACATATTCCTTCCTAACTGTTAATGGATTAAAGAGCAGCCTGGGGCACACTGTTGGGTTTAAATTCAGAGATTTTTTTCTGATCTTCCAGACTGATTCCAGACTACTTTGGTTCATGTTGCATCTTGTACAGATCAGAACAGCTACATCTTCTTTAGTTCTTTGTTTGTTAGCTACTGCAAAATTTTTCCAATTCTTACATTTCTTCCCTAGGTTGCTTTGGAATTGATCAAAATTGTGGGTGGCTACCCCTTTCAAGCATACAAAAACTGCTTTTTCAACTTGGCCATTCCAATAATTGTCTTCACAGAAACAGCTGAAGTGAGAAAAACTGAAATAAGGTAAATAGCACATATGAAGGATTCAGCAATGGGTGTATTCAAGTAGCAGATTTTGGCAGGTGGTGTATCTGGGATAATGACTCCTCCTGGCTATACAGGCAGTGTCAATTTGACACCCACGAGCGTGGAAATTTATAGAAAAGTGACCCGTTTCCTCTTTTGCTATGCTTTGTGGTGGGAAGCTTGTGCTCAACCTTTTAGTTATTAACTGATAGTAAATGATTGAAAAATGTGCTGCAGCGCAGTGTCTTGGATAAAGTGTTTTACATTCTTGCTCTCTGACAGAAATGGAATATCTTTTACAATCTGGGATCGATGGACTATTTATGGGAAAGATGATTTCACACTCTTGGACTTCATAAATGCTGTCAAAGTAAGCTATTTGTGATAAATAGGCAGTAGAAACAGATGGAGGAGATAGTGTTGCTGTTTTTCGTTCTGGTGGATTGCAGTGTGGTGTACAGCCCATATAATTTACTACTTTACAAAAGTTGTAATCCATTCTGTCTATGGAGGTTCATGTTCTGTAGCATATGGAGTGGGGAAACATGTCAGGTCTACTTCATTTTTTTACTGGAACTTTTGGTTCCTAGAGAACTGCCACCTAGCATCCACAGGCAGAAAATTCAGATTCCCAGTCCCCTGCCTGCCTCCTGTCCAGATGGTTCTGTTTCTCTTCCCTCATTTCTAGCCTTGCTTTTTTACTGTTGTGTGTCTTCTTTCCTTTTGTATTTGCTTATTGTTGTATTGGTGAGTTTAGACTGTTTTTGGAGCATTTTCAGTCTCTTTTCCTTCACACAAGTCCTTCTCTCGCTTTCCCCCTTAAGGGTTTTTTGGGGGGGGGATCTTCTGGTCTCCTGATTTTATTTGGGGTAACAAGAGTTGTTTTGTTTTTTTCTCAAGTGCAATCTGTTTTTTTAAAATAAATTGTCATATACTGTGTGTTACAGGAGAAATATGGAATTGAGCCAACTATGGTGGTTCAGGGAGTTAAAATGCTTTATGTTCCTGTAATGCCTGGACATGTCAAAAGATTAAAGCTGACGTAAGTATTGACTAAATAGTAAAGCTGAAGGGGGTATGCAGTATATTAGCTCACAGATAGCATGATTCTTCCCAGATCTTCTTTGGTGCATGCTCTGTCAGCTTGTTCATTGAGGATCAGATTCTGAATGGCAGAGGTTTTCCAATTCACTACCCTGGTATTTTGAACAGCATTATTTTAAGATTGAGAGCACTGCTGGCATGGCAGGTGAGAGAAGGGCTAGAGAGGAGGGTAGCCCAATATTATTTAAGCCACCTATTCATCTTGCTAGTAACATCCCATTGCCATATCTCCTCCTCTGTGCATACTGAATCACAGCATTTTGCCCTTCCCAGTTGCATCACTTGCCCAAACACATGACAAAAGCAGGACAAAGCAAGATATGAAAACTTAATTAACTCTATTCTCTCCCCCCTCCAAGCCCAACAGTTCATAAAATCAACTTTAGCCATCTCCCTTCTAGAACTGTGGTGTCTTGGAATGCAGGACTTGCCAGATCCAGATTCGTTGCATCTTTAACAAGTTCTCTCATATGGGTTGCAATTTGAATTTGTTTGTGGTACTTCAGGAGAGCTTGGTTCATTTATGATTTGCTGCTGATACTTGATTTTTGTATCCTGTCTTGTAGGATGCAAAAACTTGTGAAACCAGCAGCGAATAAGAGGTATGTGGACCTTACAGTATCATTTGCTCCAGAAACAGATGGTGAAGAAGACTTGCCGGGACCACCAGTTCGATACTATTTTGCCCACGAAAATAACTGATGCAGGCCTACCGTTTACAGCATAGCAGGACCACATGAAAGGAGTGTGGCACCATTTTTTAAATGGTACTATATACTTGGTGAAGCCTTAATTCAGAAACAAAACAGTGGAAATTTGTGATATGTACTAAGGAGCTCCATAGCAAATCGGACTTGCAATTTCCTTGTATGTAGCATTTTCATAGCTATCTATACCTAAGGAGAACTAGAGGCTTGCTGGAAATGATGGTTCTTTTTGAAGAAAACACACTTATTAAGCACTGCAGGAAGACCAGAATTGCAATCATAAAACCTGATCACAGACACTGACCAGAAGCTGCCAATTTATACCATCCTAAAACTGATTTCCTTTTCCTTTTGTTTTGTTTCATCTTGGCCCCTAAGCCAGTTCATCCTGCTGACGTTCATTTCAATAACACAGCTTTTCTTTTTCCCCTTCTGATGCTGATAGCACATTTGAAATGTTGCTTTGGAATAGAGTCATAGTGAGGAGAAGCTGAGTTCTTGTAAAGTTAGGTTTTATGTTCTTCTAACAAAATAATACTTATGTCTTTCCTTGTAAAGCAGAAACAACACCAATTCTGTTCCAGGCAGCGATTGTCAGGGCTAGTTTGCTTTTTCGTACTGGTTTTATTTAATAAGCTTGGTCATTCATTCTTCGTATGAAGAGTTTAGCCCAATACATTGATCTGAATTGAAAATACAAGTGTGGGGCTTTTAGCTGAAACTTATCAACTGCCACATCCTTCAACTGCCACCTAGGGTCAGAGTGAACACCTGGTGACAGAACCACGTGTTTTTACACCTTGATCTGCTACAAAGGAAGAAAGGGATGGGTCCTATTTTGGCAGCAAAAAGAATATACGATGGAAGTCATCCCTCCCTGGCCACTACTTTTCTCCCTCACCCCAAGTGTTTTGCTCTGAGCCAAGCTCACTTGCAGTACTAGCCACAGACTGATAAAGTAAGCCTGCAGTGGCAAGAGGGTGTAGCAGTCTTTGCCCACACCACTTTAGTTGCTCAAAAATTCAGCCCATGCACCTGCCGCATTCTTATGGAATAAGGCGGATCCAGGTTTAAACACACTGTTTACATGCCCAGGATACTGAATTATGCCATCAGTACTATTGTCTGACCACTGGCGCTACTTGGTTGCGTATTAGACCCCCCCCCATCAGCTTTTGAAGGTTTCACAAACGCTGGCCATAACTCAACATGGACCTTGGCATGCCTAAGCCCAAATCCGGGGGCTTAAATGTGTTCAGTTCTGTGTTGGGTTGTGACCTCTTACTATAAAACCGCAAAAGCTTCCTGCCCGCCTCCGCCACTTGTTGTGGCAGTTCTGTAAAGCATGTTAATGTACATATTCCATTTCGCCTGAAATGAGTGATTAACAAAACAGTTTAGACAGCCACATTTAAATAGTCCTGTACAAAATATACTAGGAGGCAGAGAAACGACTTCGGCCACAGTCTGTATGAAATGCCAGTGTGCTGCATATACATAATGACCCATTTTTTGCTTCCTCATCTGTGTAGCACTTGAAGGGTAATGCTGTTGCTTATCATCTTCTCTTCCCCTTATTCCCCTCCATGCTTTGCTAGAGAAGTCAAATCCACATTCAACACAGTTAGAGCTTTTTAAAAAATCACCAGGTTTCAGACCAAAAATCACAAAGGCTTCAGACTGTGTCCCTAAGGTGAGATCCTTGGTTACATCAATATTTTCCAACATTATGACATACACTTTCTCCGGTTTCGTATTTCTAAAGGCGCATGAGTACCAAATACATTTTTCCATAAATATTTGGAAAATAGTCTTAAAATGTAATTAATGCTACACAAATGTGTTTCCCCAAATATACAGATGATAGTTTATTATATTTTGTTATAGTTTATAATATTTGATTTGACAACTGGCTGATTAATTTATTTTAACAACAAATATTTCTTATGGCAGTGGGGAGAGAAGATACACCTTGTGACAGTGGGGCGTGGAGGGGTGCTGAAGCTTTTGTTTATGTTGCCATAGTGGCAATAGAGGTATATATTTCAAATAAAAGCTTTGATCTTTTTGTTTTAAATACTTTTGGAAAAGGCAAACTACCGTAAGCTCAGAAAGCTATAGAAGATGGGTGGAAATAATAATAAAAAAAGAATGGCTGTCATGAACTTCCAGTGGAATGCAATGAGTGTTTTTCACAATCTGGATGTGATCATGTCTTGTACTAGCATTATTATTATTTATTTGTCTGTGGGGTTACTAATCAGTGTTCAAAAGTAAGAACTAGACTATCTTTGCATTTGCAAAATTGCATTTGATGTCATACATCAGTAGGCTTGAAACCGAAGAACCTTTTCCAGCAAGTCTTCCTTGCAGACCTTACAGTATAGAAAATTACAGAACAGGTAGCAAAAACAACACAGAGATCTCCCTGCCTGTTGCGCAGCCCCTTAGTCTTATCTTGAGGATTATTCTTCTCACATAAGTGATCTCAGAGTGATTTCAGTTTAAGTAATATAGATAGATGTGTACACACACAGAGACTCTACAATTCCGCAGTTTGTGTTATCTATGAATTTATTTCAGTACATTTTGAGGTGGAAGTGGGGTTTGTGTACACAAGAAATGATGTACAGCCAAAGCAGTTATGAAACCTGCTTTTTGTCTTTTTCACATTAAATGATTTGAAAACATACAATCAAAATGTGCATGGCTTTGTCAATGGTTTCTAATAGGATACGTTGCCGTATGCAGTGTGTGGATCACTGAAAATGCTTTTATAACTAGCAGTCCATGCAGAAAACCGGGCGCATCATTTTAAGGTGTGTGAACCTGAGATAATGCATTGGTGTGGGTGGGTGTGTATCATTCATAAGATCATTCTATAGCCAAAATACCTGGGCAGGAATAAATTCTTTAAGCCCCTTGTATTCCACCTGCATTTGGGCCCATTTTGCAGGTGCGAGCCAGGGGTGAATTATACATACATGCTTTTGATTTATGGGCCCCTCTAGTCTAGAGAAACATTTATTTCCAATAGTGCACTTGTACCTGGTTATGTAGGGAGAGCAGTGTTTTTCTTGGGCACTCCCAGTTACTTACATTTTTCTACACAGGTTGGCTATTTTGCCTGTGCCAAGATGCCCTTGGCTGTGCCATGCGCCTCCACAGGAAGCTCTGGGCCAGACAGGATGCATTGGCACCTGGAACACAACAATCTTCTTATTTACCTACGTTTACAATTTATCCTCATCCAAAGTATATTTTGGGGCGGTCACATCTAGTTACTTATTTTATTATTCTTTGGTGCGATGTCTTTGTAATCATTGCAAAAGAATGGTCATCCTGATGGATCAAGTTTATTCTTGTGCTTGAACGTGTCCCCTGATTGTTGCTCGGTCCAGTATACCTGAAGGAGCGTCTCCACCTCCATCATTCTGCCCGGACACTGAGGTCCAGCGCCGAGGGCCTTCTGGTGGTTCGCTCGCTTCGAGAAGCCAAGTTACAGGGAACCAGGCAGAGGGCCTTCTTGGTAGCGGCACCCGCCCTGTGGAACGCCCTCCCACTAGATATCAAAGAGAAAAATAACTACCAGACTTTTAGAAGACATCTAAAGGCAGCCCTGTTTAGGGAAGCTTTTAATGTTTAATAGGTTATTGTATTTTAGTGTTTTGTTGGAAGCTGCCCAGAGTGGCTGGGGAAGCCTAGCCAGATGGGCAGGGTATAAGTAATAAATTATTATTATTATTATTGCTGGCATCCATCTGTCTCGAGAGACAACGGAGTGTGCCTCTGGGGGTGAAGTTAAAACCACTGAGTTAGCAGGAGTGAAGTGATGTCCCTGGGGCACAAGCCTAGACATTGTGCATGGAGGTCCTGGGCTGCCCAGATGACAAGACCTGCCCCGGCCTCGGAAAGCAGAGCAAGACATTTGGCACTAGCTTGGCTGTAGGAGTTGCTGGAAGGAGACATACAAGGTGCCATCCAACCATCTTCAGGACTCAGGTTTGGGTAGGGTTCACTCCTTAGCCTTTTCTTACGCCACAATGCAGCAGAATTTTAATATCAAGAGTTTTTCTTTGCCTAGATGGGCTACCTCCCCAGGTTGGGAAGCCGCATCTCCCCTAGGTCATCCTCATCCTCATCATTATTATTATTATAGATTTTGTTTCCGTCAAAAAATGTGTAGGATCGTGTTATGTAACTCCTGATCAGGGAACACCCCAGGCCGCAACGCATACGTAGGCAGCCGGCGTACCTTGAGGACTATGAATGCAACCTCCCGGGCAGGACTGGAACTTAGAGGGGAGGGGCGTTATGTACTGAGTTGAATAGGATCCAAAAGGCAGCAGTCTGATTGGTCCTAGAACAATAGGATTCAGAATAGGTAAAGATAAAGGGACCCCTGACCATTAGGTCTAGTTGTGACCGACTCTGGGGTTGCAGCGCTCATCTCACTTTATTGGCCGAGGGAGCCGGCGTTTGTCCGCAGACAGCTTCCGGGTCATGTGGCCAGCATGACTAAGCTGTTTCTGGCGAACCAGAGCAGCACACGGAAACGCCGTTTACTTTCCCGCCGGAGCGATACCTATTTATCTACTTGCGCTTTGACGTGCTTTCGAACTGCTAGGTTGGCAGGAGCAGGGACCGAGCAATGGGAGCTCACCCCATCGCGGGGATTCGAACCGCCGACCTTCTGATCAGCAAGTCCTAGGCTCTGTGGTTTAACCCACAGCATCTCCCGTGTCCCCTAGGATTCAGAATGCAGCAGTCTGATTGGTCCTAGAACAATGCAGCAGTATGATTGGGTCCGCAGGAGCCATCCAATCCAGCTCCAGGTAGAAGTGAATCCGCAACCTGATTGGCCCTCGGAGAATCCTGGAATTAGCCAGTCACGTGCGGCCCATTGTGTAAATAATGTATATAAAGCAGATATTTTGGGGGAACATTCATTCCTCACTACTATGAGCTGAATAAAGAGCATGAAATCCACACTCTACTCCGAGTATATTTCAGATCGACAAGTTGTAACTCTGTGTGGTCGTTGGTTAATGTTTCATTTTCATGAGGTTACTACTGCCATCTACTGTGTCTTCGCAACCATCACATGCCCAGGAGTTAATCAACATCCCTTTCAAGGTGCAACTAAGAAATAAGGGTTTGAGCCGGGCAGAAAATGCCTGAGACCAAGACATGCCCAGACACATTATCTTATGCTGGCAATGCCCAAGGGCAACTGACCACGTTAGAATAAAAGACGCAACACACGGCCACATGAATGCAAAAGTTACTTTTATTAAAGGTCCTGTCTTACAAAGTTATGCATAGCGTTAAGACAGGAAACACCGGACGCTTCACGTAAATCCCAGCAGCAGCCTCGATAACCTCTGTTCCTGTCAAATAAATATAACCATTAACGCATTCACTTTCTGATGTAAGAAACAACCACTCAAGTCTTCTCAAACATATTGAGGTGACAAAACAATGCACTTGTAACACCGTTCTTACCTGTCACTTGTGAATGCTTAGAAGGGATTGGGGGGGTGAAGGAGAGGGAAAAGCTTTTGATGTAAACCAGGGGTCAGCAACCTTTTTCAGCTGTGGGCCGGACTATATTTTGAAAAAAAATATGAATGAATTCCTATGCCCCACAAATAACCCAGAGATGCATTTTAAATAAAAGGACACATTCTACTCATGTAAAAACACCTGGCAGGCCCCACAAATAGCCCAGAGATACATTTTAAATAAAAGGATACATTCTGCTCATGTAAAAACGCCAGGCAGGCCCCACAAATAACTCAGAGATACATTTTAAATAAAAGCACACATTCTACTCGTAAAAACACGCTGATTCCTGGACCGTCCGCAGGCCGGATTTAGAAGGTGATTGGGCCACATCCAGCCCACGGGCCTTAGGTTGCCTACCCCTGATGTAAACTCTATAAAAGCCTGGAGATTCTTTTGTTCTGGGTCTTGCCTGTTTCGCTGCGTGACACGGGGAGACGCTGCTGCGGCAGATCTTTTCTTTAATAAAGGTCAGGCATTGTTTTGCCTCTTCAATTCAATTTTGCCCTGGTTGCCTTCCGTTCTTTCTACCTAGGATCTGCTTCTCTAATTTCCCATAAGGAGCCTTCAGGAAGCGGGATTTCACATCACTATCTAGGTATCTAATTCAGGTGGGTAGCTGCGTTGGCCTGCTGCAGTAGATATCTATATATATATAGATATATATATAGATATAGATATAGATATATTGTCTAGTAGCACCATGTGCATGCACAAGAAAGCCCATACCAAGAACTAACTTAGTTGGTCTCTAAGGTGCTACTAGACAATTTTTTAAAATATATTTCCTTTTTTAAATTATTATATAATTTTATTGTTTTGCTTTAAACAAATACATATAGACAACCAAAATTACAAAAGAAAATTCCTTAATAATAATAATAATAATAATAATGAAAAAAGCTAAATAACTACAAAGAATATCAAAGTACATAGCATAAAACATAAGCCACTATGGGAAAGAAAAAAGAAAAAGGAAAGAAGAAGGATGGGGGGGGGGGAAGGAAAAAAAAAAAGGAAGAGGAGTCAAAACACAGGAAAACTCATCTAGTGTACGCTTCCGTCAAGGTCACAACAGATCATTGTTCTTATCAATTCTATCTGCATTCCAAAGAATCCCTCATCCCAGATGGGTGGGGTACAAATAATATATTATTAGTATTATTATTATTATTATCATCATCATCATCATCATCATCATCATCATCTTGGTATCAGGGAACATTTCTCTATGAGGTATATATACCGGTATATATATGTGTGTATATATATGTGTGTATGTGTGATACACACACACACACACAAATATGTATGTGTATATATATATATATATATATATATATATATATATATTTCTATGTATCTAATCTCAGCTTTCATAGGAGGAGAAAGTTAAGGAAACCTCTATTTTTAGTACCACTTATTATATGGCTTGGAGACCTTGAAGATTCAATTCATGGTTTAATTTGGTTATTAATTCCCCCCCCCTTTTTTTATTATTATTGTTATTTTTGGAAAATCAATAAATTGTTATAGATTTTTAAAAAATGTTATCTATTAAAAAAGAAGATTCAACCCCGCCGGCCGCGCCCCCCCCCCGCATTTCTCTAGGGATGCCCTTTCCGCGCTCCCACTAAACCCCCCCCCCTTGCCCCACGGCAAACCCGCAATATCGCCTTCCGCGCGCGAGTCTACAGAAAACGCGCAGTAGCTCTTTTCTCGGGACTGGGGGCGGGGCGGGGAGGAAACCGCCTCCGCCTCTCGGTTCCCTTCCCTTCGTCGCTGACCCCGCCTCCTCCGATGACGCCACAAACCCGACCGGCCAATGAGCGGCCTCCTCCTCCCCCCCGAGGCGAGCTTTTGAAACGGGGTTGAAGGAGAGGAAAAGTCCCGCGCGGCGGAGGCGGCCCCTCCCCTCACGGCTGCCCGAACGTCGCCGCCATGCACTCCCTGGTAAGACGGGGGGAGGGGGGAGAAATGGGGGGGCGGGGCGGGGGGCGCGGCGGGGGGGGTATCTGTCTCCCCCCCCTCAAAAAATCGAGGAAATAATTAGAAATCAATAGTTAAATAACTGACCAATCGCGCCACCCTCCCCCCCCCCAGTATAAATCCTGGCTACGCCTCTCGTGAGGCGATTTCGCGCGCGACAGCCTTCAGTTTCGCCTCAGTTTCGCTCCTCGTTTCTCCCGACTGGATTCGAACTGTAAAAGTTCGCTTGAGCTAACTAACCTATAGCGGTTTCTTTCTTGTTGGGGGGCCTGCCAGTGGTTACTAGGACGTCCTAACTTCACTATGGATATCTATCTCCCTATCCACCCCTTTTTCTTTTATTATTATTATTATTAAACTGTGGGTCCTTCGTATTTTAGGTAGAATGCTTCCAGCTCCAACGTTTTCCTTCTGGGACCTGAGCAGATTTAGTTGCAGTAAAGTTGGAAGGGAAGCTGGGCCAGCTCTTTAAAAAGGGAACAAACATGGATTTTGGTCGTGTTTACATTTTTAAAAACAGCCACCAATATGGACAGGTGGCATAAAATAGCAAGTGTCCCTGAGACGGTTCATATATATATATATATATATATATATATATATATGTTCATATATATGTGAATATCATCATCATATATGAATAACTACATATATCATGAATATCATATATCATATCATCATATATGAATAACATCATACAGTGGTGCCTCGCAAGACGAAATTAATCCGTTCTGCGAGTCTCTTTGTCTTGCTGTTTTTTCGTCTTGCGAAGCACGGCTATTAGCGGCTTAGCGGCTATTAACGGCTTAGCGGCTTTAAGAAAAAGGAGACAAACTCGCAAGAACTCGCAAGACGTTTCGTCTTGCGAAGCAAGCCCATAGGGAAATTCGTCTTGCGGAAAGACTCAAAAAACGGAAAACTCTTTCGTCTAGCGAGTTTTTCGTCTTGCGAGGCATTCGTCTTGCGGGGCACCACTGTATATATATATGTATATATATGTTCATATATATATGAGGAACATTTTGTCACTAATTGTATAACGAAAAGGTTTAGTAGTGGTAGTAACGTCATAGACTTTTAGTATCAGTTTCGTGGTGTGTGTGGAAGTCATTATTTAGTAAATTTGTACTAGATCTGGTACTAAATCCAAGGTGCATCTGGAAAAAGCTCTGTGTTCATTTACTGACTCATCTGATTTTTCTCCTGAAATATTTACATCGGAGATGTAACAACCCACCTCATCCGCATAGAGGATGATGCCCACTTCCGAGAGTTTGTATTCTTTTGACTACGTTGTGTTGCCTCATCCTGAAGTTCCAGTCTCATAATATATAATAAAATGGATAGCAGACATCCATACCTGGTTTTGCTTGCCAGATTAAATGTCTTAGAAGATTTACCATCAATTGAAAGTATACCAGCTGAGTTAGTATAGATTATAAAACATTTTTCTGCCCAAGGCAGAGCAAGAAATAAAAAGCTCATCCCCGAGACAATATATTTAGTACCCTAGGTCAGTCAAGTTATTCTGGCACCTGACGTAGAACATCCCACAAGTGCCTCCCTTCTCCCGTGAAGTGAAAATACAACAATAATTAAAGAAATAACAACTTGCTGCCTTTTCATGACACTCTAGCTGCCAGAGGCAGCTGCCTTACTCTGCCTAACGGCAAGTCAGGTCCTATCACTCTTCAAATACAGGACAGCTTTTTCAAACTGTTCATTACTGAATGTATAATTTTACTTCTATTAAAGCTGGCTCTTCCTTCACTATGATTATTCAAACTTCTGCTGTTTGTGTGCAGCCTTGAGTTGCCTTGATTATGTTTTGTATAGCTTCGTGGCATATGATTACTGCAATAAATATTGTCATTTTCAAGAAGCATATTCATAAGAATTATTTCTTTTTTGTCATCAGAATCACTTAAAAGATAACTACAGAGCAAGATACTGCAACAAACAAGGGTAATTAACTTTTGTTTATTAAACTTCTATTATTCTGAAGCAGCCAAAAATGTGGATTTCCAATAGTTAAGTGTGCCTCATATGTCAGTATTTCATATCAGCCAGGATTAAAAGAACTGTGCTACTAATTCCACACACCTAAGAAATTTGATGATTGAGCTTATGTTTCTTGAACATATCCCCACTCCTAATGAATAGTAAACCACTTTTCAAATAGAGTTCAATCATTGCATATCCCATCATGAAATCAAATCACTGTTGTTTGACTGCTTTGTATAATGCAGCATTATCAATATGCTGAGAAGGCAATATTTGCAGGTTGGAATAATTTTTGAAGTCACTCATATCATTTGTCTTTCCCCCCTGCCAGTCCAAATAAAGTTCCTGATATACAGCAAGGAGAAAATGTATTGAAATATATACAAGACTGCTTTACATGTAAGTTACCTATTTTGTGAATCGTTTACAATGCAGTATGCAATATGTGAACTGTTCTGAAAAAAATAGTTTGATCATGATTCCACAAATTGTGGATGGGATTGGTAGTGAACCATTATTTTCTTGTCAGCTGTAATGTCCAATCCCACTGCAGTACAGCTTGCCACAGTTTCTGAATCTATCAGATTCTGTAGTCAGAACCACGGGCCAAATCCACAAATTCTTCACATCTTGTTTGTACCAAAACGTATACATGCACTGTGTTTTTAAAACTGTTTTTAAAGGGCTGTTTTAAAGGGCTACTTTAAATTCCTGCCCATGTGCCACAAAAGTGAAAAAGAATTCCACATTTCCAAGAAAGAATAAGATTTATGGTGCCTTAAAGATTGCAGTATGTAAGCAATCTCAGACAACTCACTTGGTTCGTTAAAAAAATAAACAAATCTTACATGCTAAATTAAATACAGGTAGTGAACGTTTTGAGTGGGGTTTGTGTTCCTGATCCTCACATGTGTCGGCAGAGTGCATGTAAGCCCACTACGCCCCTATTACACCCCTTTTCTGGCCACTTCCAGCGTTGGCATGATGCACACATCAATTGGGTGTGCCTGAAACAGCTGTTGCCTGCATAACCAAAGGCAAAAGAGGATGTACTTGTAGTGGTGTAGGAAGACATGAATTGGGAGTGTCTCTAAGCTTTCTAGATCAGTTTCTCTCTGATACTTGTTAAGGTTCTACTACTATTGTTCAGATGTCACAGTAAGCTATGGCTTAGAGAAACATGAATAAGTGTGTTCTCATGGACTCATATTCTTCCTTCCCCCTCTTTCAGCATGGCCAGAAAAATAAATTTGGAAGCTCTTGCTTTTAATTACCCATGATTTATCATGTCATCAACTAATTCATAGTCTGTAAAAAGCTGCTCCCTGCTGCTGTGCTAAGAGCCCAGTCCTAGGGAGAATGAGATGTACCCAAACCCATTAAATCGGGGGGCTTGCTGAGCTCTGTGTAGAATTGTCCCACAAGCTTCATGCCACACAGTCGTATTCCTCTTGAGGAATCTTACTCGTTATATTTTCCACTCCTGGCAGGTTGGCAAACACAATTTTGAATCCCTCAAAAATGGCATTTTGACTTAGGATATTTGTGCCCTTTCTAGCTAAAGGAACGAACGAGCAGGTACTACTAGATTTTTCTACTTAACCATTCCCCCCCCCCCCCCAAATCTCTTTAGCTTGTGCAGAGGAAAATACAGTATGCTCCCCAAGCATATCATGTTGCTCATCCCCTTGCTCAGACTTCAGTCAAACTCTATCTCATGGGAGAAAGGTAAGTTGTTTCTCTTTTTAATATGACTTTTTTGTGATTGTCCATGTATCCATGCATGTTATGTCATTTAACATATCCAGTCACGTTTGGTCAGCTGAAGTTGATTAGATTGAAAAAGTGACACTTCTGTTATGCTGCTGGTTTAAAATTTTCTTTTTCTTTGTTAACCCGTGTTACTCAGACATGGACATGGTGTTATTGGTGGTTTATTTGATAACATTTCCCCCTTCAGCCCATATAAGCTAATCTAAGAGCCCATATGAGCTAATCTGAGGGAAAAGTGATCTGCAGACCAGAGCCACTGCTGCTTTGAAAAGAAAATCCTAGCTGCTGTTCTGCTCTGTTGGATTTGTAACATCTTTAATGGGTGCTGGCGCTGTGGGTTAAACCACAGAGTCTAGGACTTGCTGATCAGAAGGTCAGCGGTTCAAATCCCTGCGACGGGGTGAGCTCCCGTTGCTCGGTCCCTGCTCCTGCCAACCTAGTGGTTCGAAAGCACGTCAAAGTGCAAGTAGGTAAATAGGTACCACTCCGGTGGGAAGGTAAACGGCGTTTCTGTGCACTGCTCTGGTTCGCCAGAAGCGGCTTAGTCATGCTGGCCACATGACCTGGAAGCTGTATGCCGGCTCCCTCGGCCAGTAAAGCGAGATGAGCACCGCAACCCCAGAGTCGGTCATGACTGGACCTAATGGTCAGGGTTCACTTTACCTTTAATAAACTGAAGATGAATTCAGACAAAACTGTGGGTGAACCGTTGAACTAGTGTTGGTATCATGATTTTGGTTTCACAATTTTTGACCTGGCAATATATTGCGACTTATGATATGTGTGTGTGCGCTATGCCTGACACAAAAAAGATAAGAAATGTGGCAATAGGTGACTCTTTTGGAGATCCACAACTCAGAAGGTGCTCTTGCTAGTGATCTCTACTACCTCCGTAACTTACCACGTGCGTTAGACTCATGAAAGATTGGGACAGCTCCATGATTACTGCAGGAGCCATGAGCTCCTTGAGCTGGTCACAACAGTGTAGCCTCAACATGGATGTTCACACTGTGTGTGTTTTCTCCTGCATTAAGATTGATATTGTATAAGATAGCCAGCATGATTTAGGCAGCCCAAATCTCAGAAACAACATTTTATTTGTGAAGCTTGTTTTTATTGTGTTTATTAACAGTGTATTTTTCTATAATTTGCCCTTTTGATTGTCAGGAAGAACAGATAGAGCCAGAAGCAAATAAGATTAACTATGTGCAGAATGTATTTAATACCAACATCTTACCATCAGAAGAAGAAAATGACAGGATTTCAGGTGGGCAGCATGATTTTTCATCTGGTAGTCATTTGGGTGAGGATATTAAAACATCGGTCTTTTGTACGTTAATGCTACCAAAACATATTGAAGTACAAAAAAATTGAAATTAAACATAGATCGTTTCTAGATAATTTGAAAAGTGAACGTAGCAGTTCCGATCTCTGCTTTGTTTCCATTCCCCATGTAAGAAGTGAGGGAAGGGGAAGAGAGGTGAGTTTTATTATAAAAAAAATGTAGGGGTAGCACATTTCAGTCCAAAATTTCTGGGGGCAAGGAGGTGGGAGGGGAGCTAAAGAACAGAACTAAATGGAAATGGAGCACATAGAAACCACATGAAATGTTGCTTTTCAAAATGGCATGGGGGCGGCAGGTGGAGGACAGATTGAACAGAATAGCCCACTTGAGTACAAATGTGCAGGTCTGAAGTTGCAGTTCACACTAAATACCTTATTCTGTATGTGTGTGGGATTTTGGAAATCCTTCAGCTGTTCAT
Source organism: Podarcis pityusensis (assembly GCF_964106645.2). Classification (NCBI taxonomy): domain Eukaryota; kingdom Metazoa; phylum Chordata; class Lepidosauria; order Squamata; family Lacertidae; genus Podarcis; species Podarcis pityusensis. The sequence goes on along the minus strand of NC_138038.1, from coordinate 8,149,889 downwards.
TATACAACTTACATAGGGGCCATGTGTGAACTGAGTTACCCCATAACTACAAAATAGCCTTTGTTTGGGGTTTCACCTGAAGTCTGAGCATCTATATGAGAAGGTCCATCCTTTCCTGTATAAACCTGGAATCTGTCTGAGGTGATGATCGGGGGGCCTGCCACATTTGGAGGTTAGGTGGCTCACTGCAAGAGACAGGTCTTTCTTCACTGCTGCTTCTTTTTCGGTTTCTATTGATGTTGGCCTATCTGTTTCTAGTCTGAGATTTGTATAGATATTTTATATTTGCATTATATTAAAAATGAAATATAACATGCCCTCAAGCCCTCTTGATAGAAAATCTTTATTGAAATATTCCAAACTTAATTGGAAAACAAAACAAAATGCAGTGGTACCTTGGTTCTCGAACGGCTTAGTTGTCAAACAAAATAGCTCCCGAACGGCGCAAACCCGGAAGTAAGTGTTCCGGTTTGCGAACGTTTTTCGACGCAGCTTCCGCTTGAGTGCAGGAAGCTCCTGCAGCCAATTGGAAGCCGCCCCTTGGTTTGCGAACAGTTTCAGGAGTTAAATGGACTCCCGGAAGGGATGAAGTTCGAGAACCAAGCTACAACTGTAGCTACTTCTGATTACTTGAGGCATATTTTCCTGGAAAGGAAAAAAAAATGTAACCTGTTCTCAGATGTGGCCAGCTAGGTGCAGCGCCTTTCACCCCACTGTAACTTCACTTGATCTAAACAGTAACCCCCTAGTTGCTCCCCCATTGCCTATTTGGCTATTCAAAGTCCCACCAGCTCGGGCATCCTCCTTCCTCTTTCTCATAGTGCAGAGACTGTATACCACCCACCACTCAAAAGATGACAGAACTCATCTGTCAAGAGCATCAGCTTGTCACTTCAGGGCATGCAGAAGCCTCAGTGATGTTTTGAAATAAGATGAACCTTTTGTCCTTCTGAAGCACCCCCCCCCCTCAAAAGGCAGTGGGAAGGTGTGAATAATCAGTGGTATACTTTTGGTTAAGTGAGATAGTTTTAATCATCATTGCAGCTTTAGCTTTTAAATATGTTTCAATATACACTGTTCTCTTGGAGGAGAGCAGGAGAATACAAATCCATTTTTTAAAAAATGTAGTCACAATGAACATCCTTTAAAAATCAATAATGAAAAATGTCTGGGCAGGCAATGTTTGGCTGATAATAGTGTGGAATAAAAATAGTTCTTAGGTCAGAAATAGTAACAGTTATCACTATTCTATTTGGTTTGTTCCACCATTAAAACAGATGCGGCAATGTTAAAAGGTGCTGAAACACCAAGCAGTGAGCATGTGGATTCCATAGATGAGGATGTCCCGGTGATGTTCGGAATACCTGCTTTCCTGAATGAGGACAAAGAGAAATCTCATACGGAAATGTAAGTTCTGATGAAAGTGAAATATTGTGCAGCAATATTTATGTTCCCACTTAACATCACACTGACGAGCAAACAAATGGCCAACTTCTATAGTATAATTGAAGGCATACATGTTTGGACTGGCTTGGAAGAAGGACTTGGTTTTGCCTGTAATGGTACACTGGGTTTCAGAGGTTGTTTCAGGGTATTGAGATAAACCTGGAAAACCAAAATATCAGTGTGGCTTAATTCACCCCCCAAAAAAGGTTGCATCTTTATTTTTATTTATTGGATTTATATCCTACCTTTCCTCCCAAAGGAGCCCAAGGTGGCATGAAGAAGCACGTGATAAAGATTTACAGAGCAGCATAGATGCTAGAAAATCTGAGGAGCATCATGCAAGGAAAGAAACAAAGGAGCTTTCAGCATGTTTTGCTATCTCTTCCTGTCAAAAGAAAATAGCAGAGTCTGTAGCATCATTAGATGCCATGACAAGATCTTCTAAAGAACGGTGAGATAGGTTTTGTACTGGAAGCATAATATCACTGTATTTTAGTTTTGTGTAAGGTGTTTGAGCATTTGTAATTTGAAACATAGCCACCAAATTATGTCGGCATCCATCTGTCTCGGGAAACAATGGAGTGTGCCTCTGGGGGTGAAGTTAAATCACTGAGTTAACAGGAGTGAAGTGATGTCCCTGGGGCACAAGCCAGGACATTGTGTATGCTACCCAAACAACAAGACCCAACCCCCCCCCCCCGGCCTCCTTAATGTGATTCAAAGGAAAGCAGAGCAAGACATCTGGCGCTAGCTTGGTATTTATTTATTTTATTGTTTCTTTTATCTTCCCTTAGGGGACATGTCCACCACATGTGGAATAAGGTTCCCTCATTTTGTCTGCATCCTCAGCGCTTATTGCTGATATTTATTTATTTATTTATTTATTTTGGATGATTTGGATGGGGTCAGGTACCATCTAAAAATCAGTTAACAGTGGTGAATTTTAAGTCTTTTCCCATAATTTCCCCCATTTTTCATCTTGATTGGGTAGCCACAATTGTGTGCCCATTTCACCTTCACCTCCTATTCCTTAAGGTTCCAGTCCAGTAATAATCTGTGTGGTTTTGATAATATCTTTGTATTATTTAATATTATCTTTTGTAAAAAATCCGCTGTCTTTGTGTCAAGACCATTTTTTTAAAAAAAATCTTTATTGAGTTTATAAACAAAATAATAATAAGAAATCCTCATGGCTGGCATTTTCCTTCCTTTTTTTGGAGATGTTTGTGCGCTTTGTTTAATTGAATAAACAAAAGTATATTGGATCTCCTGTCTGCAGGCTCTTATTGGCATCAGCAGCACCTGGGACAATAAAAAGGTCTGATTAAGAAAGAAAGTATACTGCAAAAGTAGAGGCTTTCTGACGTTAGAAGAATGAGTAACAACATATGGTATTAATACAACAGTGGTCTGGCCCCGGTATGGTGCAGAGATCTTCTGTAACTTCCCTTTCTCTAGGGGAGAGGTCTGGCAATGTGTAGTCTTTGGGAGAGGGATATGATGGCAGTTTTTCTGTCAGGTCTCTGTGCAGGCATGAATATGGGAACGTGCACAAACCAGGGACTCCTCTTTCCACTTAGACCATCATCTTTTTGTCTGAGATTATGGACCTCAGATTATGCCCCAGAGTTTCATCTTGGAAGCTGTCAAGATCACACTGTGCTACTTAATAGCCAACTAAATACCACCTGAAACAATTTGAAGTAACTCTATCAGGGTTGTATCCAGTACTGTACTCTCGCACTCCCACCTCAAACTCTGTAGAGCAACCAAATTTGTATTTTGTAGAGCTAACCTTTGCAGCTTATTCTCATTTTAATTCCTGTATCCATTTCCACATAATCATATGCACAGAGACCCTAAAGATGACAAGTTGCTTATCTATATAGCTGAACTGAACACCTCCTCCCAGTTTTAGCTCTAGGAAGTTAAGAGATGATACTCTATGCTGGCACAAGATCCCACTACGCAGCTGCACAGAGGACCACTCAAAGACCAACACTTTCTGATAAAGAACCTATGTTTTTCTTTCCTTAAGGAATCTCATTATGTTAAACATTTCCAAATTGCCTGAGGGATTGTATTTTTCTGATCAATAGTGGGAGAAGTCCTTTGGTATTCTTTAGCAGTGGAAGCTGTTGAGTTTTCCTGTTACTATCAGGCCCTCAATGTTGTTTTTAATATTAATTATTGGGATATGTATATATATATGTATATATATATATATATATATATATGCAGAAACTTTTTAAAACTTGAAGCAGATCAGAAGCCAGGGTACCTGATTTGTGGACCTAAACCTTTTGAAGTTTACTTAGAATAATAAAACATGAAATGGTTACTGATTTGGAAAATATCTGGGTGTATTCTCAAAACAGAAGCATCTCTGAGAATAACGTTTGGGGTATATGGGGTTGTTTTGCTTTCTTTCTTGCTGTTGGTGATATGTAAGCAATCAAGCACCTACCTTTCCTTCCTAGAAATACAGCCAGTATAGAGCCAGAAGACGAGTGTGAGTTTGTTATAGAGGAATCATTTGGATTGAGTTCTACATCCTGGATTTCAACATCCCCAAGGAACAAAAAGCAACAGAAAGTCAACTTAATAGCTGCATCGTCTGAAGGGAAAAAAAGAGCTAAGCAGCAGAGTGTCAGAAGACAAAATAAAAGGACATCAGAGAATCTTGTTACACCAGCGCCAATAAAGCAAAGCAAACCGAAGTTAATTAATGCTGCTGAAAGAACTGTTAACGGAATGCAGCATGTTTCAAGGACTAATGAAAGAATCGCTGTGGAAGGTGGCCGCTTGCCGCTAACTGTAAATACCATCCAACAAGTAAGAAAGCAAACACCTTCCAAAGGTGAGCCATCAGTCGGTATATGCAATGAGGATTGCCAGGTGTCTGCAAGTAGAAGCCACGCAAGGGACCTTCTGTTTTTACAGGAGCAGGACCACGATTTTTCATTGCAGCCACAGGCCATCGTAAGTACAGCCCAGAAGTCATCCCAGTGTAAGCGATCTATGAAGCAGAGCTGCTCAAAAGTTAAGCCTTTGGTGGTATCGCGTGATGAAGGCTGCCAGGATTCTGCAAGTCCTGTAGAGGTGCACTCAGAACGGATTCACTCTTCAGGCCATGATGTTTTGAAAGCGCTATCGTCTGCGATACGTACAGGTGAGCAATTACCTTCCAGTAAAAAACCTGTGAAACAAATACATTCAAAAAGGAAGCCATCGGTAGAAATTCACGAAGATTTTAGGCAAGGATGCACACCTACAGCTGTGTCCCCACAGGGGCGTCAAAAGTCTATAGATGCTGAGGATCCTGCTCCTTTTTTGGGGAAAAAATTATCAAAGCGCAAGCAGTCCATTACACATACAGCCCAAAGGTTGTCACGCAGCAAATCAGCTAAGAGGCGAAAGCCTAAAAGAACACTGTCTCAAAAAGATTTGGAAACCCCAATGAGTATTGTTAAAAGACCTAGAAGGAAAAATAAGGTGCTGGTTTCGAGTGATAGCTCTGAAAGTGAGCATGGAGGAGAAGAACAGTGTGGTGAAGAGGGTGAAGCCACTGGAGGAAGTAAGAGGGTGCCTGTTTCAGAGCAGATCTCAGAAAACGAGAGTTCTGAAGGGGGTGGAAGCCCCTGTGAACCAATAAGCGAACCAAGGAAGACGTTGCCACGGGAATTAAAACCGACTTCCTCAGCAAGTGCTCAAGAAAGTGGAATTGCCTTCTACCAAGAGGATTATTCTGAACAGTATGTGGCAGAAAAAATATTAAATACTTCTATGGAACGAAAAAACAACAATACGCGTTCCTTGCAGTAAGTGCTTTCATGCATTTATGTTGCATGTTAATTTGACTCCGGGGGTGTATAAATATTAAATCAATAGAATGGGCCCTTCACTTAGGCACAATTTACTAATCAATCGTGACCTTAGGTGCATGGCCCAAAAATGAATAAAATAAATAAATTGGGAGGGTGAGGGTGGTGGAACCTGCCACAGAAAGAGCTTTTAAGTCCTTTGCCTCACTTACTGGGTTCTGGGATGCTCACAGAGCCTTCGTGCCTCCTTCCTAGAGGCCAGTAAAAAAAGTGTTACCTTTCTTACCTGGCTTTGGGAAGGTGGCGCAAGGGCTCTGGGAGTGAATCTGGTAAGCAAGGTGGAGGGCAAGGCCAGCTTCAGACAAGTGAGGGTGGTCACGTAGGGGTTTTCTTGGAGGGGGGCCGGTCCTGGCTTTATTCAATTTTGCCTTTGCTCATAGAGCCCACTATATGTTCTTGCTGCAGTTGATGGCGTGTAGTACATGGGTTGTGTTTCTTCCTTTGCTCCTAACCTAGAATTTTATAACCATATCCAAATCAGAGTTTCAGTCCTGCAGTTCATCCTTGATGCCTTAGGCCATGTTTAAGGTTATGAAAAGCAGTAGAATTGAACCTAGGGGAAAGTTAAATACAAGAAACCCTTGAGTCCACTCTAATAGTTCTTGATAAGTTAACCATTTCTCGTTGCCTGTCACCTTTTTTCTATGAAACGCTTCTTGTTTCTACATACAGTTTCTTTTAGTATGGTACTTTTAATTTGCATGGATAAATTGTTTTGATTTTTTGCTCTCTAAGGATTTTACCATTGTTCTTTTCTTTTAAGTGGCCCTGTTTCTAAAATTAAAACTTCTTCAAAACATCAGATTGCTGTTAACAGGGAGGATTCAACATCAGGTATGGCTTATTGATTGGTCTGCTTTGCTCTTTGAGTTCCTTTTGCTGTACATCTGTGTATGTAATTGTAAACAGACACATACATGTATGTATTCTGTGCCAGTAAATGGCGCTTGTGTCCTTCAAGCAATAACTGCTTGTTCCTTGATGAAGCAGTCACAGGCCTAATCCTGAAGAGGCAATTGAACTACCACAGCCCTAACATTGTGTTTCATGTTTGGCTTTGCTTGCTTTGTGCTGGCCTTCATTGTGAGGTAAACATTAGCCTCTCCTTTGAGCATTCAGTACAAAGTTTTCCAACTTCCAGTGTTTTCTTGCAGTCAGTGTGACTTGGGCTAAATGTATGCCAAGTCCCAGCTTTTGGGGAGTTTGTGGAAGAACTTTTAACCATGACACCCTCTTTAAAACAATCTATTTTCCAATAATCTGGACCTCTTGGATTAAACATGTGCCAAATATCAAGGCTATAACACACTGAAAAGTACTCATATCATTTTGGTGCCCCTATGAATGAGTCGGTCATTGAAACCCAGGGCATCATGTAGAGCAAGTGGGGCTGATCAGGTCCTCTTCCAATGTTATACAAAAATTACTGTCTGGGACCAATGGGAGCCGTAACTCAAGGACATATGGAGAGCACCACATTGACTACCCCCATGTAGAAAAATATGTAAATCAGTGGTGGCAAACTGCCAACATGTTGTTATCACACTGGTTAAAGATGGACCAGAAGATCAGGTAGATCCACAGTTGGTTGGAAAATGAGTCAAACTGTGCTCACCAATGGTTCCTACAGGGCTCTGTTCTGAGCCTGCTACTCTTTAATATTTTCATCAGTAATAAAAGGGTAGAAATTCTACTCCAGTGGATGGCTCAAAGCTGGGAGGTAAAACTGACTGATTTTACTGTGTTCTGTTGTGGTTTTGATTATGATTTTATTGTTCTGTGGTTCTTTCAGATAATTTGTGTTAGCCCTCTGCTGATTGGAGGGAGGGTGGGATATTAAAAATACGAATTCATTTGTATTTTACTATTTAGATGAATCTGAAGACTTGGAAGAGGAGGAAGGTGTAACTTATTTAAATGCACTGAAGCGCAAAATGAGTAAGATTTCTTTCTTTCTTTTTAAATGAAGACTGCATCAAATGAACTCTGATCTCTCTGTCTGCAAGATGGCATGTTAAGAAGGCCTATTGCCAGTCTTAGAACTTGGGAGATATATATATAGAGAGAGAGAGAGCATGCATGCATGCATTTATTCTGAATTGGTGCCAGTGATGGCTGCTGTGTCAGTTCATTTAGTCAAACAGCATGAGGACACTGTCCTAGTGTCCTATTTCTCACACAGGGCTGGGACCCACCAGTGGGCCTTAGACTTCTTTCAGGTTGGCCTCAGTGCCACAGCTTGCCTCATGCCGCCTCACTTTCCTTGGTTGGGCCAATGTCAGTACCAGCAGCTCACTACATGCTGACTAAAGGTCGTCAGGAGACAGAATTGGTGAGAGGTGTCAGTTCTCTGCAGGCAAAGGGCCAGAGAAGATGTTTCCGCCTGCCACCCTCTTCTAGATGGCTCTGCTCTTTTAAAGTTAGGCCCACTTCATCACTGTTAAGGAATACATGAGAGGACAGTGCAAATACTGACTGAACTCTGTAAAAATTGGTTAATACAATATGGGGTGGGAGGAACACTCCCCACAGTTGTGTAGTGGCTGTAGTTTTGGACCTTTGAGTGTGCAGATATCGTTTAAACTGTTTGTTCATAAAGTTTGCTAGCTGACCTTGACTCTCACAGCCTCTCTAACCTATTGCAATGTTTAAAGTGGGACTGGAGGCAGATATACTGATCCAAATTCCATGGGTGGAGGGGAGGGAGGAATAAAAATAAATAATAATTTTCTAACACTGCAACTGTAACTCGCTCTACGTGGGGCTGCCCTTGAGTCTGACCCAGAAACTCCAGCGGGTGCAGAATGCTGCGGCGAGACTCCTTACGGGGTCCTCGCTGCAAGATCACATTCACCCAGTGCTATTCCAGCTGCACTGGCTCCCGGTGGGGTACAGGATCAGGTTTAAGGTGCTGGTTTTAACCTTTAAAGCCCTATACGGCCTAGGACCCTCGTACCTACGGGACCGCCTCTCCTGGTATGTCCCACAGAGTAACTTACGGTCTTCAAATAAAAACATCCTGAAGGTCCCAGGCCACAGAGAGGTTAGGCTGGCCTCAACTAGAGCCAGGGCTTTTTCGGCTGTGGCCCCGATCTGGTGGAACGCTCTGTCACAAGAGACTAGGGCCCTGCGGGACTTAACATCTTTCCGCAGGGCCTGCAAGACGGAGCTGTTCTGCCAGGCCTTTGGTCGCGGTTCAGTCTGACTCCCTCTCCCCTTTCATAAGAACTTGCATGAAAGTGGCCTCCCAATTTTTCTCACAGGCCCATATAAGTTCAGCACAAACAGTTGGGCCTGGTGAGCATTTAAGGTCCCCAACCCTAATCTGCGGGTTGCCATTTGATTGGATTTTATTCTGATCCTGATCTGATTTGAGGATGTATTTTAATTGATTGTCTGATTTTATGTTAATGTGTTATACATTTGATGTTAGCCGCTCTGAGCCCGGCTTTGGCTGGGGAGGGCGGAATATAAATAATTTTTATTATTATTATTATTATTATTATTATTATTATTATTGTTTTAAGTTGCAGGATTATAAAGTGTGTGGCAGGTCCAAACATTATTTTCATCCTTGTATGTGTGTTCTGGTTCTGCTTCTGGGTTTTTACCCAACCTAAATCTGCTTTTCATTACCTGTCTTGTTCGTTAGTATTGCCTTCCAACACGCCCAATATTCGCCGGACCAAAAGAATGCGTCTTAAACCATTGGAGTACTGGCGAGGAGAACGTGTGAAATACAAGATGAGACCTTCAGGTGTGAGGTTCTATACAAAGCTCATACATGTTTTCTGGTTGTGGCAAATGCAATGCAGCCCTATGTTGTTGTGGGAATGCTTTCAAAGTAAAAGTCAACTCGGTATAAAAAATAAATATTTACTTTGCCATGCATGGCATTGTAATTTCTTCTTTTTCTCTCATTTCTATAGCTCTAAATATTAGTGGTTTCCCTTGTGTCAGGAAGGGCGGTGAAGAATGTTTTTAGCTCTGCCCCCTCTGTTACCTCACCATGCCCATTCTTATTGCCATACACATATTGGAAGGCAGACTTATCTGCAGCAGGGAGCCTGCAGGGCTCATGTAGTTTCTTTGTGTTATTTAGGACCCTGGTGATAGAGGCTTCTTAAGTGGCGTGGTAACCTTCAGGTGGCACTGTGGTCTAAACCACTGAGCCTCTTGGGCTTGCCGATCAGAAGGTCGGCGGTTCGAATCCACATGACGGGATTCCAGCTCCTGCCAACCTAGCAACTCAAAAGCATACCAGTGCGAGTAGATAAATAGGTACCGCTGCAGTGGGAAGGTAAACGCTGTGTCCGTGTGCTGTAGCACTCGTCACGGTGTCCCGTTGCACCAGAAGCGGTTTAGTCATGCTTGCCACATGACCCCCTCAGCCTGAAAGCGAGATGAGTGCCGCACCCCATAGTCAAATTTGACTGGACTTAACTGCCCAGAGGTCCTTTACCTTTTTAGCCTGCAGGATCACATCAGGCTTCCCACTGCAGACACTTGCCCTCCAACATTTGGAAAGTGGCAAGGGCACCACTTATTTTATTTCCCCTTTGTTGAGTGTCCCTCTTATGTTGCTTGCATTTGAAAACCACGTGGACTTTGAGTGCTTTATAGCATTCTTCAGCATGTATACCAGTGCTCTTTAAATACCGTATTTTTCGCTCTCTAAGACACACTTTTCCCCTCCTAAAAAGTAAGGGGAAATGTGTGCGCGCCTTATGGAGTGAATGCAGGCTCCATGGCTTCAGCGGAAGCCTCCGGAGCACAGCGGGAGCTCCCGCTGCACTCCGGAGGCTAGTGTTGCTTTCGCTGAAGCCAGGAGACCAAGAGGGGTCAGTGCACACCGATCCCTCTTGCTCTCCTGGCTTCGCTTCGCTGAAGGGGCGCTGCGCAGAGAGGGAGAGAATATTTTTTTCTTGTTTCCCCCCTATAAAACTAGGTGCGTCTTATAGTCGGGCGTGTCCTATAGAGTGAAAAATACGGTATGTTGAACTCTGGCCACTTTTACACTTGTTCTATTGCCCTGACCCTCCCAATATATTGGGAGATATCTCTTGAGCAGGCAAGTGCACAAAATGCCGCTACAGCTTTCTGCACAAGAATAAAGTCTCAAGCTGTTTCTTCTCAGCTTGGTAAAGAGAGAGTTAACAGCAGGCATGCAACTCTCACTCTTTAGATAAGCCAGAATTTATGAACATATTTTTAACCCACAAGCATAATTTCAAGATCTCATTTTATTCCAAAGACATCAGAAAGTGTACAGCTTAATTAGAAATTTAGGTTTTGGTAACATGTCTGTGTAGTCCCTACAAAGAGTAATAGTTCATATTTGATCTTATTTCCATTATCAGTTGTCAATATTATTTTTACTTTGATGATTGTGTGTTTAATCAAAATTATTGTGAATGTAATCAAAAATGAATGCTGTTGCTAATAAAGCTAACATAAAAGAGAGGCGGTAATGATTAAAAATCTGTGCGCCTCCTGCTTCAAGAAGAAAATTCTTATTTGTAGAAGGGAGCTGGAATGGGAAACTAACACATTAAAGTAAAATGGAGTCTGACTACAGGAGTGTCAAATGTGGAATTCTCAGACAGGGCTCAGTTTGCCACAAGCAGGAGCCATTTTAAATTCAGAAAACCCCCCCATAAACTTCTTTTCTTGCCCAATATCAGTTTGAGAGGTATGATCAAGGAATTGTGAAATAGAATCCTGGGAATAGGCACTTAGTAGTGAACTGTGTTTCTTTTAAGACATCCTAATGGGAGACTGCTTTCTTCATTGGACTTGATAAGAACTAATCTGCTAGTGGTTCACCTGTTATTCCATCATCCACAAAAATAATCTAAACTGGTTATGAGAAATGATTCCTAAAATTAATTGTTATTTCAGGTGGCTTTGTAGTCGATGGGGTAATATCACCTGAACAGAGGGAACCCAGGAAACGAAAACCTAAAAGGACAATACCTCTTCTGGAGTTTGGTATGATAATCACTTATATATGTATATGGGGGGCACTGGAAAAAAATCCCCACGTATACTTCATTAGATAGGAAAGGTTCAAATTCAACTTTTAGTATTAACATCTTATTGTATAGTATACCATGTGCTCAAATGGACGGATGTTGGTCCTGACCTTGCAACACTCTTTCCTTTTTCTAAAGAAAACTTCCAAAGGATAAATACTGCACATCATATGCTAACTGGTGTGCTTAATTAGAATATGGATGTAATTTTTACTTTGGCAGATAAAGATAGCTATGAAACCTCTTCTCTACTAATAGTAAAGATTAATCAAAGAAGTCACTCTGTAGGCCCTGAGCTTTTTTGAGATGACCAGAGCAAAGGCCTTAACAATATTATGAACTTACTTGAGTCAACCTGTGGTAAATTCACAGCCCTTCACTGTCTTAAGATCCACTTTTAGTGACCCACAAATAAGTTTGCCAGTTCCAAGCATGTTTCTTAATCATAGGATCTGCCTCAGTCCCAAATACGAGGCTGGTGGGGGCACATCTCTTAACTTTTTGCTGGGCTTTGGCAGAAGTAAACAGCCTCACTGCTTTCAAGTACCGTATTTTTCGCTCCATAAGATGCACCTGACCATAAGACGCATTTCGTTTTTAGAGGAGGAAAGGGGGAAAGCCCCGGTTTGTTGAGGATCAGCTCATAGTTGTGCAGCTTCTTTTGCAAAGGGGAAAAGCCCCTTTTTTGAGGATCAGCTCAAAGTTGTTGAGCTTACTTTGCAAAGGGAAAAAAATCCTGTTTTTATGGGGTTCAACTCACAGTTCTGCAGCTTCTTTAGGAAAGGAAAGGGAGCCGTTTCTACAGTTTCCAGACAGATAATCTAATCAGCCAGTCACATGCAGAACATTCAACAATGGAGGCCTGGGCAAGGGAGCGGGGCCAGAAAGGGAGCCAGCAATCGACCACACATTCGCTCCATAAGACGCACAGTCATTTCCCCTTACTTTTCAGGAGGAAAAAAGTGTGTCTTATGGAGCAAAAAATATGGTAGCTCCTAACCTCTGCACAAGTACAGGTATGAACTCCTGATCAGAAAAGGAGCAGTGACTTAGACAAACTGCAGTTAGAGGAGGATTTCATGAGACTTGCAAAGAACACTTACAACCTGCGTGGACTTAATCCTGAAGACTATTTATTCCAAAAGCTCACATCTAGAAGTGTAGTCAGGTTGACTGAATCTTCCAGCCCTGCCTCTTGTTATTTAACAGGGTAACCGCTATATGACCTGGGATCCAATTCTGTTTGTACTTCTGTTTTGCAGACGTACCCGATGACTCAACTGTTTCCTTAAAAAGTCTTTCTCAGCCAGCTGTTGTGTTTGATAAAGAAACCAATAAAGAGGTTCTTCTAGGTGAGTAATGTGACACAGGTTTAAAGGTATGAAGAGCAAGTATATTGAAAACTTGCTCTGTGGCCTTTCAAGATCCTGCATATATTCCCCTCCCCCACCCGCATGCAGAGCTGCTTGTATCATTCCTTTGCTTTTCATATTTCACTTTTTGAATACAGTCTACTTACCTTAAATATTGCAACTCTCTGATTTTGCCATTGACTGCAATGCAAACCTTCAGTGCGCCGCAGAATTTTGCACGATTACCTTTTGATGAAGTAAGCAGGTTTTGCATACGACTAAGATAGCACATGTTATATTGCAGTGTACATTACCTGACCTTGTCATCTCCTATGAATATTAAGTCATGTATTTATTTTCTGGTTTTGTAACAGACTGTGTGAGCAGGAGTAATTCACATTTGCTTTTCATCAATGATGAGACGGTGTCCATATACAAACAGCTGAATACCCCTTTCTTTTCTGCCGGCAAACTGATACTAAAGCCATTAAAAGAAAAGGGATTTCAGTATTCCCACACAGATACACTGGTGAGTATACCAGAAATTGTATATGTTTTTGCATCATGGAATTGTTACGTTCTCACGTTTTTCCTATGTATGCTAACATAATGGTATTTTACCAGTTTTGTGAGATGGAGCAACTGTTTTTTCTCAGTTGTCAATCTATATCAGGCATGTCCATAGTCCGTTTTGGGGGCCTAATTTGGGGGCCTAATCTGATCAACAACTTCAGCCCTAAAAAAAGTTCCATTCTTAAAAAAACGCTCAATAACTTCAATCCGAAAAAAAGGTTAACAACTTTGGTTGGCCCTTTAGTCGGCCCTCACGGCCCTTCACTCCATCAAATCTGGCCCTCTGGAAAAGAGTTTGGACACCACTGATCTACATGACATGTTCATTTCTGTGGTAAAGTATCTCAAGGCTCTGCAGAGCAAAGAGTGTGCTGGGATACGTGTATGTATTATGAAATCTTAAATGATCAAACAATCCTATAAGCCCAAGACACCTGCTTACTGAGGAGGCTGCCCATTATATTTTTGCTGATCCTACTGCAGACGCAACAAAATTACATACCTTGGAGGAGGCTGCTTGCCGCATCTCTGCATGAGTCATTGCTTTGGGCTTCCTTCCAGTCAGGAGGCATGTTTATCTAAACAGCGAGTTTCATGGAAAAAAGAATTGGGCTTTTAATGAAATCGGGGAAATAATGTCCCTCAGAAGCTTGAGATACCCTGACAAAGGGTATAGATTTCCTGTGTTGATCCACCATCCTTTTAGCTGAATGCAGAACTGTGGAAACTTTTTCTTTTAATTTTTATCTAGTCCATCACTTTTAAACAGAAAACAGATTGTCACTGGAATTTACAGGCTAGTCACAGTCAACGTTTTACAGTTGAAATCTGAAATGCATTTGCAAAAATTCTATGGCTGACATCTAGTGACGTCTGACTGCTTGTGCAGCAGAAATCCACCTGTGCAATGGGATTTCTGGTTTCTCTTTTTTTTGCCCTTCCTGCCCCCCCTGTGCCCCACAAATCTCCAGAGGGTCCCTCAATCCTCTGAAACAGGTTTTTGGTTGTGCAGGGCTCTGGGGGGTGGGGGAGCAGAAAAATTAGAAGTCCCATTTTTGAGTGGGTTCTTTCTCATGCTACGTTGAATCTTGCACTATGCCTTACATATGATAAAAGATGGGAAAGATATTTTTTAATTTGTGAAAACTAGAACTTTTAGTTTGTTGTTGTTGTATCACATGTAACAGTCACACAATTACAGAGGGGAAAAACAACTGCAAACAATCAGAGTCACTCCAGAGTACACCAACAGAACTTTGTCAGTGTATATGTGCCAAAACCATCACAATCTTAAGAAACACAAAAATAATACATTTTAGTTCTAAGATTGCTAGTTCAAGATGTTCTGTTAAGAAGTACATAAGAGCACTGCTAAGTCAGATGGCTTCCTGTGGTAGACTGCCCCCCCCCCCTTTTTTAATGCAACAGGGAAAATTATTGGAGCAGTCTCCGGATGTGGTTGTAGCAGAGATAACTCTGCCCCCTCACCTCTTTCATTAACAAGGCAAAAATGACTGTACATGTTAATGAATCCATCACACTCTTTGCAATACATGGTGTATTTACTCTTCACTTTCCCATCCCCGTAAGCTTCTGCTGCTGAGTTAATAATTCATTACTTTATGGATTTCCCCTTTGAAGCAAGGGCAGCTTGCTTTTTCTTTAAAAGAAAACGTATTTTCTCTCATAATGCAATGCCAGCAGGTAAAGCTGTACAGAGATTGGATTACCTCCCCAGTGTATTGATTCTGTGCCGAGTAGTGGCAGTGGAAAGGTCTGTTGTAGGAAATTGCCCAGGATATTGGTTCCCTTCAACCACCCACACCTTCAGTAGCGCCCAGGCATTCACAGCACCAAAAGTATCCAAAACCATTGTTTGGGTGGATAAACTGTTGTGCTTTTAAAAGCTGGATCTTCTTGCTTCTAACAGCCTGATGATACTTTATTTATACAAGTTTTAAGACGAAAAGTGAAGTAACGTTTTATGGCTTTCATTTCTGAAGGTTTTTCACATTTCTTGCGGAAAGCTCCTTTTGATGCTGTACGACCAGTATTACCGTCTGACTGCCGGAGACTATTTTTTTATCCCACCGGGTAAGTGTACCGATCATCTGCCAAATAATGAGCATTTTAGAGAGGGGGAAGGGCTAAGGTGAAGGTAAATGCAGAAGGGGGAGAATAAGTGCCTATGGAAGGAGATGATCCGGTTTTCTTGAGCAATGTTGGGGCATACGTTGTGTTTGACTCAGTGGCGGAGGAACCCTCTTTGGCACCCGGGGTGGGACACCGAGGGGCGGGGCAAACCGCCCGGTGGCGCATGTGCGACGTCTATATGGAGTGCGCATGCACAGCAGCCCATACGGTCGCCATGTGAGTGGCAGCCGGTACGGATGTCACGCAAGCGGCGCCCATACTGATTGCGTGTGCCCTCGGCCACTCTACAGCTGGGGGGAGGCAGAAGCCATCTTGTCTCTCACACACACACCCAGACTGGTACCCGGGGCGGCCCTCCCCCTACTTTGTACGCCCCTGGTCTGACTGCATGACTAAGGGGCACTTCACGTCCTCCTTTGAAGAAGCAAGAGAGGAATCGAGAGTAGTTCGGCATTTCTTCCCGCTATTCCTTCTGGGCCTTCTGCAAAGCGTAGAGCAACATTGGGTGTCCCTGCACTGGAAAAATGCACCTTTCCTTTACTTCTTTGCACAACACCTGGAAGAAGACTAGAGGAAGAATCAGCCGTGTTTCCTCTCCTGTTACTTTTGAGAAGCCTCCCCATCATTCCCATTCCGCTGCCTCTCTGCCTTTTGAAGGAGAAGTAAGGCAGTCAGCTGTGAAGCATCTAACCTGATGAGAAGACCTCCCCCCCCCCCCATATCCCAAGCTGTTTAAACTGGGTTGATGTGGCCCTTTTGGGAGGCTGTGAGACCAGCAGGTGTGGGGCTAGCTATTTTTACAGTTAATGCTGACACTTTTGCAATTGATTATATGAATTCAGTATAAAATGTTCTGCACTTGGATACAATGGAGGAAGTGGTACTTAGGAAACATAGTTTCGTATTTTTATGTTGGGAACCACCTTGTGATCTTGGGATGAAGGGCAGTATAGGTAAAGGTAAAGGGACCCCTGACCATTAGGTCCAGTCGTGGCCGACTCTGGGATTGTGACGTGCATCTCGCTTTATTGGCCAAGGGAGCCGGTGTACAGCTTCTGGGTCATGTGGCCAGCATGACTAAGCTGCTTCTGGCGAACCAGAGCAGCGCACAGAAACGCCGTTTGCCTTGCCGCCGGAGCTGTACCTATTTATCTACTTGCACTTTGACGTGCTTTCGAACTGCTAGGTTGGCAGGAGCAGGGTTGAGCTCCCATTGCGGGGATTCAAACCACCAACCTTCTGATCGGCAATTCCTAGGCTCTGTGCTTTAACCCACAGCACCACCTGCATCCCTGAAGGGCAGTATACAGATTTAATAAATAATAGTAATAATAAATTGAGTAAAAACACTTGTATCCAAAGAACTGTGTGTGGAGCTCTAGTCACATAATAGGACCCCCCCGCCACAACTCACTCCATTTCCACTGTAGCCCCTAATGTGCCAATCAGAATGAAATGTAATTTGGTAAGGCACAGGGAAGTGTTTGGCAAAAAAAGGGGTGCAGGTGGATCAAGAGCCCTTGTATTTGTACTAGATCTTTTTTAATTTGACCCAAAGACTTCTCCAGTGTCCTTTAAGCTTTGGACAGCACACTGTTAAAGTGGTGATATTTAGGAAGCAGGTCCATTTTGGATGCATGCCCCACCGATATCCAAGTGAAATGAAAACTATCTCATTTTTGCATTTATAAAATGGTAGACTTGTCCTATAATGGAATCACTCTGTTTAATTGTAGGGAACGTGTACAACCTACGTAATCTCTTGAATAAAGAATGTGTTGTCCTCTTCACTCAAATGAAAGGAAGCAGGTAAGAAAAATGTAGAGTTTCCTTGGGTTCTTTAATCTTTTCACGCCCACTCTGAGTCTCCACTGAGCATAAAATGAGGCATGCCTTCCCTTACTATTTTGCTTCTTTAAAGAAAACCCCGGCACTGGGAGACTTATGAAAAGTTAAACGGATAAAAGGTTTTATTTTAAGAACAAAATTGGTAAAACAAAAGAAGTGTCAGGAGATAGAATTATTTCAAGAAACAGTAAACACACTTACGCATATATATGCAGGCTTCTAAACAAGTGGGTAAGCATGCAGCTTATATTTCCTTCAGTTCTTTAAAGTAAACCTTGAGGTATTAAAGTCAGAGCTTTTAAAACTGTCGCGACACGTTACTGTGTCAGCTGCAGTGTGTAGGTGTGTCACATGAACGCTCCCCGTGCTCCTCTCGGGGCTGGAAAGGAGTTAGTTTAACCTCCAGTTTGCTAGTAAAACTAAATTACTACGTCACAAAATGATGCAAAACTGAATTACTGCGTCGCGAAATGATGCATGTCCAAAAAGTGTGTCACCAACTTGAAAAGTTTGGAAAGCTCTGGCTTAAGTCTTAATACTTGGGTTCTGAGGTAAGGCTGTTCTTTTTGTCAGTTTCCCACCTTCTATAAATCTCACTTCCGAGACCAGGGGATCACCACACCCCTCTTAAATTATTTTGGGTTTATACTTCTCTCATCTGAAGTTCTGTTCCCTGTTTACTGAACTGAGACCCAAGTAGCGTCTTCCCTCACAGCTCCACTTCTCCAGTCACAAATTCAGCTACCTATTTCTCACTTGTCTGCATACTCTCAAAATAATCATAATCATAATCATAATCATAATCATAATTTTATTTATACCCCGCCCTCCCCGGCCAGAGCCGGGCTCAGGGCAGCTAACACCAATAAAATAAAATCACAATAAAAACATTATGGGGGAAAAGAGAGGGATAAAAAAACACAATTTAAAATACAGGTTAAAATGCAATTTAAAATGCAGCCTTATTTTAAAATAGCTGATAAATCAAGACCATAAGGGGAGGGAAACATAAGGGTCAGACCGAGTCCAAACCAAAGGCCATGCGGGACAGCTTTGTCTTGCAGGCCCTGCGGAAAGATGTCAAAAGACACTAATCTCTTTCTCTGGCTGTAGACCTTTCCCCTGGGGTGGATGTTACACACACAGCTCAGGGGCTAAACCTTTGTCCAGCTGAATGCCAGGAGCCCGGTTCGCAACTGCTTTTCTCTCTCTCTCTCTCACTGAGTGCTGTCTTTCACCCCCTTCTGGCTAGCTGTCCCCGCAGCTAGTGAGGTTGCAGCTCAACACTCTGCCAGCTATACTGCTCTGGCAGAAATCCACTGCCCTTTACCACCAGACTCAGGTCTGCCCGAGCTTTCCGTCACAGACACATATGTCACCTTGAGGTCCTTGGAGGAAATATGAGAAATAAATCAGTATTGCTAGAAACTCTTCAAAGATTCACCAGCAGGTGGAGCCAATAAGCCGAAAAACTTAAAGTTCCTTTCATTTAGTGGCAGGATCAGATTAACAAAAGCTGCTTGTAGGGCCTTTAGACCCATCCTGCTTGCGTGAATATTAATTGCAGCTGGGTTAATGAGTGGAATGACTGGATGGTGGTAAACCATTCATTTATTTTATTTTTCCATGCTCTTTCCATGCTTTGACAGGTGCAAAGAGTGGCTTACGGTTAAGCCTTCTAGATAAGCAATCCTTTTTTAAAAAATGAAAAAATTAGGTTTTCCACAATTATAACAAATATCACATAACAGAATAACAAACAAAAACAAAGACAAAGGTACATCAAAGAAGAAAACAATAAACGAATGAACAATAAAAACAAACTTAATTCTTTACAAATCCAACCTTATATACATATTAATTGACTTCCTCTAGTCCCTCCCTTCTGAGTTTCCTTGTATCTGGATGTAACAGCTTTCCAATATCATCATTAGACGAAAATATTTCCAATTATAATGTAACTTATTCACTTTTCTTACTGTTCTAAATCCCATTCATTTAATTAGATCCTAATTTAATCCTAGGCCTATTTGGTACTTTCAAGTAGTTTCTAATTTTTTATATTACATCTAGATAAGCAATCCTGATACAGCAGGATTGCAATCCACACGGGTTTTACTTGTTCAATCATAGCTTTATGAGGATTGCCCCCCAACAAACAAACAAACAAACAAACAAACAAACAAACAAACAGAAAGGAAGTCCTTGCCTACCCTCGGGGAAGCCCCCAAAACACTTGTGCGACTGTCCCAGAGCTTGCTAAGCAAAGCAGAGGACTTTAAACTCTTTCTGTGAAGGGTTTTCGCACCAGAGAAGGCGCTTTAAAGCGCTCTGCCTTGCTTACTGGGCTCTGGGAGGGTTGCAAGAGATCTCAGACAGCCCCGATCTTGCAAGAGCTCAAGAGCTCCAGGGGCCGTTCTGACTTTGTGCGATTTTCCCTTGATGTGCCGCTACTGGGAATTTAGCCCTCGCGAAAGTTGCAACCGCACTGAATCCTGTTCATCAGTTGGCCCCAAGCAGACTGGAATAGCTGAGGTTCACTGAACTAAAAAGGAAGAGGGAAACACTTGTTGCTGTTTCTTTATATTTAAGTTATATTTAACTTAAGAGAGTTATATTTAAATACAACATGCATGAAAACCGTGGGGAAGAGAGTGTTGACAAACTGGCATAGGCAAATAAGAGAGGTTTTGGGGTTTGTTTGTTTTTTAAAATCCTTATATCTACAGTGTTACCTCCAGTTGCGGACGGGATCCGTTCTGGAGGTTCGGTCGGATCCTGAGGTTTCCACAACCTGAGGACCGCTTCTGTGCGTACACAGACTGCTTCTGCGCATGTGTGTGTGGCAAAACCCAGTAAAATATTTCCGGGTTTGCCGCACATGCATCCTGAACTTTACGTAACCAGAGGGTTACGTAAACGGAGGTTCGACAGTATTAAATTTTCCTTTAGCAATGAGCAGAGAGGAGGAAAGGGCCAGCGAAGCTGATTATATAGCTTTTTTCAGATGTTCTGTGACCAATAAGGTCTTGCTGGAAAGCAGCTTATAAATTGCAATTAAAATAATAATAATTAATAATAATAAACTACATGTGAGCGCACTGAGAAAATGAAAGAGAATGTCTCCATTTTTTAAATACAAGAATTACTAGTTTGTGCGTCTTCCCCTGGTTTAAATTTAAGAGAATTTCTTACCATCTTTTGCATTTCAACAAAATATTTCCACCCAAATAGTAATCATTGCATGGCTATATTGACTACAGATGTTCTTTTAGGTAGTAACTTGACATAATGTTATAAATCGCCCCGTAGCCAAGTGATTTTGGGGGGTTGTGGCATAGTTGGAAAATAAAGCTTTGTGAAAGATTTGTAATTTTGTTTCATTTCAGGTCCGAAAATTCATGAAGCCTACCCTTGTATCAACATTTCTTGGAGCAACTTAAAGATCGTCTCATGTGGGGGGGAAAGGGGGAACCGTCCTAGCTTGCAGCATTCCAGGCTTGCAGGACAACAAAATTAAAGATATTTTTGTAGTTTGAGTTGTATGTTTTTCTAATTATTTATACTGCACAAGTTCCCTTCTGATCTTGTCATTTCTTTGACTGAACTGATAGCTTGGCAGGCTCCTTCGGTGGCATAACTAAACGTTGCTGCAACTGCAGCTCTTAAGATGCCATCCTGCACTGGGCAAGTGGCGCAACGCCACGTCGTTATTTGGCGTGCTAACCTTCAAAGCCTTTGCTGCTGTCTTGCTGGTGTGATACTGCAGGCAGTACCAGGCACGGAGGCAGAGCTACTCTAAAAACTGCAAAACTTCCGTAAAAGGGGCCATTTGTGCCCAGAGTGGGGGTGGAAAGGACTGGCGATGGGTCTGTATAGCAATGCAGATGTTAGGTCCCGTGTTCTTTCCTTACCCTGCTCCGTTCAGCACCAATTGATGCTCCTCCTTTTCTTTTGTACAGTTTGTATCTTTGTTACATAAATCGCACGCGTTAATAAAACTAATCACCCAGGCGTCGTTTCTTGAGAAGCATAAAATGCCTTTGCCTTCCCTGTTGTTGGTTTCGCAGATTAAAGTCTAATAATAATAATACAGTGGTACCTCGGATTAAGTACTTAATTTGTTCCGGAAGTCCGTTCTTAACCTGAAGCACCACTTTAGCCAATGGGGCCTCCTGCTGCCGCCGTGCCGCCAGAGCATAATTTCTGTTCTCATCCTGAAGCAAAGTTCTTAACCGGAAGCACTATTTCTGGGTTAGCGGAGTCTGTAACCTGAAGCGTATGTAACCCAAGGTACCACTGTAATAATAATAATAATAATAATAATAATAATAATAATAATAATAATTTATTATTTATACCCCGCCCATCTGCCTGGGTTTCCCCAGCCACTCTGGGTGGCTTCCAACACAATATTAAAATACAGTAATGCATCAAACATTAAAAGCTTCCCTAAACAGGGCTGCATTCAGATGTCATCTAAAAATCTGGTAGTTATCGTTCTCTTTGACATCTGGTGGGAGGGCGTTCCACAGGGCGGGTGCCACCACCGAGAAGGCCCTCTGCCTGGTTCCCTGTAACTTGGCTTCTCGCAGTGAGGGAACCACCAGAAGGCCCTCGGCACTGGACCTCAGTGTCCGGGCTGAACGATGGGGGTGAAGATGCTCCTTCAGATATACTGGACCGAGGCCGTTTAGGGCTTCAAAGGTCAGCACCAACACTTTGAATTGTGCTCGGAAATGTCTGGCTATCACATCTGGCTTGGGCTATGCTATTCCACCAATTATATAATGCTTTGTCTAGGGTTCCTAACGTTAAATTCTACTGTCCCAAGTTTCCTGTTAACTTGCTTGTAGGGATAAGTCAAATTTTAAAAAAACTGGATAGAAAATAAGGATTTTGAGAAGTTGAGTCTGACATTTGGCCTAATTCCAAAAGCCAAGGGGCTCTCATTATTCCAACTCATCAGAAACCTGTTCTCTGCACCTTATATCTAGCACAGTCCACACTGAAAGCTTCCAGCTTTGAAATGGATTAACTGGCCATACCTGGACTTTCTTTTTCACAGTGTGAACTTTTTTCTGACTTGCAGATGAGAAGAAGAGAAGGCAGGCACCTGTGCCCCACTGTCTTTTCATTGGAAGTCCCACCCCTTTCCTCAAAGCCCTGCCTTTCCATGCAAATTCTATATTAATATCTTTGAAAATGTTTGTTTTAGCATATCATGCAGCTTACATATGACACTGCTCTCGGTCTGAAGGGGTAGTTTTTTTAGTCCCCCCAGAATATGGTGTGGATGGTGATCCCCCCCGCCCAGAGCACAAATGTAGGTGCTGAATATTGTTTCAGGGTGGAACCCCCATTCGTTTTTGTCTCATGCCCCTTGGATATATGAAAGTTTTTGGTTGTTTTGTTTTGAGCATCCCTGATTCAATGGAATAGTTTATTAAATGCTAGACATGTTATGTTATGTTTATTTTTTAAAAAAAATCATGGGAAGTCCTTGTGTCTGGTCTCCCACAACTGCTGCTGTAGATGCACTCCCTTCAATGTCCAGGTTGGTGTTATTTCGACGTGGCCCATTCTTTGCCCCACCAATGAGGAATATTGGGCACAAAGTAAGCCCCATGCAGTCCAGAAAAGCTCTGTTGTAGGGAAGGTATTTTGCCTTTTATAAATTTATATCCCACTCTTCAAAAATATTTTACGAAGGTGCTTAACAGAACATGATGAAAAACCGAAATACAGTGGTACCTCGGGTTAAGTACCGTATTTTTCGCTCTATAAGAGGCACTTTCCCCCTCCTAAAAAGGCTACACTTCCTATATACATTTTAAGCAAATTTGTATCTGTTATTCCATATTTTCCCCATACAATCTCATGTTGTAGTTTAGTCGTTTAGTTGTGTCCGACTCTTCGTGACCCCCTGGACCAGAGCACGCCAGACACTCCTGTCTTCCACTGCCTCCCGCAGTTTGGTCAAACTCATGCTGGTAGCTTCGAGAACACTGTCCAGCTATCTCGTCCTCTGTCGTCCCCTTCTCCTTGTGCCCTCCATCTTTCCCAACATCAGGGTCTTTTCCAGGGAGTCTTCTCGTCTCATGAGGTGGCCAAAGTATTGGAGCCTCAGCTTCACGATCTGTCCTTCCAGTGAGCACTCAGGGCGGACTGGAATACAATCTCATACAAATATAGTAAGTTGCATCCTGCATGGATAAATGCCTCACCCTGAAGAGAGACTGCTTCCCATCACTCATTTAGAACTCTAAGGTTTTGACCACCAGGAGCAGGAAGAAAGTAAAGAAAAATCTGTTCCAGGATCTGTTTCCTTCTTTTTTAAAAATTTTTTTATTAAAATTTATTTAACATAATTATTACAAAATACAAGCAAAATGCATACATACATATATTTTTCAGATAAGCACACATATATAAAAAAGAACAAAAAAGAGAAAAGGAAGAAAAGAAATTCCTCCTTTTTAAAATTTTTATTCAATTTTATTTAACATAATTATTACAAAATACAAGCAAAATACATACAAATACATACATATATTTTTCAGATAAGCACACATATAGAAAAAAGGGGGGGAAAGAGAAAACGAAGAAAAGTAATAAGAAAAAGAAAAAATAAGAAGAAAAATTAGACGAATTTCTTCCAAATTTCTTCTACAAATATCTCAATAATAAAATTTCATTGATTGACTTCCATCGCTTACACTGCACTTCCTATATACATTATAAGCAAATTTATATCTGTTATTCCGTATTTCCCCCATACAATCTCATACAAATATACTAAGTTGCATCCTGCAGGGATAAATGCCTCACCCTGAAGAGAGACTGCTTCCCATCACTCATTTAAGGGCTGAACCACCAGGAGCAGGAAGAGAGTAAAGAAAAATCTGTTCCAGGACCTGTTTCCTTCTTCCTGTTCTGCATGGGCACCAGGGCACACTAGCCATCAGCAACAGGAGGGCATCTTCTGCACATATATTTTCCAAATACATTCTAGGTGGTTAGATCTGCCCCACTGAAGCCAGCATGTACCTTTCCCTATTATTGTGACTCACAATTGCTACCTTCAGGCTGCTTCTGTGGGGAAAGGGATGGGCAGGGAGATGAAGAGCCCTACCCTCTTCTTCTTCTTCTGCAAGGGGAATAACTAACAAAAAGGGAACGAAACACAGAGTGAAATTTTCACAGCCCCACAGTTGTGCTAAACACCAAGAACTCTCCCCATTAAGAATAAGCAAAACCAGGGGCATCTTGCCCATAGAGGCAAGTGGCGCAGACGCCAGGGCGCCACGTTCTGGAGGGCTCCAGGGAAGAGGAGGAGGCTAGACGCGGTACCTCTCACCATCAGCTGCCCTTGCCCGCCTCGCTGAAGCAGCGCCGTAAATCTCGGCAACTCTGGGAAACAGGGAGGGGGGACGCCGGAGGGATCTTTGCACCATGGTGCCATATCTACTTAAGACGGCCCTGAGCAGAACCAAGCTCACTGTGTTGCTCTTCTGATATCAACGTATGGGGTTGATGAAGTATTCATAAAGTATTACGCATTTGGGATCAATCCTATGAAATCTTTTTGCCAATTCCCGATGCAGAGAATTGGGTTGTGGGCCTTGGGCTGCTCATCCAAGCTGTCAACGGCCTAGCAATGGTTCTGTCATGTGACAAAGGTATTTGAGAGCAGAAGCAGTAAAGGAGTCTAGAAATGTTGTGAAGTGCTGGAATGACCGCTCCCCGCTTAAAATGGGGGGCGCCCTTTGCGTGGACGCGCGCAGCCCTGGATCTGGAGCGGCCCCATCAGCATAGGCTTGGCTTTGCCTTCCCTCAGGTGGGATACCTGGAGGTCCCTGCCTACCTCAGTCAGTTGTCCAATCCCACCTGGGGGAAGCGTTGCCAAGGAGACCAGGCCAGGTAGGGGGAGGGACTACCTGCCCACACAATAGAGGGAGGATCTTACCTGGGAATCCTCACTTGGCTCCAGAGCTTCTCTCACCCTACCCACCCTCAGTTAATGTCTTCCTTTGCAGGTTAACTTTTCTTCATAGGTTTTGCAGGTTAACTTTTCTTTACAGGTATGCGGGCACTCATACAATAAGGTCGCTGTTAAAGGGCCGGAAAGGAATTTCCCTGCATTGGCAAGTTTCGCCTTTCCCGTAGCAAAACGTCACAACTTTGGCGGTATCAGGCCTTGGGCGGAATCCTTTAGTCCATCTTCCTCTTTGCGGCAGCGATACCAGGGTTCCCCGTTAAAGGGGTTTCTGAAGGGAGGCTTTGACCGTACGCCGAAAGGTCGTCATTGCTCTCCCCTGCGGCGGCGTAACGGGGGCTGCTATCTCTGCTTGAACATATGTTCTCCAGAGCCGGCCCATCCCCCACACAAACACTGGATAACCCTGATGCTCCCTAGGTCCCCGGCTGGGGACTGGGGAGGGAGAACGCCCAATGCCTGAGCCAAGGTCTACCCACATTTGAAATTTAATAAAGTTGTGGCCAATTTAATCCCATAGCACGTTGTCTTGAGTCGTTATTCCACATGACTGGGGGGCCGCTCGGGATCTGGAGGACTCCGCCTGTCCACGGAAAGCTGCAGAATCATTTAGCACGCTGCATCACTGTGACTCATCTTGAGGATGACTCCTTCTCTGTATAAGTACAGTATCTGCTTGCAGGCAGACTCAGAGTGCGTGATGGAGCCTGAGCTCTGGGAAGCCTGTGCTCAATGGAGACTGTTGGTGTGCAATGCCTCTGTGTGACTCAGTAACTCTGTGTATGCTCTGAAGCTAGTTCAATCTTCTGTTCACGGTGCTGTTATCTGCAAACAAGTTTATTTTTAACTCAGTAAAGTTTTGATTCTTTTACTGAAGAAGACTCTGCGTTATTAATTTACACTGGGCGTCAGGTTCTCCAAAAGGTGGCAGGAGCAGTTGCTCCTAGTCTGGTCTAGATAGACCAAGGATTGACACACCCAGGGGCCTTTTTAGGCCATAGCTCAGTGCCTGTGGAAGGCCACAGGGTCAGTCCTCAGCATCTCCAGGTGAGGCTTGGGAAACTCTGAACCGAACCCCTGGTGAGCTGCTGCCAGCCAGGCCAGAGGGAGACAGTCTGGAGCTACCAGGACCCGGGATCTGGCTCCTGAGGCAGCTGTCTATGCAGCCCAGTGGGTGAGGTCTTCTGCCAGGCAAAGGGCCAGCCGCTTTCCTGCATATTCACCTCTGAACACTTTGTGGCCGAGCTTCAATCTGTCTCTCTGTGTGCCTGTGTTGGGTTAGCACAGCGAGTGCGCAAGTGGTTCTTGCATCCTTAGAATCAAAGAATTGTGGAAGGGACCTTGAGAATCATCTATTCCAACCCCCTGCAATGCAGGAAGATGCAGCTGTGCCAGATTGGGATTGAACCTGCAAGCTGGGCCTTCTCATCCCCACACCTGAAGCCAAGCAGGGAGTTGAATCAAGGCCCTTCTGGGTGTCCAGAAGATGCTCTGCCACTGAGCTGTCGCCCCTCCCAAACAGAAACACAGGAAGGGGATTTAGACCCTAGATTGCTCCATCTACCTCAGAGTGACTGGGGCAACCCAGGCAGATGGGCGGGGTACAAATAACTATTATTATTATTATTATTAGTAGTAGTAGTAGTAGTAGTAGTACAGTGGTACCTTGGGTTAAGGACTTTATTCATTCTGGAGGTCCATTCTTAACCTAAAACTGTTCTTAACCTGAAGCACCACTTTAGCTAATGGGGCCTCCCACTGCTGCCGCACAGCCACTGCGCAATTTCTGTTCTCATCCTGAAGCAAAATTCTTAACCCGAGGTACTATTTCTTGGTTAGTGGAGTCTGTAACCTGAAGCGCCTGTTCTAAAAAGCAGATGTCTTCCCTCCCCCATGATCCTGGGAACTGTAGTTTGTTAGGGGCTCTGGGAACAGCTCCCATTAGCAGAGATCCGTGGAGTCCTAGGAACTCAGTCATGAGGAGGAGCCAGGAAGGTAGGAGGAGCTCAGATGCCAGGTTCTTGAGTTGGGGAGGGACCCCGTGCCTTGGAAATGGAAAACCGTTGGGTGTTGAGTGTCCCAGGATTTTGCCTTGCCTTCAAGGGGGCCGCCTGGGAGGTGGGGTTTGGTCCTGCTCAAGCTCCAACAGATGACCATATATTGGAGGACAGGAAGGGATTCCCCTCAGATCACATTGGCTCAGGCATATCTGAGAGGAGCCAGCAGATGTAGCAACAGCTAGACTGGGAGCAGCTGGCAGGACCACAGAACACTGGTCCTAAAGGATCTACGGTGGCTCCCAGTATGATTGCGAGCACCATTCAAAGTGTGGGTCCTGTCTACCTGAAGAAGTGTTGCCACCTGGTCCTTAAAAAACAGAGTTTTAAAATCCCATCCTTGACAGCAAACGTAAAAGGAAAGGAATCAGGCTGCAAAACCTTCTTTTGAGCAAGTCCAGCTATGAAGCTAGCTGCCTTCCCTCCCTTTGCCCCACTTAAGAAAGAATCAGGCATCAACATGGGAACTTTAAAAATAAGCTTTATTTACTTTATAAATCATGCATCGCTTCACATCAATAGTGGCATTAAAAACTGTGCAGGCAAAATAGTGTTATACATTTGCCGGAGACCCCCCCAAACCCCAGAAATACGCAAAAGGTAGAATTTTGATAAATTGGGATATCAATGAAAGTACAGGCTGCACAACTGTGCCAGACAAGGAATTCCTGGGCTGACTTTTGCAAACCAGGCTGGCCCGTCTAGCAAAGGGCAAATCTGTTAACACACCTGAGATTGCTGGGCACACGACCCAAGGGGAAGTGGGGATGAGCCCTAAAGGTATGGTGGGTACACAGCCTTTGGTTTCAAGGGAAAGGTCTCTAGTGCGCTTTGGCTCACATACTGTATCCTGCTTCCTCCACAGGGCCAGGCCTCCAGGGATGAGGCTCCAGCTCCCAGGATGAAGGGCAAAAGAACATCCCAGCGGTTCCTGGCTGCCAACCCTTGGACCTCTTCCCACTGCCCCTTCTCCGTGTGGGCATGGCTCCATCCCGGCCCTGTTTGGCGCAGAAGCAGCAGCCAAAGTTTCCTCCCATTAAAACAGCTTCTCGGGTGATTTCTGAGAGGGAGGAGACTTTGGCTGCTGTTTCTGTGCTAGGCCCGTTGGACGCCCGTACGGTGGAGAAGTGGGGAGCCCTGATAAGATCAGGTAGGAGGAAATGCCCCTTCCCAGGTCCCCCACCCTCATGCCCAAGACTGGGGCTAGTGTGGCTGGGAGCTAGGAGCCTGCTGATGTCTCCGTTTTCTTTGCAGGGAGGGAGCTTTTCCCCAACATATACTGTGTTCTGGTCAAATCCCTGGAGAGATGTGATGACCCTCAGGTACTGGGGCAGAGGGAACAAAGGGGTCCTTCCATAGTTTTTGGCCCATCAGAGGCCCATTCGCATACGATGTCCTTCTTCGTCCACAGGGCCACACCTCCAGGGATGAGGCTGCAGCGCCTGCTCCCAGGATGAAGAACGAGAGACCATCGTGGCGGTTCCCAGCCCCTGACCCTCGCCTGCCTCCCCCTCCGTCCATTCTCCCTGCCTGCATGGCTCCTTCCCGTCTCTACTTGGTGCAGAAGCACCAGCCAAGATTTCCACCCATCAAAATCACCTCCAGAGTTATTCTGGAGCTGGAGGAGACTTTGGCTGCTGCCTCTGTGCCAGGCCAGTCGGGACGGAGCCCAGACGCCCGTACGGAGGAGTTTTTTGGGGGCAGCTGATAAGATCAGGTAGGAGGAAATGCCCCCTTCCCAGGTCCCCCCCTCCTGCCCCAGACTGGGGCTAGCGTGGCTGGGAGCCAGGCGCCTGCTGATGTCTCCATTTGTTTTGCAGCGAGGAGAAGGTCCCGGGAGGGACTGGGGCCCAGACAAAGGCCTCTCACCCCAGAGGCACTGGGACAGGGGGAAGGACAAAGACCCCCGTACGGAGGCCCACCACAGCCCATTCTCATATGATGTCCTGCTTCCCCCACAGGGCCACACCTCCAGGGATGAGGCTCCAGCACCTGCTCCAGGGATGAAGAATGAGAGACCATCATGGCGGTTCCCAGCCCCTGACCCTCATCTGCCTCCCCTTCCGTCCGTTCTCCATGCGGGCATGGCTCCGTCCCTGCCCTACTTGGCGCAGAAGCAGCAGCCAAGGTTTCCACCCATCAAAAGCACCTCCAGAGTTATTCCGGAGCCGGGGGAGACTTTTGCTGCTGCCTCTGTGCCAGGCCGGCCGGGACGGATCCCAGACGCCCGTACGGAGGAGTTCATGGTGGGGCAGCTAATAAGATCAGGTAGGAGGAAATGCCCCCTTCCCAGGTCCCCCCCCCGCCCCAGACTGGGGCTAGCGTGGCTGGGAGCCAGGCGCCTGCTGGTGTCTCCATTTGTTTTGCAGCGAGGAGAAGGTCCCGGGAGGGACTGGAGCCCAGACAAAGGCCTCTCACCCCAGAGGTACTGGGACAGGGGGAAGGACAAAGACCCCCGTAGGGAGGCAAAGTGTAGAAAGGCTCAGAGTTCAGGTAGGGGGAAATGCCAATTGAGTGCTGGAGTGGGGGGGGGAGCAGGCCTGTCTCGCCCCAGCCCCTTGCCCTCTCCTTCCAAGCCAGGGTTTGGGCCATTATGTGCCCAGGCAGGAGCAACGAAGGTTGGCAGCCAGTGGTGACGTGGGCATGGGCAGCATGGCAGGCGAACTTGTTCTGTCCCCCTCCATCCCTGGATCAGCTGGCCAGACACCCCCGCCAGCGCTCAGGCTGTCCCTACAGACGTTTGGGGGCTGCTCCCCCCGGGGGCACTATGTCTCCACCGCAGGAGGGCCCTGCCCCACTGGCTTGCCTGCCCATGGGCTGCTGCCCATCTGCTCTGTGCCAAACAGGAGAAGGAGGGATGTGGAAGAGGGAGGGAGGGAGGGAGGGAGCTGGGAAGGCAGACTGGCGGGGGAGAAAATATTGAGGGCAATGTGCCCCTGAAGGAAATCATTGGGGACGGCCCACAGGACCCCTGTCCCCTAGACAGTACAATGTCCTTGTTCCTTTGCAGGGCCGTGGTTTGGGGAAACCGCAACCAGCCCAGCAGCAGCCAAACGGTGCCGGGAAACCCAGCAAAATCCGGAGGTATGCTGTGACCTTGTGTGGCAGGGGAAGTGTTTCCCTGTCATCTTACCAACTGCAGGTAAAAAAAAGTTCCTGCCCCGAGAGGCTTACCATCTTTAATATGACATAGGGAGGGAACAGAGAAAGGTTGAGGTCGAGGCTGGATCCTGAGTCCTCCTGCGAGACATAAGCCAGGGTTTCTGAGTTTAGACTTTGGGATTCCCGGACATTTCCCACCTGTGACCTCTTCCTCTGTTTTTATTTTCCTTTCCTAGGTCCTAAGACGCTGCTATGGTGCCGGGGCAAGAAGGAGGCTGCTGTGGCACAAAGAATGAACCAAACTTTGGAAATTGTGGTATGTTAATTCCATGGGGAATCCATTCCCCACATGTGCAGGAAGGTTGTGGCCCCGACCTGCGTGAAACAGGGCTGGGTTGGGGTGTTGCAGGCCGGTCTTGCACCACCCCCTCGCCCCCCTCCTTCCAAGCCAGGGGTCAGGCGCCCAGGCAGGAGCAGCGATCATTGGCAGCCAGTGGTGATGTGTATCTTCCTTTCTGTCTCCCAGGTCCTAAGAGGCTACTGTACCGCAGGGCCCAAATGGACAAAGGGGTGACGGCCATGGAAGATGTGGTATGTTAATTCCATGGGGAAGCCATTCGCCACATGTGCCAGATACGGCTGGGGTGGGTGAAAGTGCGTCTGAGTTGACGTTCTGTCAGTAGTTTTTGGCCATTCACAGCCCATTCTTATAGGATGTCCCTCTTCCTCCACAGGGCCACGCCTCCAGGGATGAGGCTCCAGCGCCGGCTCCCGGGATGAAGAACCGGATGACATCCCGGCGGTTCCCGGCTGACGTCCCTCGCGGCGCATCCCCACTGCCCCTTCTCCGTATGGGCATGGCTTGCTTTGTCCACAGATGTTGATAGCTTGGCAGGTCCTCAGCTGTGGTCCCCAGATGATATTTTCTGTTGTGAATTACTGGTTGGTAACTTCCTCTGTTTTTATTTTGCTTTCTGTCTCACAGCTTCTCAGAAAGGAAGGCCGCAGCAGAAAGAAATATCACTGGAAATTGTGGTATGTTAATTCCATGGGGAATCCATTTCCCACATATTTCCCACCACCATAGACTGGTGCCTGCTCTGTCCATTGGGTAATCTGGCTCTGGTGGGGAATGCTTCTGTGGAGATCAGTCCCAGAATTCTCCCCCCCCCCCCCCGGTCATTCCTTCCTTCAGACAAAAGAAGAAGTGGCTCTCCTTGCCTTCTTAGCCCATATTTTTCTCTAATTTCTCCCAGCTCAGGTAAGTGGAAATGCCAACTGAGTGCCCCATATTCTAGGAATGCTTGCTTCACTTGTCCTCCACCCTCATGGCCCAGACTGGGGCTAGCATGGGAGGGAGCCAGGCGCCTGCTCATGTTTCTTTTTTCTTTGCAGTGTGGGAGCCTTTCCCCAACACGTATTTTGTTCTGGCCAAATCCCTGGAGAGACGTGGCGAACATCAGGTACGAGGGCAGAGGGAATGAAGGGGTCCTTGTGAAACATGTTTTGGGAGTCCTAGAAACACTCTCCCACCTGTGGCTTCCATTCTCATGTGATGTCCTTCTTCCTCCACAGGGCCACACCTCCAGGGATGAGGCTCCAGATCCGGCTCCCAGAATGAAGAACCGAACAACATCCCGGCGGTTCCCGGCTGTCGTCCCTCGCGGTGCATCCCCACTGCCCCTTCTCTGTACGGGCATGGCTCCATCCCGGCCCGGTTTGGCACAGAAGCAGCAGCCAAAGTTTCCTCCCATTAAGACAGCTTCTCGGGTGATTTCTGAGAGGGAGGAGACTTTGGCTGTTGCTTCTGTGCTAGGCCGGTCGGACGCCCGTACGGTGGAGAAGTGGGGAGCCCTGATAAGATCAGGTAAGTGGAAATGCCCCTTCCCAGGTCCCCCACCCTCCTGCCCCAGACGGGGGCTAGCGTGGCTTGGAGCCAGGCACCTTCTGATGTCTCTGTTTCCTTTGCAGCGAGGGAGAAGTTCAGCCGTGGAACCGCCGCATTCCTCCGGGAGGGACTGGAGCCCAGACGGCGGCCTCTCGCCCCTGAGGTAATGGGACAGGGGGGAGGAGGGGGGTCTTAGGAAACACACCAGAAGGGCCTGCAGGATCAGGCCAAGGGCCCATCTGGTGCAGCCTCCTCTTCTCCCAGGGGCCACTGAGTGGGAAATTCACAAACAGTGGCGAGGTAGGGGCTTTGGCACCTGGAGAGAGGGGGGCATGGCACTTGACTTTTCCTGCATCCAAGCTGCATTTTGTTGTGGTGCAGAGGGCAAGACACTCTGCTCAGGTCTCCTCCACCTTTTTGTGGTGGTCTTTATGCTTGGAAACCCAAAACTCCCCAGGTGCCTGGGCAAAGGGTATGTCCTGGGCAAAGGGTATGTCTGAGCCTGTGCAAAGGGTATGTCCTTCACCCACGAGCAACCTAAAGGACTGTCTTTCTGGATAGAACCCTGCCTAAATGTGATTCTCCTGAGTGGTGCACTGGCTAGGCATGATTTTATTGCTTTATCTGATCTATGCTTTGCTGCTCGTGATTTGCGGGTTTGGGGGTCATGGTCGGGGAAGGGGTCCTGAAATGTCACCCCTGTTCAGGATGGCACCCTGGGCAGCTCGCCCCCCTGCCCCCCTTCGGTACGTTGCTGGCCACAAACAGGATTCAAGCCCAAGAGCCCTCTGCCCACCTGGGACTTTCTGCAACGGCTTTTTGAAGCACCGTCCCTGGTGTTCGGTCTGTGACAGACCATTCACATGTTCAGGGATTCTTCCCTCGAAGCAGCGCGTAGCATCCAGGTCTCCCCTGCCTCAAAGATTCCTTCTTTCTTGCAGGATCTCGCTTGTGCACCGCTGTGGCTGCTGCTGAAGGCCCCCCCACAAATAAAACCGGGCCACGCCTCCAGGGATGAGGCTCCAGATCCGGCTCCTGGGATGAAGAACCAGACAACATCCCGGCGGTTCCTGACTAACATCCCTCACACCTCTTCCCCACTGCTCCTTCTCCGTGTGGGCATGGCTCCTTCCCGGCTCGGTTTGGCGCAGAAGCAGCAGCCAAAGTTTCCTCCCATTAAAACAGTTTCTTGAGTTATTTCTGAGAGGGAGGAGACTTTGGCTGCTGCTTCTGTGCTAGGCCAGCCGGGTCGGAGCCCAGACGCCCGTACGGAGGCCAAGTGGGGGGAGCTTATAAGATCAGGTAGGAGGAAATGCCCCTCCAAAGGCTATCCTGAAGTATTTCCATCACGACTAGTAGCCTTTGACCACCCTCTCCTCCATTCAGTCGCCTCATCCTCTTCTAAAGCCATGCAGTCAGAGATGCTCTTTTGGTGCCTCTCATGGCCTGTGACAGCACATTCACATGTCCAGCGATTCTTCCCTCAAAGCAGCCCTTAGTGTTGAGTTCTCTCCTGCTTCAAAGATACCTTCTTTCTTCCAGGATCCTCTGTCTGCACCGCTGTGTCTGCTGCCAAAGCCTCTCATAAAATGAACAGGAAAGAGGAAGGCTTGGGAGAACACCCTCCAAATTGAGTGTCAACAGAGAATGGGAGAAGAACCGTCCCGCATGAGAGCAGAAAGGAGATGGTCTCGCCCGGAAGTGGGGGAGCCAAGCTTTCTTGGGGAGCAAGGTCAGGGCAGGGGCATCACACGTAGCCAAGTAAGATTGTTTTCCATGAACATGATCTTAACAGTGAGTCCATAATGGACTGTGGAGGCCAATTCTGGGTCCACACGTCCTTCCACAGTTTCCTGGCGTGAGTCATTCATGGTGAGGATTTTCCGAACATGCCTTCCTCTTAGCTCATTTCTCTCTTTCGTCCTGAGTTTGAGCGTCTTCAAAGTCCTTGACACCTTCAGTAAAGGCTGTTCTCCAATTGGAGCACTCTCAAGCCAGCCTTTCCCAATTGTTTCTACTACATTTCTTTCAGATTTGCCTTGAGAAGTCTTTAAACCTCTTTCACTGACCACCAGCATTGCATTTTTAAGTTGCTTGGGAAGATGATAATCAGGTGTAGTCCAGGTCTGTAAAGCAGCTTTCTAGGTAACTGGAGGGGGTGGTGCAAGGCCTCTGGGCCTTAGCAGTACAAGCCAAGCCTTAGCTCCATGACCCCCCTAAATGGGGGAAATTCAGTTCCTGGGCAGCTGGCAAAGCCCCTCTTCTCTTCTCATGGAACGGCCACATGCCCCGGGCGATGGCGACTGGACTATTGATCCTAAGCTGAATAGCTGACCTGCCCAGCTTCAGGTCCCCCACCAAGTGCCCCCTTCTAGAACCCACCACTCTCAACCGACTCTCAACTGCCTCCCCCTCCAACATTCAAACTGGCTTTCCAAGCCTCCTCCAATCTTCTCTCTCCCCCCAGAATTCCACTCTCTCTCTTCCCCCCTCCCTCCCTGCTTGACATTCCTTTGGGAATTCTAATATCATCACTTCAGTTATCCTATTACACATTTTAAAAAATATAGATTTAGGGAGGATACCCACTAAACCCTGGAAATTAATAAATGGTAGGATTTGGGGTTGTTTGGGTTTTGAAGGGAGAAATACAAGTTGCAAGGGCCATTAAGAAACAATTCAAGGCCCCTGAGGGACTAACTGGAAATGCAAGAGAAGTCCTTCTCCCTTGTCCTGCGGTGTGAACAGAGATGGGGGATCTGGAAGGGGGCCAGGATAAGTGGGTGTGAGGTGGCAGGAAAAGAGAAGCTTTGAGCAAGGGGTGAGGGAAGGAGGAGGAGGAGGAGGAGGAGGAGGAGGAGGAGGAGAGTCTGGAATCCAACTTGGGAAGGCTGGCTGCCCTGCTGTGAAGGACAAGTCCCTGTGGAAAGGATTCTACTCTTTCTTAAAGCCATGACAGTCTCCGCCAAGTCTCAGTTCTCCAAAGGAGAGAGTCTGAAACCCCATGGGCCCACTAGGCAGAGAGAGGGGAGACACCTGACTTTTGGAGCAATATTTTATACATCCTGCTCTGTCAAGTCATCCTATCAGAGGCACTTAATCTTCCCTCTGCTGCTTCCTAGGAAATTGGGGGAAGTGAGCTGCAGATTCTCCTCCCTGTTCTAAAAAGCAGGTGTCTTTCCCCAAACGATTCTGGGAATTGTAGGTCTGTGAGAGGGAAGCTACAATGCCCAGGATCATATGGGGGACGTCATGTGCTTTAAATGTTCATTGGATGCACTTTAAATTATAGGATCATAGAATTGTAGAGTTGGGAGGGACCATGAGGGTCATCTAGTCCAACCCCCTGCAATGCAGGAATGTCAGCTAAAGCATCCATGGCAGATGGCCACCCAACCTCTGCTCAAAAACCTCCAAGTACCGGAATCTCCTTTCTTGTAACTTGAATCCATGGCTTCAGGTCCTGAGGGCTTCTGGAGCAGGAGAAAACAAGCTTCCTCCCTCCTCCCTGTGACGGCCCTTGAGATATTGACAGGGCTGCATGGTGTGGCTCTCATATCCATGTCCTGAGGGACAGAGAGCAAAACATCTCTCTCTCTCCCCTTTCTCCAGCCCTGGCAGAATTGCAAGGGGTCTGTGCATCTGGCTGGTAAGAAGATGGTCGGATTTTGGAGCCCAGTCAGGGCTGGCTGTGGGCAGGATCCTGGCATTGTCTGGGGTTGGACTAGATGGCCCTTGGCATCCCTTCCCACTCTACCATCAAGCAGCCAAAGGAAGGGGCGGGGGAGCAAGATGCAGAACCAGGGGAGGCACAACCACACACCCCAACAGCACCCTCTGGCCTGACCCATGGTAGCCTCGGCCCAGAAGGACTCTGAAGGTAGGAGGAACTCTGAAGCCCAGAGGAGATGAGTGGCATGTTGTTGTTGTTTAATCGTTTAGTCATGTCCGACTCTTCATGACCCCATGGACCAGAGCACGCCAGGCACTCCTGCCTTCCACTGCCTCCCGCAGTTTGGTCAAATTATTATTATTATTAATATCATTATTAGTGTCACCCATCACTGGTGCATGTGACTTGGCTCCCTGGCTTGACTTGTCCACAGATGTTGACAGCTTGGCAGGTCCTCAGTTGTGGTCCCCAGATGATATTTTCTGTTGTGAATATCTGGTTGGTTACAGTGTTGAACAATATGTGAGTATACCCAGAGCTTACAGGGTTAACAGCTCAAGGGAAATGATGTCCTGTCACTGGGGGTGTGTGTTTTTGCTTATGGGTATTGTGCTTTGTTATGTGAATGCTTTTACTTTCTGTTTTGGCTGCTACAGGGGAAGAATCATGGCTTCGCTTCCTCCTGGCTAACTTGTTGTTTTGCTGCTTTACAATAAAGCTTTGTAGAATAGAAGAAGGTGTTGTACGAGAGTTTTACTGCATGGCTGAGATTCCTTCCACACAGGCACACCGCTGCTCAAGATGTTCTGCTGTAACTGGGAGAAGCAGATTGTGCAGTAGAAGCGGACTGGACGCCACAGCACTGCCACTGTTCGCAGCCTTGATGGATACTCAATGGAACACAATATGGCCTTTCCTTGCCTCTATTCTCTTAACTCTAAGGCTCTGGACACATCACGCCTTGAAGTCATGGGGTAATTCCATTACCGTATTTTTTGCTCTATAAGACTCACTTTTTACATCCTAAAAAGTAACGGGAAATGTTTGTGCGTCTTATGGAGCGGATGCAGGCTGTGCAGCTATCCCAGAAGCCAGAACAGCAAGAGGGATTGCTGCTTTCACTGCGCAGCGATCCCTCTTGTTGTTCTGGCTTCTGAGATTCAGAATATTTTTTTTCTTGTTTTCCTCCTCCAAAAACTAGGTGCGTCTTATGGTCTGGTGCGTCTAATAGAGCGAAAAATACAGTAAATGTCAGCCTACAGACTCATTGCTCCTAAACATGTTGCAGATCATTTTAAGGAGAATTTCCCAAAGTTTTGGGATCTTGTCACTGTGTTGGATGGGTTTTAACAGGAAGGAGAGAATATAAGCCGTTCCCTTAAAATTCCCCAGGCACTCACACCTGTTCCATTTTATCGTATGTCTGTTTCAGCAGCGATATCATGAAAGCCAATTTTTGTAAGGTCGCGAATTTAAGCCGCACTTTAACTTTTCATGGTCATAATTTTTATTGGGGGGGGGGGAAGTGAGGCTTATATTCAGGCCAATACGGTATGTGCCACTCAAACTCAATAGGCGTGGCATTAAGCCACAGCAACTCAAGACCAGAGTCCAAGTCATTTGGAGGACAGGCAATGGGCCGCCATCATAAGGGGGGAAATCAGAAATATACTAGTTGAGTATAAGTGGAAATGAAATGCTTGTGTTCCTACAGGGAGCCAATCTGCCCCACATCAGAGAACACCTGAATGCACTCAGCTCACTCTGTGCTATGCCCAGTGGCATCACAATGGGGGGCAGTGTGCCCCGGGTGCCATGTCTGGGGTGTGTGTGACAATAAGGCACCCCGTGGGGGTTCGCGGCGGCACGAGCCGCTATTGCGCTGCCGCAGCCTCATATGGAGGATCCCCTGCAAGCAGAGGATACCAGCGCCAGCGGCAAACCATTATGTACAGCGTGTGTGCGGCATCGCACGCATGCGCTGTATGTAACGCTGTACATAGCGGTTTGCCGCCGGCTCCATATGGATGGCGGAGGGATCCCTTTGTCGCCGCTACAGCCACATGTAGAGGATCCTCCGTTCATGGCTGAAGTGGCGATGGAGGGATCCTGGCACCGTCCATATGGTGCTGGAGCGGCGCCACCGGCAAACCGCTATGTACATCGCATATGCGGCGTTGCTATTTATGGCACATGCACTGTATGTAGCGACACCCCGCCCTGGGTGTCACGATGCCTTCGTTCGCCCCTGGCCACTCCCCTTCCCTCCCTGTTCATTCTCAATTTCTCTGCAGCTTCTCCCTCTCAGTGCCCCCCCTTCTGCCCCAGGGATCCATCTCAGATAGAGAGGGGGCAGGGAATGAGTCTGTTTCTCTGGCCTCTGACAGATTTCCCCATTAAGAACATTCTGGAGAAATTCTGAACTATTTTCTCGTCCCTAGCTCAATTAAGAAGCCATCAACTGGCGATTAACATTATTTTGCCTGACAAAGGCTAGCATTTGCAGCAATACATTACCGAGCCATGTTCAGACATTCCTTTTGCTAGGGAAATTGCTTGTTAATAGTCCTTGATGGTCACCGGATGCCTTTTTGTTCATATTGTTGTTGTTTAGTCGTTTAGTCATGTCCGGCTCTTCGTGACCCCATGGACCAGAGCACGCCAGGCACTCCTGTCTTCCACTGCCTCCTGCAGTTTGGTCAAACTCATGTTGGTAGCTTTGAGAACACTGCCCAACCATCTTGTCCTCTGTCAACCCCTTCTCCTTGTGCCCTCCATCTTTCCCATCATCAGGGTCTTTTCCAGGGAGTCTTCTCTTCTCATGAGGTGGCCAAAGTATTGGAGCCTCAGCTTCAGGATCTGTCCTTCCAGTGAGCACTCAGGACTGATTTTCTTCAGAATGGAGAGGTTTGATCTTCTTGCAGTCCATGGGACTCTCAAGAGTCTCCTCCAGCACCATAATTCAAAAGCATCAATTCTTTGGCGATCAGCCTTCTTTATGGTCCAGCTCTCACTTCCATACATCACTACTGGGAGCACCATAGCTTTAACTATACAGACCTTTGTTGGCAAGGTGATGTCTCTGCTTTTTAAGATGCTGTCTAGGTTTGTTTTCATAGGATGAGCTAATTTTTAAGAACTGGTTTCTTGACACAGAGATTTCTCTTGCAAGTTTGAGTGAAGAGAGCAGATAAGTAAGAGATAGGAAGTGAGAGAGTGGGACCGTGCCTGGGAGCTCTTCGTGTTGGACAGGATCTCTTTTGGAATCTGCCTTGCAGAAGTCGAACTGGTTTTCCTGGGCTTATATATTTCTAAACAAAGAAAATATATCTTCCCATATAAATAAAAATGCAAGGTTGTCATCGCACAGCTCCCACTAGAGGATCTGTAGTGCCTCACCACAATTCTGGATCTGCATGAAATCAGGGTGGGGTAGGGTTAGCCCCTAGCAGTGGCATAGTGTGTGGAGGGGTGCTGGGGGTGCTGTTGCCCCAGGCACATTTTCTGGAGGGGGTGCGACCTGCCACCCCCACAACAGGCTCCTATAGGGAACTTGGCTCCAGTGTTTGAGGGAGCTGCAGGCAACCTCCCATCCACCTGGTCTAGGGAATTGCCCACTCACTGTGCCTGTGTCTTACCTGGATTGAGCTTCAGTTTGTTGGCTCTCATCCAGCCCGTTACCGAGACAAGACAACGGCCCAGCACATCAACCTGCTTCTTCAACAGTCTTCAACTGTGTGTCACCAGCACAGAGCTGAAAATATACTCCAAAATTTTGAATAATCCACTCAGCGGTTTCATGTAGATGCTAAATAGCAGAGGGCAGCTGATCGCGATCTACTGGTCAATTGCTGGGTGTCCCTGGTCGATTCTCGTCGATCGTGTGATCCTGATTGATCGCTACGCGCCTTGGCCCCATTGCTATTTCCCCTCACCACGGGATTAAAGAAGTGCTCGCCCGATTGAACTATAGTGACGGCTACGCACCCCTACCCCTCCCGTCGGTGCTTTGAGGTGTTGGGGGATCAGAATGCAGCAATTCCCCCCTCCCATAATGTTTTAGAAGCCAAACAACTATGATTTCTCCCCCTAAAGAAACTTCAACAACTTGTATTTCTTGTATTTGTACACAAGAGATATGTACAAAAATATACCAATATGTACTCCGGTTTCTGGGAGAGAGCATCTGCCCTTACGTTTTCCTCTCCCGGCACGTATCATATCTCGAAGAAAAACTTGGTGAACTCCTGGGACCATCTGATCTGTCTCTGGTTGAGCACTCGCGCGGTCCGCCAGTATTCCAAGTTCTTGTGGTCAGTTCGGACCTGGATCTTGTGCCGCGCCCCTATCAATAGATGTCTCCATTGCCGAAATGCCGCATAGATCGCAAGCAGTTCTCAGTCATACACCGTGTAGTTTTGCTCCGACTTGCTCAGCTTCCTAGAGAAAAAAGGCACACGGCCTCCAGTTCTGCTTGGCCCTGGGCTGCAAAAGGACCGCTCCGATCGCACGGTCGGACGCGTCCATCTCCAGTCTCATGGGCTTCTCCGGATCCACGTGCAGGAGCTGCTCTTCCGAGGTGAA
The DNA here is from genome assembly GCF_964106645.2 of Podarcis pityusensis. Lineage (NCBI taxonomy): Eukaryota > Metazoa > Chordata > Lepidosauria > Squamata > Lacertidae > Podarcis > Podarcis pityusensis. The sequence goes on along the minus strand of NC_138038.1, from coordinate 8,109,294 downwards.
CGCCTTCTTCAGTTTTTCAAAGGATTGCTGCGCATCCTCTGTCCACGCAAACTTCTTTTTGCTACTAAGACAATCCGTTATGGGCGCTGTCAAGTGAGCGAAGTTCTTTATGAACTTCCTGTAGAAGTTGCTGAAGCCTAGGAACCTCTGCACATCCTTTCTGTTTTGGGGGGCTTTCCATTCCAGCACTGCCTTCACTTTGCCCGGATCCATGGCTAGTCCTTTGTCTGACAACCTGTACCCCAGGAACTCGACCTCCCTGGTGTGGAATTGGCATTTTTCCAGCTTGACCCACAACTGATGCTTCTTCAATCTCTGTAGCACCTCCTTTTTTTGCTCCAGGGCCACCCCAGCCACCCTGACCACAGTCCTTCTTGGTTCCTTCCCTCCCAGACAGTGTTCTAAGCAGTAAGCTGACCCAAAGGTGAGCGACCGCTGATGCCATGACACCACTGGGTCATGTATTGCCAGCCAGCTCATTCCCAGTATTATTGGGGGTCCTGCCAGCGTGGCCACGTGAAAGGCAATGGTTTCCGTGTGCCTGGAGACACTCATTCGCATTGGCAGTGTCTGGTGTGTCACTTCCCCTCCCAGGAGTTCCCTGCCATCGATGGTGGTCACCTGCAAGGGAAAATCTAGTGGCAACAGGTGGATCTGGTGCTCCAGAGCAAAGTCTCTGCTGAAGAAATTACACGAGCTGCCAGAATCTAGCAGCCCCTCCACTTTGACGGGGTGCCCATTTGGGAGTTCTAGCACCACCTCTATGGCTATAGCTGCCTTGGGAGGGTCAGGCTGGGCCACTTCTATTGGTTGCTGGCCTGGCTGTTGCCCCTGCTGGTTGGCAGCCAGGCGTTGTCGTTTCCCTGCACCGGCCCTTCCTCCCCCTTCTCGTCGTGGCCTGCAGCCCCCATCATGCCTTGCCAGGCTTTTCATTGAGGGCAGACCTTTGCAAAATGTCCCGGTCGCTGACAGAGGAAACACTTCTTGGTAGTTTTCCACTCCTTCCCCTCCCTTTTCCGACCTTCACCAGCGTTTGAAACTTCGCGCGTACGCGCTCCATCAATTTCCATCGGCTCTGCCGCCTGGGAAGGCGCCCTCGGCATCTCCGGAATGCGGTTGTCATGGAAACGTTCCGCCCTTATCTCCCGCTTCTCCTGAGCCCGCGCTTCCTGGCGTACACTGATTGCAAGCACAGTCTTTGTGAGTTCATCCATCGACCGCGGGCAGGGCGCTCAGGACAACTCGTCTTTCACTTCGGGGGCCAAACCCGCTTCAAACAACATTTGTACTGGTTCAGAGTCCAGATCCCACCCGAGCTTGTGGACTAACATCGCAAAACGCGACCAGTAGTTTCTGACGGACAGGCTCCCCTGCTTGCACCCCATCAGCTCCCTCCGTGTCACGCTTTGCTCCACCTCGCTGGAGAACATTGCGTCCATTGCCTGGTAGAATTTCTTAAGATCTTTCAATGCATCATTCTGCGTCGCCGTTAGGGGCCTGATCCATTCGCGCACCCCATCCTGTAGATGTCCAACAATGTAAGCCACCCTCTCCCCGTCATCCGCAAAGTCATTTTTCTGCAATTCCAAAGCGTATGGAATTTCCGTTCGGAAAGCATTGTAGTCTTGGGGCTTTCCACCAAACTTGTGTACCAGCCCCGGGACCTTCCTCCCTATCGGGGTGGCTCTGACCTGTGCATCCTAAGCCCGTCTCTCCTCCAGCCGCGCAGACAGGGTAGCGACATGTGCCTCCAGGTCTCGGTTCCTCTCGACCAGACCTTGCACCATGGTTTCTTTCTCTGTCTCTCCGGCCGGCCCTGTTTGCCTCATCGTGCTGCCTCTCCGGGGCTGCGCACAAGCAACGTCAGGGACTGACGGATTGCTGTAATGGTTCTAGGGGCTGCTCGTGCGTAAGCCGGTGCAAACACCTGGCTGGGTTGCCTGAGTGAACCTTTTCTGTCCGGACAGCCACTCACCCGTGGCTGTCTCAATCGCTGGCAGAATCCGTCAGTGGGCGTTTCTTAAACTTCTTCCAGCAAAGAAGCGCTTTGATGCCTAGTCTCCTCCTACTCTCTCTGCGCGAAAGCCTTCTGCGCAAGGAGGGCGTAGGCAGCAGAGGACCCCTACTCTCCCCGCAACGCCTTCCTGCTACTCTCCAACCCGGCTTGGAGGCTGGCGGTGGGGGAAAGCAGGCTTTTCCCCAAGGAGGGAGAAGGGACTGACTGGCGGAGTCCGTCCCTTCTCACTCCTGTGGGCTTTTGTGGCAGATGGGGGAATTCCCCCACCTCCCGTAAAAGCAGGCAAAAGCCGTGCACTCTTTAAAGGGGCTGCGCGGCTTTGCTGGCTTTTCTAGGAGGTGGGGGAATTTCCCCATCTCGCAGAAAAGCCTGCAAGAGCCGCACAGCCTTTAAAGAGCACGCAGCTCTTGGGGGCTTTTCCCCAAGGAGGGAGAAGGGACTGACTCGCCATTTCAGTCCCTTCTCCCTCCTGGTCGAAAAGCCCGCAGGAGTCGCGCGCGGCTCCTGAGGGCTTTTGCGGGAGGTGGGGGAATTCCGCCACCTCCCGCAAAAGCAGGAAGAAGGTCTTGGAGTAGCGCACAGGCTGCGTGCAGCCTGTCTGCTGCTCCCAGAGCTGCGGGGGGGGGGGGGGAATCATATTTTTTTCCTTGATTCCCCCCCCCCTGAAAACTTGGTGCGTCCTATTGGCCGGTGCGTCCTATAGGGCGAAAAATACGGCACTTCTGCTTCATTGACTATGCAAAAGCCTTTGACTGTGTTGACCACAGCAAACTATGGCAAGTTCTTAAAGAAATGGGAGTACCTGATCACCTCATCTGTCTCCTGAGAAATCTCTATGTGGGACAAGAAGCTACAGTTAGAACTGGATATGGAACAACTGATTGGTTCAAAATTGGGAAAGGAGCACGGCAAGGCTGCATATTGTCTCCCTGCTTATTTAACTTATATGCAGAATTCATCATGCGAAAGGCTGGGCTTGCACTTTGATGTGCTTTCGAACTGCTAGGTTGGCAGGAGCAGGGACCGAGCAATGGGAGCTCACCCCGTTGCAGGGATTCGAACCACTGACCTTCTGATCGGAAAGTCCTAGGCTCTGTGGTTTAACCCACAGCGCCACCCATGTCCCATCTCCATGTTACTCCCGCAGCAATTAGGCTTGGTAAAAGGCATTTTACTAAGTTTAATAAGTTTTCTAGAAGACAGGAGTGCCTGGCGTGCTCTGGTCCATGGGGTGACGAAGAGACGGACATGACTAAACAACAACAATAACAACAACTGTAAAGTGTGCACACCTAAACTTTTGACTTAAATTCACCTCCAAATTTTTGTAAAATCTCCTATTACCCAGCATTCACAAAGAAAATGCAGTTAAAATTGTGGTTGCACACACAGCGGTGGTTGCAGATTCCCGTTTTGGAGGGCAAACATTTCCATAAATTATATTCAGCATTATTCATATATGACAGGAATTAACACTTTTGGGTGGTGCAGCTTAGGGGACAATCTCCTTGCTGAAACGCAAGAGGCACCATTCGCGTTCCGTCAGCTCTTAAAGATGGGCACTTGTTCAGACATAGAATCATAGAATTGTACAGTTCGAAGGGACCCTGAGGGTCATCTAGTCCAACCCCCTGAGATGCAGGAATCTCAACTAAAGCATCCATGGCAAATGACCATCAGATTATTCCTCTGATCACCTGACTTTGTTTTAATTTCTCTTTTAACTCTATGAATTGTTGGGGTGTTTTAATAGACTTGGTTTATCGCTCATTTAAATTGTGGGTGGGTGTCGTCCCCCCCCCCCCGTGTTTCACTTAAATTGGTTTTGTGTTTCTGTGTATTGCATTATATGTGCATCTTGTAATTGGTTTTATACTGGTAAGCCGCTTATAAAGCCACCTTGGCAATTAAACGGTATATGAATTAATAAATAATAGTCTTTAAGATGCCACAAGACTCTTGGCCTTGTTGCAATATAGACTGTCACAGCTTCCTTTCAGGAAAGATACCTGGAATTTGTTGTTTAGTAGTTTAGTCGTGTCTGCCTCTTCGTGACCCCATGGACCAGAGCATGCCAGGCACTCTTGTCTTCCACTGCCTCCCGCAGTTTGGTCAAATTCATGTTCGTAGCTTCAAGAACACTATCTAACCATCTCATCCTCTGTTGTCCCCTTCTCCTTGTGCCCTCAATCTTTCCCAACATCAGAGTCTTTTCCCGGGAGTCTTCTCTTCTCATGAGGTGTTCAAAGTATTGGAGCCTCAGCTTCAGGATCTGTCCTTCCAGTGAGCACTCAGGGCTGATTTTCTTCAGAATGGATAGGTTTGATCTTCTTGCAGTCCATGGGACTCTCAAGAGTCTCCTCCAGACCATAATTCAAAAGCATCAATTCTTTGGCGATCAGCCTTCTTTATGGTCCAGCTCTCACTTCCATACATCACTACTGGGAAAACCATAGCTTTAACTATACGGACCTTTGTTGGCAAGGTGATGTCTCTGCTTTTTAAGATGCTGTCTAGGTTTGTCATTGCTTTCCTCCCAAGAAGCAGGCGTCTTTTAATTTCGTGGCTGCTGTCACCATCTGCAGTGATCATGGAGCCCAAGAAAGGAAAATCTCTCACTGCCTCCATTTCTTCCCCTTCTGTTTGCCAGGAGGTGATGGGCCCAGTGGCCATGATCTTCGTTTTTTTGATGTTGAGCTTCAGACCATATTTTGTGCTCTCCTCTTTCACCTTCATTAAAAGGTTCTTTAATTCCTCCTCACTTTCTGCCATCAAGGTTATGTCATCTGCATATCTGAGGTTGTTGATATTTCTTCCGGCAATCTTAATTCCGGCTAGGGATTCATCCAGCCCAGCCTTTTGCATGATGAATTCTGCATATAAGTTAAATAAGCAGGGAGAACCTGGAATTTACCTTGCTGTATTTGAATTCAACTTTTGGAAACATATCGTCAGACAACCGCTAGAGGTCAGTACAATGTCAGAGAACAAGTTTCCCACTCGCTCACTGAATGTAGTGTCCTTTTCCTTTTTCCCTTTCCCCCCTACATATTTTAATTCAGGTGTTAAATTTCCACCTCACCATGGGGAGGGGGGGAGTTCTTTCTCATAGAAGTGGTGCTCACAATCCAGTGAAGTGGAATTAAATTGGCTATTCTCCCTTTTCAGTTTTTGTAGAATGAATATATATATATATATATATATATATATATATATATATATATATTCATCTCATTCAGAATCAGCTGAAGTAAAATGAAGTGTCCTCCCTCATTTTCACAACCTGCTGCAATGGATTGTGGGCCACAAATAAGTCTGCATATTCTATGCATATTAAAGGCAGGGGTTTTTTTTTTAGGTTAGCAGAAACGAGCGAGGATACACTATACATGTTTAAGAGAGCAGACAGCTTATCTAGTCTTGCGTGCAGCTGTTCATTCCTTCAGATACAGTGGCCTTATTTTTTGCAAACGAACATTTGAAGAGGCTGCCAGATCTTGATTGATTTCATTTGCTTTTATTGATTCTACATTTATTGATCTTTGTCTTTAATTTCGGCTCCACCACCCTAATCCACGCAGGTCTCATGCTCTCTTAAACGAACCCGCTCAGTCTCCTTTGCTGCCCTTTATGCCTGGAATGGCCAACTGTTATGTACTGAGTTGAATAGGATCCAAAATGCAGCAGTCTGATTGGTCCTAGAACAATAGGATTCAGAATGCAGCAGTCTGATTGGTCCACAGGAGCCACCCAATCCAGCTCCAGGTGGAAGTGGATCCGCAACCTGATTGGCCTACAGGTGAATCCCGGAATTAGCCAATCATGTGGGGCCCATTGTGTAAATAATGCATATAAAGCAGACATTCTGGGGGAACTTCCTCCTCAACACTATGAGCTGAATAAAGAGCATGAAATCCACTCTCGACTCCCAGTATATTTCACCAACCCTCTCTCATTCTTCCTCAACAAGTCCATGAAACCCAATGTTACTTCACTCTTTACCACAGGTAGGCAAAGTAAGGCCTGGGGGCTGGATGTGGCCCAATCGTCTTCCAAATCCGGCCCGCAGATGGTCCGGGAATCAGTGTGTTTTTACATAAGTAGAATGTGTCCTTTTATTTAAAATGCATCTCTGGGTTATTTGTGGGGCATAGGAATTCATTCATTCATTTATTTTTTCAAAATATAGTCCAGCTCATCACATAGTCTGAGGGACAGTGAACCGGCCCGCTGCTGAATAAGTTTGCTGACCCCTGTCTTGTCTCTTGGGCTACAAGTGGCTATTACAAATATGCAAGGACTAATAGCTTTTTAATGATTTGCTGGCAAGTCTGGTTATAGTTCCTCAAGGCTCTCGTCAGTGCTTAGGTTTGCTGTTGAGCTGCTTTTAGTGAAAGGAAACATCCCCAGGTTGCTTCCTGGCATATCCAACCCCTGCAATTCACCACCTCATGTTTCCTCGCCTACCCACTTTATACAACCCAAAACTGAACAAGGGCATGTAGACTCTTGAGGAGGGGTAGGCAACCTAAGGCCCGTGGGCTGGATGTGGCCCAATTACCTTCTCAATCTGGCCAGTGGACAGTCTGGGAATCAGCGTGTTTTTACATGAGTAGAATGTGTCCTTTTATTTAAAATGCATCTCGGGGTTATTTGTGGGGCATTAGAATTCATTCATTCCCCCCTCCCCCCCAAAAAATATAGTCTGGCCCACCACATGGTCTGAGGAACAGTGGACCAGCGCACAGCTGAAAAAGTTTGCTGACCCCTGCTCTTTACCATCCTCTCCACCCACCACATTTGGAAATTTAGGCTGTGTACACATTGCCATTTACTCTGCCCTCAGTGCATTCCTTGCACACACAAACATTACCCAGGATGTAGAGATGTCCTGTAGTTTCTTGAGAAATCCGGCAGCTTTGCGCATTTCCCCTCGAACCAACGCCAATTGGAAAGGAAGATCTAAGCCATGTTCGCTTCACAGTTAAGCAGAGGTGTGCATTTCTGAAGACAGCCGTTGCACATGCTTAAATGACAACGCATGCACAGATTACAGCTTCATTAATAGGAGTTCAGGGGCAGGAAGGCTGAATAGCTCATGTGGATCTGATGAAGGCATCCCCATCTCCTTTGGTATGTACAATAATGTGCAAACGTCACTTGAAATACAACAGAGGAAAATGGCCTTGCTGCATTTTAAGCCTTAGACTGCAATCGGGTTGAAAGGATTTCTCGTTCTTCTGTGAAGCACCATATCGACTGATTTGTTGTTGTTTAGTCGTTTATTCGTGTCCGACTCTTCGTGACCCCAAGGACCAGAACACGCCAGGCCCTCCTGTCTTCCACTGCCTCCTGCAGTTTGGTCAAACTCATGCTGGTAGCTTCGAGAACACTGTCCAACCATTTCGTCCTCTGCCGTCCCCTTCTCTTTGTGCCCTCCATCTTTCCCAACGTCAGGGTCTTTTCCAGGGAGTCTTCTCTTCTCATGAGGTGGCCAAAATATTGGAGCGTCAGCTTCAGGATCTGTCCTTCCAGTGAGCACTCAGGGCTGATTTCCTTCAGAATGGAGAGGTTTGATCTTCTTGCAGTCCATGCGACTCTCAAGAGTCTCCTCCAGCACCATAATTCAAAAGCATCAATTCTTCGGCGATCAGCTTTCTTTATGGTCCAGCTTTCACTTCCATACATCACTACTGGGAAAACCATAGCTTTTACTATATGGACCTTTGTTGGCAAGGTGATGTCTCTACATCACCTTGCCAACAAGGTGATCCATGAAGGGGTATCGACTGATAAGACTATGCAAATGATAGCTGTAAAGAAGAACAGGTACTGCCTGGGACATACAGTGGTACCTCATGTTACAAACCCTTCAGGTTACAGACGCTTCAGGTTACATACGCTTCAGGTTACAGACTCTGCTAACCCAGAAATAGTACCTGAGGTTAAGAACTTTGCTTCAGGATGAGAACAGAAATCAGGTGGCAGTGGTGCGGTGGCAGCAGGAGGCCCCATTAGCTAAAGTGATGCTTCAGGTTAAGAACAGTTTCAGGTTAAGAACGGACCTCCAGAACGAATTAAGTTCTTAACCCGAGGTACCACTGTATAGGCGATACTCTGTAAAATGGTTACCATTTTCATATAGGACACATTCAGTGGTCCTTTATATTTCTAATTTAGTTTTCAGACTGCTGTTGCTTAAGCGGCCAAAAGTGCCCAAGAGAGAGGACTCATCAGACCTGAATTTTGCAGAAGCACCAAATTAAAATATAACCTTTAGGGGGAAAAACCCTCAGGGCAAGGGAACCTTCAGCCCCCCACAAAAACCGGCCCCATGAAGGCTGAGAATGCTCAGTGCCCATGGAAATCAGACTGATGGTTGAGAGAGGGGTAAGAGATACACCGTATAGATATATTCAAACCGGTTTGATGTCCATATTGCTTCATAATTTTTGACCTGGCAATATATCGCGAATCATGATGTGTGTTAGGGCTGGGCGATATATCACCCCAAACCAGTTTGAAGTCCGTATCATGGTATTGGTTTCATAATTTTTGGCCTGGCAATATATCATGAATCATGGGGTGTGGGTGTTTGTGTGGAAGCTAAACCCTGTCAAATTACAGACAGAGGCAGGCATTTCGGTGCTAGGCTCCTTTAAAATGCCCCCACCCTTTGCTGAATTAGATGAAATCCACAGGCCCCTTCTGAGAGGAGGAATCTTGCCAAATGTCAAAGGGATAGCTGCCATGGCTTTCCTGCAAGAGCAGCTTTTACAGTTTTGAGGTGGTTAATAAAGGTTGATCTTCCCATGTGTTTTATGGGCAATTTGTAAGAGAATAGCATAGATCACAGAGGTAGCAGTCATTCCTGGTTCTGATGGGTGAGCCTGCATGAGCTATGCTTTCTCATTCATAAGCAAAAGGGTTAGATTGTAAGGGGCATCTCAACAGGTAGGAAGTACAGTGGTACCTTGGGTTACATACGCTTCAGGTTGCTTACAAACATACTTAACCTGAGGTACCACTGTATTTCCTTTCAGGTTGTGTGGAAAAACTGAAACTAAGCCAAATAAATTTCTCCCGCTTGTGCAAGAACTTGCAGAACCTCTTCCACAAACAGCATTGACACCTGCTATAGAATTTATGCACAACTGGATTTCTTATGGAAAGTGCCAATTCTGAATGCATTGAATTTGTAACCATTATGCTCATTATGGTGCTGGAGGAGACTCTGTCTTGAGAGTCCCATGGACTTCAAGAAGATCAAACCTATCCATTCCTGAAGGAAATCAGCCCTGAGTGCTCACTGGAAGGACAGATCCTGAAGCTGAGGCGCCAATATTTTGGCCACCTCATGAGAAGAGAAGACTCCCTGGAAAAGACCCTGATGTTGGGAAAGATTGAGGGCGCAAGGAGAAGGGGACGACAGAGGACGAGATGGTTGGACAGTGTTCTCGAAGCTACTAACATGAGCCTGACCAAACTGCGGGAGGCAGTGGAAGACAGGAGTGCCTGGCGTGCTCTGGTCCATGGGGTCACGAAGAGTCGAACACGACTAAACGACTAAACAACAACAACAACAACATGCTCATTTGCCTTCAGTAGCAGTAAAGCTCTGCTGGATGAAATATAAGTTTGTTTAGTCTTCTGGTTTGTGTTTGTAGATATTGCATTTATCAATAAAGATTTTTTTAAAAGAAAAGAAATATAATTGCCTCTGGTCTACTTTTGGAGAATCCTGCAACATGTTTAAGTTTTTACTCTGCTAACTATACATTGGAATCTACTCTGGATCAATACTGAGTAGAATTTCAATGACACTATATAATATAATTATATAATATAATGTAAGGATCCCATGTCACACACAATACAAGGGTGTCACCGAAATAGTGTTCCTTTCCTGTAAAACACAAGTTTCATTGATCTCAGGCTTTGGCTGGTGCCTTATCAACTCACAACTTGATAAAGTCACATCACAGGGTAAATAATCCTATGCATCATGTGGAAGAATGTGAACACTTGGAAAGGGTTGCTAGTTCCAACTCCAGGCAGAATCCCCTTAACCTTTATTCGTAAGCTGCACTCCAGCACTACCCTGCCCTTCTGCAAGCAACTCAAAGCTCGTTTCAGGGGAAGAGTGTCTACCCAAGTGATATTTCTATGTGGATTCTTAATCTCAAGGTCCTGGGTACAACCTCACATTGAACTGGAGGACCCTCATGGTCCCTTCCAACTCTATGATTCTATGATTAAGCTATGATTTTATTATTATGATTATGATTAAACATTTTTTTTTATTTGTTGCATCTATATCTCATCCTTCCTTCCCAGGGAGTCAGTGGGGCAAACAGAGAAATGATGAAACCTTCGCAAGATCTAAAAAACACCTTAAAAACCATTCCAAATATAAATGCAGACTGGGAGATATCTCGTCTCGAAAGGTTTGTTGTAGGAGGGAGTCAGTGCCAAAAAGACACTATTTAATGGGGGAATTCCAAAAAGGGTAGGCATCACAATACTGTCCCACATCGTGTAGTAAGGTAAAGGTCAAAGGACCCCTGACCATTAGGTCCAGTCGTGGCCGACTCTGGGGTTGCGACGCTCATCTCGCTTTATTGGCCAAGGGAGCCAACGTACAGCTTCCGGGTCATGTGGCCAGCATGACTAAGCTGCTTCTGGAGAACCAGAGCAGCACACGGAAATGCCATTTACCTTCCCGCCACAGCGGTACCTATTTATCTACTTGCACTTTGACGTGCTTTCGAACTGCTAGGTTGGCAGGAGCAGGGACCGAGAAACAGGAGCTCACCCCGTCGCGGGGATTTGAACTGCTGACCTTCTGATCAGCAAGTTCTAGGCTCTGTGGTTTAACCCATAGCGCCACCCGCGTCCTTACATTGTGTGGGACAGACCTCCAAACACCTACAGATCCTCTCCCATCATTCTCTCTCCCCATTCCATGATTTGGTTTAACTAATATTGTTCCATAGTTCCCTTAGGTATTGGAGGATGTGTGTGTGTGTGTGTGTGTGTGTGTGTGTGTGTGTGTGTGTGTGCTTTCTGATTTAAAAATATCCACCCGTGGAGTACTTAAAATTAATTAGAGAATGCTGATGACTTTGAAATCAAGGATGGTCTATTAATTCATTTAGCGATTAAAGGTTTTTGAGTCTAATCAGGTAGAAGTGTAGCACACACGATAGGGTAGTAAAATGAAGCTGTCCTTTGATCAAGGTCAGCTGGTCTCTCGATACGGTCACCCCTTCCGTTTCTCCAGTTTTCAGTGCAAACTCTTGAAAAAGAACGGGTCCATTCTCACTTCCAGCACGGCGGTGGTACTATGCCTTACTTCAAAGCCAAGCTGAAGCACAAGGAAGAAAACTGAGTACAACTGTGGCCTTGGTGTAAGAGATCATCCCCTCCAAGGTGGGGCTAGTCCCCTGAAAAATGTGTCCCATTGGCATCCTGTCTAGTTTAGCCCTAAGATGTGCTTTGCTGAGCCACTTGAAGCAGTGGCTCCAAATTAAGTACTGTGGACTCCCTGTTTTCCCAAAGCCAAGTCATGGATCCCCTACTTTTGACAATTTTGATATCTCCATGGTAATTTTTGTTGTGTGAATGGTGCCATGGACTCCCCTGGGACCATCAATTGGGAAACACTGATTTAGAGGGTTGTATGTTACAGCTCCCGTTGCTCGGTCCCTGCTCCTGCCAACCTAGCAGATATAAAGCACGTCAAAGTGCAAGTAGATAAATAGGTACTGCTCTGGCGGGAAGGTAAACGGCGTTTCCGTGTGCTGCTCTGGTTTGCCAGAAGCGGCTTAGTTATGCTGGCCACATGACCTGGAAGCTGTACGCCGGCTCCCTCGGCCAGTAAAGCGAGATGAGCGCCGCAACCCCAGAGTCGGTCATGACTGGACCTAATGGTCAGGTGTCCCTTTACCTTTACCTTATGTTACAGCCAAGGGACACGGCTGGCGCTGTGGTCTAAATCGGAAGGTCAGCAGTTCGAATACCCGTGATGGGGTGAGCTCCCATTGTTCAGTCCCTGCTCCTGCCAACCTAGCAGTTCAAAAGCATGTCAAGTGCAAGTAGATAAATAGGTACCACTCTGGCGGGAAGGTAAATGATATTTATGTGTGCTGCTCTGGTTCGCCAGAAGTGGCTTAGTCATGCTGGACACATGACCTGGAAGCTGTCTGCGGACAAATGCCGGCTCCCTCGGCCTATAGAACGAGATGAGTACCGCAACCCCAGAGTTGTCCATGACTGGACCTAACAGTCAGGGGTACCTTTACCTTTACTTTTACGTTACAGCCAGCATTTGAACCAAGCCCAAGTTGGGGAGGGAAGCCGTTGTAGACACTGAAACACCACCATCTCCTCTGGCTGTTTATTTCTGTAAGGAGTCTGGCAACTGCATTCTGCGCTAGCTGCAGCAGTGCAAGGCTTCCAGAAACCTGGGATATTCTGCCAGCAAATCTACTGAGATGCTATACAACTTTAAGCACACACACACATTTTAAGGACACTTACACTAAGCAGTTCCAGAGCGTTCTGATGAAAACTGCAGCAGAGGCTCCTTTTCTACAAAGGAAGAACAAATCTTTCATAACAGACCTGTCATCTTTACAAGACACAGAATTTAGCAGTACAAATGTAGAGGTCCTGAGCTCAGTGCGCACAATGGGGTGATTTCGCTGATTAAAAAATAAAATAAAATACAGGAAAGAAGATATACGAGAACAGCAATTCATGATAAATCAACCAACCTGCCTCTTGTGCTCTGTTTATGATATATATTAATGGCAGCAACTGCCAGAGATTACAGCTCCTTTATTTTAACAGGCGCTCTCTCTAATACAAGCATTCTTTAAAAATAAAATAAAATAATTAAGCGAGATTTCTTGGATGTGCTGAATGGGTGGTAGCACTGCTAGCAGTGCTCTTTGAACATATGTGTGTGTGTGTGTGTGTGTGTGTGTGTGTGTATGATAAAGCAGATTGCGCCCAATTCCTGAGAATCCTGTGAAATGGTGAGACCAGAGACTAAACCTGGGATGTTCTGCAGGCAAAATTATGTGCTCTGCCACTGAGCACCAAACTAAACTTAACATGTTAAGTTTTAGATTTCTTCTTCTTCGTCTTCTTTGGTGATCACTCATAGCGAAGTAAGATTGTCTTTCATAAACACGGTTTTAACAATGAGTCCGTAAGTGACTGTGGAGGCCAATTCTGGATCCACACGTCCTTCCACAGTGGGGACATTGGTTTGCGGGCAGAAGTTGATCACGGTGTGGATTTGCCAAGTGTGCCTTCCTCTTAGCACGTTTCTCCCTTGCGTCCTGAGTTTAACTTGCACTGTAGCATATATGCAGTGACGGATTTACGTATAAGCTAAACAAGCTATAGCTTAGGGCAGGCATAGGGAAACTCGGCCCTCCAGATGTTTTGGGACTACAACTCCCATCATCCCAGGCTAACAGGACCAGTGGTCAGGGATGATGGGAATTGTAGTCCCAAAACAGCTGGAGGGCAGAGTTTGCCTATGCCTGGCTTAGGGCCCCACTCCGTTGGGGGTCCCCCCAAAAAATAAAGGAAAAAGCAACTGGATGTACATTTCCAAAATATAAGATAAAAAACAAATAAAATAAAACCTATATATAGCAACAGTGTTTTGTGTTGTGTAGGCTCCTATGATGTAAGTAATGGGCCCCACCTGCTAGCCTGCTCCCTAAAATATCACTGGTTTGCTCATTTCTATATATAGGTGCCTACATTCTACATGGACTGATTGTTTTGTTATGTGCAAATGGCTTTAGATACCTATTAGGTCCATAAATTACCATATAGCATATATTCAACACAAAAAAACAGTGGCAATTTGTTGTTGACAAAGGACAGCTTTGTATATAAAGGGCCCCATTACGTTCAGTAGCTTAGGGCCTCATCAAACCTAAATCCAGCCATGGCGGAGAGCATGTTGATTCAAACTGCCCAAGGTCCAGATCAGGGAATTTCACTCATATAACTAACACATCTGGCACTGTCATCATGTGGTTTTTCTCATATACTGAAGACACACCTCTTTCTCCTGGCTCCTGATACACGTTCCACTGAAGCCAGGACTGAAGTGAGATCCAGCTTCCTGTCTGGAACGTGGAATGGTGGAGGGGTGATCTTGCCCTTTGGCTTGGACAGCAAACAGTTCTGGCCTTCAAAGCTCCCTTCAACACTCTCTTAAAAAAAAGCAAGCTCCATGGCTACGCGGCCTGATTTGCCCTCTCTCCTGATGCAAAGCGCTCAGGCATTTAGCTGTGATTTTTCTGTTGCTCAATAGCTAGTCCTTGAAAACCATGCTTAGCCCATATGGTGTTGCTGACAGTATCAAATGATGCTGGGGATTAATTACAGCTCAGGACATTAATAAAAGGGAATATCTCAGGCATTGCACTGACACGCAGGGCACAGTTGCATAGGAACCCGGCACATCTGCCAAAGCTGTCTGAAGAAACTATTAGCCAATTGCTGCCTCCTGTGCAGAAGAGCTAAAGGCAATTTCACAGTAATAGTTCCTTGCTTTCTGACATGCAGGATGGCAGCCATGGCAGCGAGGAAAACCAACTTAAATATGTATCATGGAATTGCCTTCTTAAGAGAGGCCATAATGGAGAAACCTATATTGATAATCGACAGAGTACGTTTATAGCTGCTGTCTTCGTTTCTCCAAATGCGGTAGGTTTGAGAGGGGAAAGTTTTTAACAATGCGAATGGAAGTGTCTGTTTCAATTCATTTCCTGCTGAGACCCTCACACAGTCAGGAAACACGAAGTGAATGGATTAGGCTGGAGCGACGGAAACGTACAGAGCTAATGCAATTGCAGAGAGATGCTAGTGAGATCCAGAGGCAGCTCAAATGCCAATCAAAAAAGGAATTTAAAGGTTTGGAAAAGCAGGCAGGTTCTATCTATATGAATGCCTTGGGCTGTGGTAATGGGTGAAAAAGGAAACACCCATTGACACAAACATGATCAGGCCCTGAAGCAGAGCCATAGCTATGGGGAGACTGGTTTGGTTTTTTTGCCTGAAGTGATGGTGTGTGTACACAAATGCGTATGGGTTGTTTTGTTTTTTGTTTTACCAAACTGGGGCTGTGACCCAGATGAACTAAAGCCTAGTTTCACCCCTGCCTGAAGTACAGAGAGCCAAGCCTCAAATATAATCCCAGAGGAAGAAATGAAGCTAAACAGAAGATCATACTTAAGGATGTTTATGCAAACTTAATTTTCCCGAATTTGTGGGAAGCGAAGCCCAGCTCTTCTGAAGCTTGCCAGAGCCGGGGCTGGCCCATGACATTTTGGCACCTGAGACCAGGACCGTCTTTACCCAGGGGTGCAAGGGGTGCGGGACACCCGGCCGCCGAATTCTGGGGGGCACCAAATGTAAACCTACTGTATATCGGTTCCCCTCGATCGGCGGCAGTGAAAAGCAATGGAGTGAAAGTCCCTTCCCCCGTCGCTCTGTTACTCGTAGTGTCAAATATTCCTGACGAGTCAGGAAACAAAAGCAGTTTTTTTCCACTGCGTTTCCCTCCCCTGAAAAAAGGTCAACAACTTTGGCTTTCCCCCTCCCCCCAAAAGCTCAATAAAAGTTAATTTGCACCCTGGCAGCGCATATGCTAAAGATGGCCCTGCCTGAGGCCAACTCCTAGGAACTGAGGTCCCTTTGACCCCTCCATAAAATATTTGAGGGGACAGGACCCCCTCAAAGTTAATGGACGTTGCCATTTTAATGGTGTGTGTCTTGTGATTGATTATGTTTGGGCAGGGCTTACCTGGGCGTCCCCAATATTTTCTTCAAGTTGGTAACCCTGCCTGAGGCGAACAACAAAATGGACCCCCTGCCCCCGCCCCCCCAGGGAAGAAGAGGTGAGTGAAGATCTACCTTGGGAACAAGGTGGGGAACCAAATCAACATTACCCAGTGGTTGTTGTGGTTGCCTCACCTTGTCTCATAGGTGAACCGCTGTGTTGAATCAAAGATGAACCATTCCAGAAGGCTTGCTAGCGCCATCTTGGCACTCAAGGTAGCCCCACAACTAATTGGTAGTTGCTGTAGCCATGAGCAATGCCCATAATCGACTTGCGTTGATATATGCTAATTGGCTTAGCTTTGAGAGTATCGTTAACTCTTAAAAGGGTAAAAGAGTATTGGGAAATAATCCATAATGAATTGGAAAAAATGTTTAAAAGTACTTTACCCCCCCAAAACCAGAGTCCTTTTTGTTGGGGATAATTCAGATAGAAATTTATGTATGCCACTATTGCAGCCCATGTTTTGTTAGCCCCAAAATGGAAAATGAGCGAGGTCCCAGCTAAAGAAGACTGGCAACTTAAGTTGACGGAATATGCACAGCTTGCAGACTTAACACATAGAATAAGAGAACAAGAAGAAAATACGTTTAGAGAAGATTGGAAAACATTTATGGGGGGGAATTGTGTACACTTGAAGACGTTGGCAGCATTAAGATAAATTCAGCAGTGTAAATAAGTTTTGATGGATGTAATAATGGAACACTGAATGGTTTAGTTTACGTAAAATATGCAGGGATTTACGATATGCAAAATGAACCATGGAAGGAGAAGAAGGGATGTCATTGATATTTTAAGGATGTTTAAATGAGTATTCAAAATTGTATTTTGCTTGGGTGCAGATAAGTCATCTCCTTGCTGTGGAGCTGTGAGTGGGCAAAGGGGAACTGTGGGTTGCTTTGCTATAAGTCTACACCTTCCTTCGATAAAGCAATAGAATGGGCCATTCTCATGTCTTTAGCTTCCTTCTTTGGGAATCCTGCACCCCATGTCTCCCACACACCCTCTCCTACTGGGTCCACGGTTTTGTGGTTTTATACAGCAGGTCCTGGCTTGAGCCAATTAGAATCAGCTTCAGAACAGAACAAGCAATGTTTTCTGAATAATCAGCTGATTGCCCTGGCCTTCCTCTGTGACAGAAGCTGCAAGAGAAAGAGAAAGAGAGAGGATGTATATGTTTGTGTAGGAAACTCTTTCTAGGACTTATTGTATGTGAGAGGCAGGTGGGCGTGAGCTGCCAGCACATGGTACAACACCCCATCTTGCTCCCTGTCAACAATGCAAGTGGGGTACTGTTCAGGGCGATTTGCTCTCATGGCATGCAAAACAACACGGCAACAAGTTTTCAGTATTTTGCTCTCTGTGATTTATTCTAGCCTAGGAATTTCCATAGGGAACGTTTGTTTAAAGGTGGATGAGGGCAGATGTAAAATCTAACCAAGTTTTAATGTGCTTGGAGCTATCGCCATTGTGCTAACTCTGCTATAGGAGAGCAAAGAATAAAACAACCTCTCTTCTAAACCTCTCTGTCCATCAGATATAGCCCAGGAACAGCGGTGCCTTATTTCTGATGTTTGTAAGCCACTTTTGGAACCTTTTTTTTGGGCTGAAGAGCAGGATAAAAGGGATTTAAATACCTTATTGGCCTGAATATAAGCCTCACTCCCCCCCCCCCCCAATTCTGACCGTGAAAAGTTAAAGTGCGGCTTAAATTTGTGACCTTACAAAAATGGGCTTTTATGATATCTTTGCTGAAACATATGGTAAAATGGAACGGGTGTGAGTGCCTGTGGATTGGCTTTCTCTCTCTCCCCCTCCCCCCCAATTTTAACGGTGTGGCTTATATTCGAGCCAATACGGTAGAATAATTATTTTGTGAGCAAACTTTAATTTATTTGTACAGAGGATCAGGAGCAGGAGAAACTTCAAAAATAACTAATGATTTAAGGTTGCCTGGAGTTTCCATTCTCTCTTATTTCTCTCTTTATAAAATATATAGTGATACATTTATACACTCTTTACATATATATATATGCAAATGGAAGAGCACATGAGACCAAAATAAAATTAGAATTATAATCCATCAAACATACCAATATCGTTTGTAAAAGGGCAATGTCTATTTTTGCAAGCCTTAATAAAAGGTTGCCAATTTCTTTAAAAGAAAACAAAGTAAATTTTGTCTTTTTTTGTTCTGTATCCCAAATGTAACCAATTAATTCTGCAGGCATTTCCCACCAATTCTGTGTTTGGGATGTTATCTACCCTCCAGTATTTTACATTACCTACTAATCATTTATTTATTTAATACATTTTGCATACTGCTTGATTGTAGAGAACCTCAAAGAGGTTTGCAAAAGAAAAAGAAAAAGATGAAACCATAAAACTATCACAATTTTTTTTACAAGCATAATTTGAAACACACAGAAAACTAAAACCACAATAGAGTAGGCTAAAACAAATTAAAACTCAAACAAACTTTCTGAACCTTGCCTGAATAAGAATGTCGAGATTGGTTGGTGAAAGATTGGAGGAAAAAACAATCATTCTATTTAATGTGATTTAAATATCAAACTGAAACATATATGCTACAGTGCAAATTCACCAAACACGCTAGGAAGTCTATGTCTCATGTGATCCATTTTTGACAAACACAATTTTCTCTCAGATATGTACTTAAAAGTCTTATCAGATTTCCACATATATGTTCACGTTTAAAAGTTAGTATTTTGTCTGATGTCTTCATTGCGATACATGGTTCTAATGGGGATGGAGTTTTAATGGGTATTGTTTTATTTGGATTAAAAGGGATGCAGGTGGCGCTGTGGGTTAAACCACAGAGCCTAGGGCTTGCCGATCGGAAGGTCAGCGGTTCAAATCCCCGCGACAGGGAGAGCTCCCGTTGCTCAGTCCCTGCTCCTGCCAGCCTAGCAGTTCGAAAGCACGCCAGTGCAAGTAAATAAATAGGTACCACTCCAGTGGGAAGATAAACGGCATATCCGTGCGCTGCTCTGGTTTGACAGCGGTTTTGTCCTGCTGGCCACATGACCCGGAAGCTGTCTGTGGACAAAAGCCGGCTCCCTCGGCCTATAGAGCCAGATGAGTGCGCAACTCCAGAGTCATCCGCAACTGGACCTAACGGTCAGGGGTACCTTTACCTTTTTTTTATTTGGATTGTTTTAAGTGTCCTTAAGTGTTATGTGTTAATTTGTATTTTGCATTTGTATATTTCTTGGACATCTGAAACTGTACAGGGATGTTTCTAAAGTTTTTTTTGTGTGTGTGTGTTTTAATATTTTGTTGGAAGTAACCCAAAGTGGCTGGGGCAACACAATCAGGTGGTTGGCATATAAATAATAAAGCTGTTGCTGTTGTTGTTATATGAGACAGAGACTCAAACACAGAAGATTAGGTGAGCAGCTGGTATTGCAAGTCTATTCTGGGTTTTAACATTAGGCATTCTTCCACATCTGCCTTCACAGGAGCCTCAGCCCCATGCAAGGTAAAAGAAAAGAAAAGAAAAGAAAAGAAAAGAAAAGAAAAGAAAAGAAAAGAAAAGAAAAGAAAAGAAAAGAAAAGGTAAAGGACCCCTGGACGGTTAAGTCCAGTCAAAGGCAACTATGGGGTTGCGGCACTCATCTTGCTTTCAGGCCGAGGGAGCCAGCATTTGTCCACAGACAGCTTTCCGGGTCATGTGGCCAGCATGGCTATACCACTTTTGGTGCAACGGAACACTCTGACGGAAACCAGAGTGCACGGAAACGCTGTTTACCTTCCCGCCGCAGCGGTACCTTTTTATTTACTTGCACTGGTGTGCTTTCGAACTGCTAAGGTTGGCAACAGGAGCTCACTCCATCATGGGGATTTGAACTGCTGATCTTCTGATTGGCAAGTCCAAGAGGCTCAGTGGTTTAGACCACAGCGCCACCCGGGAGTAAATCCCTTTGAATGCAGCAGAGACTGAGCTATAAGTGATTTCAACAATGGGAATTGTATTTTTAGTTACCGCCCTGTTGCGCTGGTGCATCTGAATAATTTGATTCTCCATTAACTGTGTAGTAGCTTCCGCCATTCTAAACAGCTGCCTGAAATTAATGCTTGTTAATGAGCCATTGGTCAAACGGAGCATTTCCATCTGTTAATTGCAATGATATAAGCACTTGTCGAAGAGGGAAAGAAGATTCTCTTGATAGCAGCTCTTGTATTTTCCACTGGTCAAGGAAATTAGTGAAAATGGAACTTATTTGCAACAGTTTCTTCCAGCCCTGGCCTCATATTCTGCATTTCAGCGAGTTGCTGTAACTCAGAAACTCAAATGATATAACCTTGCTTCATAACCAGCTTTGGGGTGTGTGATAGGAATTTTGAGGTCTTAGATATATGTTAAATGTTCATAAGTGTACCAACCAAGCACGTACATAGATCAG
Organism: Podarcis pityusensis; assembly: GCF_964106645.2. Classification (NCBI taxonomy): domain Eukaryota; kingdom Metazoa; phylum Chordata; class Lepidosauria; order Squamata; family Lacertidae; genus Podarcis; species Podarcis pityusensis. Next base: position 8,088,974 of record NC_138038.1, on the reverse strand, counting down.
CACAGGAAGACCGACTTGAAACCATTTTGATTCCCAAACTGAGCAAATGTTTTCTCTGCAAGGTCAAATGAAAATGGAAAAGCCTCCCCATTGTATTTTCCTTCACAAATCCTGTCTTAAGGGCACATTTAAGATATGAATAGGGTGTGAGGCTGTGACCTGGCTCAGGAACTAAGTATTTATCATTACAAAAGACTGGCCAGGCTCCCCAGGCAATCCAATCAAGTGACCATTAAACAGGTAACCTGGCAGACAGTAGGTAAACAAACCACTCAGATTTCTGCTGTAAACAGCCCTTTTTGTGATGTAGGTATGATGTATCTGGGGTGGTAGTCTTGGGTTACACCCCTTCTGTGATGCATGTATGATGTATGGAGGGGTGGTCTTGAGATCCAGGACAGGGAATTTAAAATGTCTATATAAGGCCTTGCACACCGTTGTTCTGGGTTCCTCCTTCCTCCTGTGTGTGTGGTGAGTGAGGACCCTGTTGCAACAGATCAATAAAGATCAGGCTTACTAGCTGCTTTGCTTCTCAATATTCTCTGGTTGGCCTCTGTTATTTTCTCCTACCAATAGGGAACCTACATAAGGACTCTATATGGGCTCTTGGGTACCCCATAAAGGAAAAAGAACAGAGATTTTTGTTTACAACAGAGGAAGGTGGTGGAAAGGGCCATGGAGGGGCAGCTGCAGGGTACAGATTTTATGGGAAAGAAAGGACATTGGTGGGTTTGTGGCAACAGAGAGTCCACATCCTGCCATTCTTCTCACACTCCATCAGAACTGCTGTATTAAGTGGGGAGCCTCCTGCACTTGAAGGGACGCGGGTGGCGCTGTGGGTAAAACCTCAGTGCCTAGGACTTGCTGATCGTAAGGTCGGCGGTTCGAATCCCCGCGGTGGGGTGAGCTCCCGTCGTTCGGTCCCAGCTCCTGCCCACCTAGCAGTTCGAAAGCACCCCTAAGTGCAAGTAGATAAATAGGTACAGCTTTATAGAGGGAAGGTAAACGGCGTTTCCGTGTGCGGCACTGGTGCTGGCTCGCCAGAGCAGCTTCGTCACACTGGCCACGTGACCTCAGACAGCGCTGGCTCCCGGCCTCTTGAGCGAGATGAGCGCGCAACCCTAGAGTCGGTCACGACTGGCCCGTACGGCCTTTACCTTTACTTTACCTTTACTCCTGCACTTGAACACAAAATTGGCATGTGAATACAAGAAGCAAGAGCATGACTGTGATGCATTCACTAGATATTGTTTACACGATGTAATCTAGTCTTTTAAAATATGAAATTCTTCCCTGAGATTATGACAGTGCTTATTTGTCTGCCTGGCTCTTGTGCAACTTTCAGAGGATTCTGGGATGTATACTGGACATTCCAGACATTACAAACATTCTCTGAGTTCGTGAGAGGGGCTGTTCCATTGGTTTTTGCTCTACATCAGGGATGTCCAACAGGTCGATCAGGATCCACTGGCCAATCCCCAGGAGGTTTTGGTAGATCACGATAGATCCATCCTGCCCCACCCCTTGCCCCGCCCTCTAGATCGCTAGAGTGGAAGTTGGAGTTATCGCAGCAAGGCTGACTGTCTCATTAGCGATCTCTTTGTGAGTGCCTTATTTATTTATCAGACCCAATTCCCTAACTTCACGAACAATTCCTCCCTAAAAGCTCAACAACTTTTACCTGAACCCCTAAAAAAACAGAAGGTTCCTCCCTAAAAAAAAGCTCAATAACATTGACCTGAAACGGCCCCCCGGGGTAGATCACTGCCAGATTTTAATCGTGTGAGTAGATCGCAGTCTCCAGGAAGTTGGATGTCCCTGCTGTACATGAACTGAGAATGTGATTTAGAACATACCCAACATACAGATGGTTGGACGAGATGGTTGGACAGTGTTCTCAAAGCTACAAACATGAGTCTGACCAAACTGCGGGAGGCAGTGGAAGACAGGAGTGCCTGGCGTGCTCTGGTCCATGGGGTCACGAAGAGTCAGACACGACTAAACGACTAAACAACAACAACATACTCTAAATGTCTACACTCCTGGATATTTCGAAAGAGGGTTAATGAAGACTGATTAGTTTTCTTCCAGGTAAACTTAGACTGTCTTACTGTCAGGAAATAGCCTGATGTGTTTTGGAATACCTCGCCACTGTGATCCATGTGACGGTCACCTCCAGGCTTAATTATTTTAACTCACTCTACATGGGGCTGCCCTTGAAACTGACCCAGAAACTCCAGCGGGTGCAGATTGCCGTGGTGAGACTCCTTACAGGGTCCCCACCTTAGGATCACATTCACCCAGTGCTATACCAGCTGCACTGGCTCCCGATGGAGTACAGGATCAGGTTTAAGGTGCTGGTTTTAACCTTTAAAGCCGTATACGGCTTAGGACCCTCGTATCTACAGGACCACCTCTTCTGGTATGCCCCACAGAGGACCTTACGGTCTGCTAACAAAAACACCTTGAAGATCCCGGGCCCCAGGGAAATTAGACTGGCCTCAACTAGAGCCAGGGCCTTTTCGGCCGTGGACCTGGCCTGGTGAAACGCTCTCCCACAAGAGACCAGGGCCCTGCGGGATTTGACATCTTTCCGCAGGGCCTGCAAGACAGAGATGTTCCGCTAGGCGTTGGGGCAGGATGCAGTTTGACTTACTTTCCTTTGTATAAAACAAACCCACAGGAGGCCCCCAACCTGCTCACAGGACCTTGTATGATCAGTGGAAATAGTTGGTCCTGGAAAGTATTAGCCACTCTCAATTCTTACCTGATAATTGCCACCTGCCCAGATTTTAACTTGTCTGAATTAATTGTAAGATGCATTTTAATTGATTGATGTCTGTTTTTATGCGTATTGTGTTGTTTTTATGATGTTAGCCACTCTGAGCCTGGCCTCAAACAAAAATACAAATAAAAATTTATACAAAAAAAATATTATTATTATTATTAATACTTCTCAGTTGCTGGCATCCATCTGTTTTGGGAGACAATTGAGGAGCACGCCTTTGGGGGTGAAGTCAAACTGCTGGAGACTTACAGCGCCTGCTGTGGCTGTAGAGACTGATATAGGAAGGACATGTTTTGTTGCAGCTGGGCAGATGAAGGCTTCCGGCTGCACTGCTGCAGATTCACCATAGGGGTTCTTCTTTCTGCGCTCCTCCCAGTGATCATTCTTCCTTTGGTCACTGCTATGGATGCACGACCTGACTGCCTTTCTCCGGGCACTGCGGTCGTCTGCATGGGATTCCCACATGGCAGGATTGATGTTGCCAGCCTCCATGCCACATTTGCAGACATCTTTGTAACACAGAGTTGTTAGCAATTCTTGCTAAGTGCATGGGCCAGTCTAGTAATGGATTTCAGGAAGCCTTCAACTTCCTTAGGGTTGATGTTCTGGGGACTGTAAAGGTAAAGGTCCATTAGGTCCAGTCGTGGCTGACTGGGGTTGCAGCGCTCATCTCACTTTATTGGCTGAGAGACCCGGCGTACAGCTTCTGGGTCATGTGGCCAGCATGACTGAGCCGCTTCTGGCGAACCAGAGAAGTGCATGGAAACACCATTTACCTTCCTGCCAGAGCGGTACCTGTTTATCTACTTGCATTTTGACATGCTTTCAAACTGCTAGGTGGGCAGGAGCTGGGACCAATCAATGGGAGCTCACCCCGTCGGACTGCTGACCTTCCAATTGGCAAGCCCTAGGCTCTGTGGTTTAGACCACAGCGCCATATAGTCATAAACCTATTGGGTTCAATAGCAGGCCCATTCCACTGTGGAACAGCTCTTACCTTAAATTGTCCACAATTAAGGTCTTGCCTCCAATAAGCTTTCAAGGAGCTTTACGGTTCATATGAACATAGTATGAAAGGTTCTGTTGTAATCCTGGTGAGCAAGCTGTAAATTAATACGACAAAACCTGCTTGGAGGGATGTATCGATGATAATTTCCTAAGACTTCTTTATGTAAAAGCATGCACTTTCAAGGGCAAAATGGGATTTCCAAAGTGCCTCTTTGGGAAAGGGATTCATATTAAGGATAAAACCTCTCATTCAGGCAGGAGACTGGATCTGGTGACACATTAAGCATTGCAGATGCAAAGCCATCTGTTCTGGTGGATACCTTACCCAGTGTTTTAAAAGCAAGTACTTGCATATCAATTCTCCCTGCTGCCTCTGAAGTTCTGTGGCAAGAGAAGTATTGATTCCACTTTTGGAATTCCTTGTGAATTCTCAGAGGGAGAGATTGTATTTCCTATAATTAGGACTCATTTCTGCCGGAGAGATTAAGGCAGTGGCAACTTTCAGACTGTGAAAACTGTGATCTAACAAGAGGATCAGGAAGCTGAGCCATTTGTAGGAACTAAAGGTGGCACCTCCATTCATGTTTCTCAATAAAAGGTGATACTGGGAAGAAAGAGAGCTATGTTCATAAAACAGACAAATCGGAACTTATAAGGATTAGTGCTTATATGGCACTTTCACTTGAAAAACTAAACTTACGTAATTAATCACATAAATTATCTTAATTGTGTAGTGATTATGTAATTCTACCCCATTCCTTTCAATGCAAAGAAAATGCAGTGCAGATTGGCATGTATATGCATGTAATCAATTACATATCATTTGTGGGCTGAAAGCAACAGGAGCCAATACTGATCAATCATATTTGCTGGGTGGATTTCTGTTTAGGATATGGTATGGAAAGAGCAACCATTGGCTCCTGCCAGCATCCTCCTCCTTAGTGTCAGTAGCTTGTAGAAGTCAAAGGTCACAGGTCTGCCTGCCTTCTGTGACAGTACAGTGGTACCTTGGGTTAAGTACTTAATTTGTTCCGGAGGTCCGTTCTTAACCTGAAACTGTTCTTAACCTGAGGTACCACCAGTGGCGTAGCGTGGGTTGTCAGCACCCGGGGCAAGGCAAGTAATTTGCGCCCCCTAACCCGGTAGGGGCAGAGAGCTGCGAGTGCGAGTGCGCCCCCCCAGATGTTGCGCCCGGTGCGGCCGGCCCCCCCTGCACCCCCCATGCTACGCCACTGGGTACCACTTTAGCTGATGGGGCCTCCCACTGCCGCTGTGCCGCTGCTGTGCGATTTCTGTTCTCATCCTGAAGCAAAGTTCTTAACCCGAGGTACTATTTCTGGGTTAGCGGAGTCTGTAACCTGAAGCGTAGGTAACCTGAAGCGTATGTAACCCGAGGTACCACTGTAGTCCTTATGGGCACCAGCCACTGCTGCTATCATCCAGTCACTGGCACAGCTTTGCAACTTGTGTGTCAAGGTCCCCAAGCCACCCCCAAATGAATTCACACTCCACACAGGAATTTTTGTTTAAGGTTTTTGGCATAATTTTGGCCACAACTTTATTAAAATACAAAATGTGAGTGGTTGCTTAGGCATTGGTTGCGACTATCTGTCCCCAGGGACAGAACTGACATTCGCAAACCTGCGAAGTCAGTAAGGGAAAATATTTTTGGGGAGAAAATGGAGCTGGGTGCCAGACCCTCACCTCCCCCCAAATGCTCCCAGGGGCTCTTGCGTGGCCCTATCCCCTTTTACAGGGGTGCGGACAAAAGCACGGTGAGCCCCTGGATTCCTTTAACGGAATACCCTTGCAGCAACAGCATTGGAGGGGCAGGCACAGCCAATCCATACCCCTCCACCAACCAATTTTCTAAAACCAGTGCCTAACTGCAACCTTACAAGTTGTGATGATTTGCTGCGCAGTAGGCAAAAACCAAATGGCACCAGCCAATCAGCCAAATGGACAAAATTCCTACCAGGCCCCTGCCCCAAAAGCTGATGACCCCATGACAGGCACAGCAAGGTCAAATGCGACAAACGCCCTAAAATTAGGGAGGGTGGACGGGTGATCCGATGCGCGCAGCGAAAAGAGGAAGCTCAACGCTGTGTGCAGAGAATATATAACCCAAGGCTGTTAATCAATAATTGGCAACATCAAACTCTCCCCAACAACAAGAGGAGCCCAATCACAACGGTGGACATTCAAACTAACCCGCCCGGCAACAGCGAGGTGTCTTGTTAACCCCACCATGGCCTGTGCTCTCCATGAAGAAGAACACGCTTTGTATAAATCACAGAAACATGAAATTTTAGAGTTGGAAAGGAGCCCAAGGGTTTTCTAGTCCAACCCCCTGCAATGAAGGAATCTCAACTAAAGCATCCATGATACATGGCAATCCAGCCTCTGCTGAGAAACCTCCAAGCCCCACCCCCTCTTATATTTGTGCAGGTGTTTCTTCTTGCCTATGTGCAGAACTTTCTATTTGTTCCTATTGCAATTCGTTTTTGGGCCCAGTTCTCCAATCTGTTCAGGTCGTATTGAATTCCAAGTCTGTCTCCTGCAGAATTAGCTACCCCTCCCAGTTTCCTGCCATCTACAAATTGTTTACAAAACGTGTACTTTAAAAAAAAATTAAGCAAAGCCTGACTATAAAACTGGGAGAATGTGCATCAGGCTTTTCAAAAACAGAAATAAAAAAATCAGCTTGCCTGAAGTATGGGATAAGAGAGAAAGCTGAAGAAGACCCAGCAGTTGACCTAATTTTTGATAGATTGCGTTTCTGCCATGCAAACTGTGATTCCGGGAGCAAACTACTCTTGCCTGGATGGGGAGGAACCTACTAAGGGTTGGGTTGTTGTTTTTTGCAGATACAGCTCCTCAGGTGAGGGTGAAAAAGGCTGTACCTTCTGCACAGTTGCTCTAGGTTGTTGTTGTTTAGTCATGTCCGACTCTTCGTGACCCCATGGACCAGAGCACGCCAGGCACTCCTGTCTTCCACTGCCTCCCGCAGTTTGGTCAGACTCATGTTTGTAGCTTCGAGAACACTATCCAACCATCTCATCCTCTGTCGTCCCCTTCTCCTTGTGCCCTCCATCTTTCCCAACATCAGGGTCTTTTCCAGGGAGTCTTCTCTTCTCATGAGGTGGCCAAAGTACTGGAGCCTCAGCTTCAGGATCTGTCCTTCCAGTGAGCACTCAGGGCTGATTTCCTTCAGAATGGATAGGTTTGATCTTCTTGCAGTCCATGGGACTCTCAAGAGTCTCCTCCAGCACCACAATTCAAAAGCATCAGTTCTTCAGCAATCAGCCTTCTTTATGGTCCAGCTCTCGCTTCCATACATCACTACTGGGAAAACCATAGCTTTAACTATACAGACCTTGCTCTAGGTACAGATGCCCAACTGGCCTCCATTAGGAGTCACAGAATTATAGAACTGAAGAGTTGGAAGGGACCTTTAGGGTCATCTAGTCCAACCCCCCCGCAATGCAGGAAGATGCAGCTGTCTCATAGGGGGATCGAACCTGCAACCTTGACATTATCAGCACCATGCTCTGAGTACCTGAGCTATCACAGGTAATGCTAGTATGAGCATTTGTTCAAACACCTCCCTCCAACAGATAAATAATACAGTCTCCAAGGCTCCTTTCTTGTGTAGACTGATGTTTGACTTTATGCTGATGATATTCAGATGATCAGAGTCCCAAAGCGTCTTCCTTTTTATCAGAAGCAATTGCTTACTTGCCAAAGTCTTCCTGGATTTTATGCTGGTGCATATCTGTCCCTCCCTATCTGGTGTAGCCTCTGATCGATGAAAAGTTCCCCATTAAATGCCCCCCTGGGAACCCACGGCTTCCCTGGGTCACGCTCCTTTTATCTGAAAATCGGCGTGCGCGCCTTAATTTATGCAAGGAGGCTTATCCGACATGCCTCACATTTAAAGTGAAGTTTGAGGTTTAATAGCAGCCACACTGCACGAGGAATTGCAAATTTAACGTTGATTTAATCACTCTGGCGAGGAATCGCATTGTAATTGTTTCCTATCTTTGTAGATACTTCTTGATTAATTTGCAGGAGGAGCTCGTCAAAAGCAGCAGGAAGGGAAGGCAGACCAGAACCGCTCTAATTAAGGAGAAGGATGTGGGATGATCACGTAAGTGGCTGTGATGAAATGTACGGAGCCCCATGAAAAATGAAGGGAGCCTGCCTAGCACAGCAAGGAAGGGTGAGGTCCCTGCATGTGGCAGGAAGCAGCATGGGGTTCTCACTGAGGCCAGCGGGAGGGAAGATTCTTTAAGGTTAATGGGAACTTCAAATATTTTCAGTCTAAGAGATCTGTGTATACATGCATATAGGCTAGAGTTGCCAAGTTGCGGTGCTCTTATTAGTTACTCCAGGGGTGGGGCATCTGAAAGTGAAGGAATGGGTTTCCCAAACCCAAAACTGACTGTGCAGGCAGTTTGAAACAGGCACCAAAATCCTGGTTTTTCCTTAGCTAAAATCCATTAACTTGAGCTCTGAGTCAATGTATAAACAAAAACCCGGCTGTATAAACAAGTGCTCAGAGCCCTCTCCTTTATCAGTTCATGACGGCAAGGAGGGCCTTGACTGTACCAGTAGAACAGGGAAGACACGTCTGTGCCTTATCTTACATCCTGACCACAAAGACCACAAAGACGCACAGACCTAGTCCGGGAACAGCGCCAGAGTGTGTTCTTGGAGTTGCTCTAAGAGCAAGCATAGGAAACAGGAACAACCTTTTATGGTCAGAAGTACAGGAAGGAATACCCTTTTATCGTTAAGAATACCGGAGCAGGAACATCTATGATGTCAACCTGCGTGCACAAGCTGATGTGGTTGGATTCCTGGGGAAGGGGGAGAGGGTGCCTGGAGGATATATATACTGCATGTAATCTCTCATTTCTTTGGACTTGCTGTGGACTGACCACGCAAGTGCCTTTCTGCTGTTCCGGAGAGCAGAAATAAAGAACTCTTTCTCTGAACCAACCCTTGGTGTCATTTGACTTCCTTCCTCCTGTCCGGGAGCAACGCAGACCCAATCGGTGAACTCCAATAAGGCTACAAAAGCCCTCCAGATGTTGTTGGATTCGAACTCCCATCAGCCCTGACCATCGTGGCCAGTGGTACCTGAAGGACCGCAGGCTCCCCATCTCTGAGTTGCACAGAACGGCGCATTTGGTAGGTGCAAGTTTCTCCCGTGGGCACCCAAGGGAGCATTTCATCGGGGACTTTTTATCAATCAGTGTACCCTTTGATGGCACCTGGAGTTGCTCTGCTACATATCTAGTCATCAGGGCCAGCCCAAGGCATTTTGGCACATGAAGGCGGATCAGAAATTAGCGCCGGCATTTAAACTGAAATGTGATTTTTCTAATCGATTTTTATTTTTGCTCTCTTGTATTCCTTGCACACCACTTCAATTGTAGTTACGTGGTATATAACTTGCCCAACACAAGTTCACAGCACGGCTTTTCAAGGTCAACCGCTACTGTCATGCAGATTTGGTCTAAAAAACACAAGAAGAAACTGTTAGGTACTGAAGTTCTCACCCTGGGCCAGGAGGGGGATACTGTAGATAGTTTTCACTCAGGTCCACATATGCAAATAAGGAATTGAAAGTGATGTTCAGTGATTGGATAGTTACAGAAAGTGGTTACTGTTGCGTTCTAGTGGAGCTCTATATAAGCAGGCTGGCTGAACCCTTCAGTCCAGTTCAGTTCTGGCCTGTGAATAAACAAGAGCTGTCTGAAGAATCGCTGTGTCGTCTGATATGTTCACCCACAACGTAACAGAAATAATCCACAAAAAGGGTTAATCCCAGCATTGCAAGAATATTGGTTGCGCAACCATGATTTGAAGCAACAGCTACATGCAAAATGTAAGATGTTACGACCCCATCTTTACACTGTGAAAGATGATGCAGTAAAGAGCGATGCAAATGCATTTTGGATGGATCAGATTTATAAACTAATTTTGGATAAGCTGCAGACATCTTACGGATAAATCCATTTTAACTAGATCAGCTGCAACATGGGACCCACTTTTCTTTTTGCCATGTTTTAAAGCATGCAAGTAGGGCAGCGCCTCTTTCCATCCTTATCTACCGTAACGAAGATCAGTCAGCAGCAATTACTTGGATAGAGAAATAGAGAGAGAAATAGCTTGGTCCCAAGGTGCTTGATTTGTTCTTTTGTTTTGCCGTTACCAGGATCATGCCTGTGATGGAAGAAGAAGGGAGGAAAAACTCTCTGCAATTTATCAATTCAGGCCGCTGGCAAGAGTGACCTGTCCTTCCTGCCACAAAGTCTTGATCCTGTTCTGCAAGACAAAATGCCCCACTCTTTGGCACCCCAACTGAGGCTCCCAACAACCCACATTGTCTCAATTTGGCTTAACCAAATACAGGTGCCACATACTAATACCCATTCTTCATTTGTAAGTATTGAATAGTTTAATGTGGCAACACCTGAGCACTGGAACTGTCTGGACTCAGCTACATTAGTAAAAAAAAAGCCAGCATTTTGAATGTGTTATAAACATCCAACACTAGATGGCGCTGGAGAGCAAAAACATTTCTAAGTGATTTTCCATAGGGTTTTTTGTTGTTGTTATAATGATTTAATTTGTGACTTATTTATAGTGTTTTTTTACTGTGTGTAGATCTACCCCCTGCCTATTGTGTGGTAGCACCAAAATGAAGTCTTGGGAACGGCCAGAGGATTGTTTGAGCATCTGATTTATAGGCAAGTTTGTCAAGGGGATCATAATGTTATCTCTTTCTACTTAGCAGTGGCCTTTGAAAGTCCAGGGCTATAACTTAAGGGGGCGTGGAGTGGAAACAGCCAAATGATTTACGACTGCTGTTTGATGGAAAGTGAGACCAAAATTGCTGCAGCACAAAATGTTCACAGTTCCAAGGCGGGGAGAAAATGGCTGAAGTGCTTTCCCTATTAAAGAAGAAGAAAAAGTCTGTATCGTCAGGTGCACACCCCAAAACCAAAACATAGTGGGCTCAACCAGTTTTCTACTGCCGTGTCCCTGAATCTATTGCCCTAGCAAAGAAGAGTTTGGATTTGATATCCCGCTTTATCACTACCCTAAGGAGTCTCAAAGCGGCTAACATTCTCCTTTCCCTTCCTCCCCCACAACAAACACGCTGTGAGGTGAGTGAGGCTGAGAGACTTCAAAGAAGTGTGACTAGCCCAAGGTCACCCAGCAGCTGCATGTGCAGGAGCGGGGAAGCAAACCCAGTTCACCAGATTACGAGTCTACCGCTCTTAACCACTACACCACACTGGCTCCCAAAGTCAGCCCCCTGACCCTGGTTATTGCAGATGAAGACAGAAGCAGGGTTTAAGACCCCCCCCCCCAATGCTTAGCTATATGGCAAAATAAACACAGGTCTTGTGTTGCACGTTAATCCATTTTGAATGGATTAAGTTGTCGGATGTCTGGGGGATATCCAAAATTCATTTATTAATCTGATCCGTTCCAAGCCTCCAATGTCTCTGCACCTTGTTCTGCTTGGGATGATATCATTGGGAAAGTGATGAGTTCTTGAGACTTCTGCACAGTCTGTGCTCCCCTCCCCATGCTCTAACTTTCTCTAACTCTTAGTGGTGGGAAATGTTTGGGGCTTTGTTGGAATGTTAAAGATAGTAAAGTAAAGGTAAAGCGACCCCTGACCATTAGGTCCAGTCGTGGCTGACTGTGGGGTTGCGGCACTCATCTCGCTTTACCGGCCGAGGGAGCCAGCGTTTGACCATGGACAGTTTTCCGGGTCATGTGGCCAGCATGACTAAGCCGCTTCTGGTGAACCAGAGCAGCGCACGGAAACGCCGTTTACCTTCCCACCGGAGCGGTACCTTTTTAACTACTTGCACTTTGACGTGCTTTCGAACTGCTAGGTTGGCAGGAACAGGGACCGAGCAACAGGAGCTCACCCCCTCACGGGGATTCGAACTGCCGTCCTTCTGATCGGCAAGTCCTAGGCTCTGTGGTTTAACCCACAGCGCCACCCGCATCCCTGTTAAAGATAGTAGGAAAGTGTATATTGAATAAGTATTATCCTTCCTCCACTCACACTAGTGAAGTGATGTAGCAGAGCAGAATTCCCTCAATATAGCTAGAAGCTTGTTTGCAGATTCATTTGGCTCTCTTAGTTAAGATTATTTCCTGGTGTCCCCTTTTGATCCTTCTTAAAAGAATAAAGACAGGAGAGTCTTTCTGAGTAAAGTAACAAAAAGTTTACTCACATTTCAGTTCACGATATGATCCCTGAAAGGCAGGCTTTACTTGATAGTTACATAAACAAAGTCTGAACTTTTCTCATATGGAGACTAAACTCATGTGCTGCTGGCTGAGGGCCAGCAGACAGCAAAGTTACATTAATACAACAAAATGGCTGAAGGAGAGCAGCATGGCAGCAAAGGATCAGCAAGCAAGACCAGAGAAAAACAACAAGTGAGAAGATGGGTGCGTGATTCGGCTCTTTTGTGGAGTCAGCCAGAGCCACGCCCATCTCCCAGGTCACATGCAGAGGGAGGAAGCTCCAGACCAGTGGAACAAGAAGTCACACTGACTGGATGTCCACCTCCCTGTGTTTCTAGGGAAATAAGGAATGTTGCATTTGACTGTACCAATGGATTGCATCCAACAGACTTGTCTCCTTGAGGCCCTGGACCTCGCTCTCTGTCTGGGGGTTTGCAGAGGCACCCAGTGAGCGAGGGTGGGGCAGTGTCTACCTTTCGCAGGAACCATGGAAATTAAGGTTCCTGGTGTGTACAAAAGCGACAACAGTTGCATGAAGCCTGTGTCCTTTGCTTAGGAGATGAGGCTCTGTCGCAGCAGGGCCAAGAAACCCCTTGCCCCAGCAGGCTTGAGAAAGAGGAGCTGAAGGAAGAGGTCTTGGGACTCCCTGTGGACCTGGAGGAGATCAGTTTTGCGTTGGTTTTGAACTCTGCAAGTGCCTGGGATCTGATCAGAAACGGATCCAGGGGGCTGGTTTCAAAACTCCAGTGAGCCATGGTGGTGTAGTGGTTAAGAGCAGTGGACTCAATCTGGTGAACTGGGTTCGATTCCCCGCTCCTCCACATGCAGCTGCTGGGTGATCTTCTCTGAAGTCTCTCAGCCTTACTCACCTCACAGAGTGTTTGTTGTGGGGGAGGAAGGGAAAGGAGATTGTTAGCTGCTTTGAAATCCTTAAAGGTAAAGGTAAAGGGACCCCTGACCATTAGGTCCAGCCTTGACCGACTCTGGGGCTGCGGCGCTCATCTCGCTTTACTGGCCGAGGGAGCCGGCGTAAAGCTTCCGGGTCATGTGGCCAGCATGACTAAGCCGCTTCTGGCAAACCAGAGCAGCGCATGGAAACGCCGTTTACCTTCCTGCCGGAGCGGTACCTATTTATCTACTTGCACTTTGATGTGCTTTTGAACTGGTAGGTGGGCAGGCGCAGGGACCGAGCAACAGGTGCTCACCCCGTCGCGGGGATCTGAACCGCGACCTTCTGATCAGCAAGCCCAAGGCTTTGTAGTTCAACCCACAGCACCACCCGCGTCCCAGTTGAGACTCCTTAGGGTAGTGATAAAGCGGGATATCAAATTCAAACTCTTCTTCTTCTATCTGAGCCCAATTTTTGGAGTTCGTTCCATCACTATTAACAGGCTTCGTGCCCTTGATCCTGTGCTTCCTGGATTATGAACATTTCCTCTCCTTTTGCAATTAATGTTTCCTATTGTTCCTGTTCACTGGAAGCTTCTGTAGTCCATGAACTGACATGGGAGGGTAATGATGACAAGCGCCGGATAATTGATGGCTGCTGAAGGAAGGGGAGACGTAAGTGTTTGTGTGTGTGTGTGTGTGTGTAGAAAGGGGGGTTAGTTTCAACCCCATGTCCTACTGAGGTTGATTCAAGGACACCTATCAATCAAACTGGCGACAGCAGGCGGGGAGATTTAATTGGAGATTCGTTGAACCTTTAATGATGTGACAAAGAAAAATAAGGGGGCTGAAGACAGCCTGGGGTCCTCTCTCTCTCTCTCTCCTTTCTTTGCAGTAATCTTGGAAGGAAGAAAAGAAGAAAGCGATGTAGCCAAAGGGCCCCATTGTCGTTATGTTTCTCCACAGCAATAAGAATATATGTTGAGGAGGATCTGAGCACTTTGGAGAAGTTGTTTGTTGCTACTTGAAATGGAACGGTCACAAGGCGTTTGAAACTCGAAAGCCCACAGTACAGTGGTACATTGGGTTAAGTACTTAATTCGTTCCGGAGGTCCGTTCTTAACCTGAAACTGTTCTTAACCTGAAGCACCACTTTAGCTAATGGGGCCTCCTGCTGCCGCTGCGTCGCCAGAGCACGATTTCTGTTCTCATCCTGAAGCAAAGTTCTTAACCCGAGGTATTATTTCTGGGTTAGCGGAGTCTGTAACCTGAAGTGTCTGTAACCTGAAGCGTCTGTAACCCAAAGTGCCACTGTACTTTACTCTGAATGCAGCGCATGGAAATTGAGCGCATTGCAAACATGCCCCATGAGGACACTTTGGAGAGACTGACTATTTTGCACATGCGAAGTCTGCACTATGGCATGTGCTGAACTTGATTCCTTGATACTGCTTGTCTATCTCATCCCTCAGCATCCTCTGCTTGACTATTCACAGTCAAACTTCAATTCAGCCTGGTGATTTCCAGATATTTTGGACCACAACTCCCATCAGCTCCAGACACTGGCTAGGGTTGATGGGGTTGTGGTCCAAAACTCTGGAGGACACCCAATTGGAGAAGGCTGCTGTTGAGTATAGGTCCTTGAGGGAGGGGGGCATATCTCTCTCTTGCTTCACAATGTCAAGTACATTTGCTGGCACTCTATAAATGCATAAGGTGCACTTAGCTAAACATCCAAAGTTCATCGCTAACCATTCTGCCACTTTCTAACACAGCCTCCCCCAGCCTAGAGGTAGGGATTGGGGATGGGGATTCAGTTTTGTTTGCCTTTAAAAGCAAACCTACTTAATTATCACCTTCCTGAATTGGTGCGCAAACTGAAACACAGCGGTCCTTTGAGATTCGCACTGCTTCGAATTTTGCAGTGCAGTTCTCTAGTGATGCATACAAACATGCACATGCAGAAGTAAAGTGTGGATTTATTGGTGTCCGTCTTGCACTCTTTATAAAGACTTGAGGAATGAGATTATCACCCCTCTTTTATTGTCCATTCCGGGTCGCCCAACCACTGCCACAGTGTCCTTTCTCTTGGCAGATCAAGATAAGCAGGTGACAGCAAAGGTTGCAAGGGTCTTAGCTGGGGCATTCAGAATAAGATTTGATTATTGATTCAAACCCCTAAAATGTATTCTATATAACTGACTTTTTATTTCTATTCTTTGTATATCATATTGTTGTTTTATTGCTATGGCTGGTGGCTAACGCAAATAAAGATTCATTCATTCATTCATCCATCCATCTGTTTTGAGAGACAGTGGAGTGGGCCTTTGTGGGTGAAGGCAAACCATTAGCAGCACCTGGGGTGCAAGTCTGGCTGATGTGGTCCAAAGGAAAGCAGAGCAATATGTTTGGCACCAGCTTGGCTGCAGGAGTTCTTTCAAACAATAACAAGTTCAAAATGAAATCTTAGACTCAAAGTCTCTGAAAGTCTTTAAATGAAGCGACTTACCAAACTTTGTACGATGAAAGATAAGCAGTGATGTTTCTCAAAAAATATTGTTAGCAGCAGTGACTACACTATTACATGAGAACTGCTCCACAGCATTTGACATTTTCATTCACATATCTTCATTCAAAATAAGATGGGTTTATGAAACAATTCTATATTCTCCCACCACGCTGACGAAGATCTACGAAACAGCAGTCAGTATGCGGAATCTCTGTTCAGTGTTGGACATTATATTTGCTGAATACACAAAGTTTCACTGCTTATCTTTTATCATATGAAGTTTGGTACCTTACTTCATTTAAAGACTTTCAGAGACTTTGAGTCTAAGATTTCGTTTTGAACTTGTTATTGTTTGAAAGAATTCTATAAAGATTGTCTATTACGTATGTATATGGTCATTGTGTTGCCCAAACATTGTTGACGTTCTCTTTTGCAACACAAGGGTTTGTTTGGATACCTACTCACTTCAGGAGTTGCCAGAAGGAGATATACAAGGTGCCACCCAACTGCCTTAGGGACTCCACTCTGGATTTGTGCCTTATCCTCTTCTTCTCCTGAAGATACCCTGTGAGGCAGCGGAAGCTGAGGATCAGTTTAGTGATCAGTTTTAGGATCACTTCTTTTTTATTATTTTATTAAATGTTACCAAAAAATGAATAGAAAAAAAGAAATTGAAACAATACATAACCATACATAAAAACATTTTATCTACACAATTTTCCAGAATGCAGACTAGAAAATAAGAAAGACAAAAGATAAAAGAAAGCAACCAGAAAAAGAATGAAGAGAAAAAATACTTTTCATAACCAATCATTCCAAATTCATACTTCAAACATTACAATATTTAAATCCTAGTTAAAATATTATAAAAGACTTCCACCGCATTCACCACACGTCTGTTGGTTATCTAATTCACCTTTACATCTGTTCTTCAGTCACTTCCTTTCCTTAAGTTCTTTCATAGTCCATCTAATCTTTGTATTCTCTGTATTCTTCACAAGGTTAGTCTAAGCAAAGCACAACCAAACTTTCGTGTTTGTTCCCTGTTTGTGTAAATATTCATTTAAGCATTCCCATTGCTTCTGTACCATAGTTTTAGATTTATGCCTTATTATATTTGTCAATTTTGCTAACTCCAGATACTCACATAGTTTACTTAGCCATTCCCTTTTTGTTGGGATGTTATTTCCTTTCCAGTAACTGGCCACCAACGTTCTCGCTGCTGTTGTTGCATATAGGAATATGTTAATTTTATCTTTGGGGATGTTGCTGTTGCTGTTGTTGTTTAGTCATTTAGTTGTGTCCGACTCTTCGTGACCCCATGGACCAGACCACGCCAGGCACTCCTGTCTTCCATTGCCTCCCGCAGTTTGGTCAGTTTGGTCATGTTTGTAGCTTCGAGAACACTGTCCCACCATCTCGTCCTCCGCCGTCCCCTTCTCCTTGTGCCCTCCATCTTTCCCAACATCAGGGTCTTTCCCAGGGAGTCTTCTCTTCTCATGAGGTGGCCAAAGTATTGGAGCCTCAGCTTCAGGATCTGTCCTTCCAGTGAGCACTCAGGGCTGATTTCCTGAAGAATGGATAGGTTTGATCCTTGGGGATATCCTTACTCAAAATGCCTAATATGTATGCTTCTGCATACTTCATAGGAACACAAACTAGACCATTGGTTCCTCTAGTTCAGTATTGGCTACACTGTTTAACAGCAGCTCTCCATACTTTCAGACAGGGGTCTTCTTGCATCCCCCTCCTGAAGATGCCTGGGTCCTTCTCTGCCCTGCCATGGAGCATGCTGTGCTTTCTCCTTCCCCAGGTACCCCCATGGCCATGTGGCACAGATGCATGGCTTGCTTTTAGACCTCAGCACATGTTGGAGGCACTGAAATGCTGCTTGCTGTCACATTGATGGACCACAGTTTCCAGCAGGCAGCCTGTCAACGTGACACCAAGCACTTGCGCTGTTATTAGCGGGAACTGTGAGGCCTTGTGGAAGTTACGGTGGGATAAGGTTTGAGTGGGGAACGTCAGGCCCTGGGCTCGCCTTCCTTCAGTGTGAGAGACAGGTGCAGAGTGAAGCTCTTCAGCCCGATGAAAAGCAAATATCTCTCCCCTCCTCCCTGCTTCTTAGCAGTGAGCTGGGAGGAGCTGATACAAGAGAAGCTCCAGTTGCCGAGCGGATGATAAGACCTGCCATAAGCTGGAATTCAATTGGGCCTTATCTCACCTTATTTCTCAAGCCAGGACTGCTTACAAATAATGAAACACGGCGGCGAGAAGCTGCTCGCCCTGACCTCTAAACCACCCGCCTCCATTAATAATGATAATAATGGGGTTACACAAAGCCGGGGTTTTGCATCCCAGAAGCTGAGGAAAGAAGGAAATAAGCCAGAAAGATAAACCTCTTTGTTTTGTGCTACGTTGGTTTGCCTGCAAGGGCTGCTGCACTTCTTGTAACTGGCACGTTTGAGAACAAACTCCTGCAGTTTGGAAAACCCATGACATTCACCAAGCGGGCCAACCCCATGCCCAAAGACTGGCATGGCTTGTAAGTCGCTCACCTTGGCTAGTTCTGCACCTTGTCTTCTGGACTTGCCTTCAGGGAGCAGGTGGTGCTGTGGTCTAAACCACTGAGCCTCTTGGGCTTGCCGATCAGAAGGTTGGTGGTTCGAATTCCAGCGATGGAGTGAGCTCCCATTGCTCTTTCCCAGCTCCTGCCAACTTAGCAGTTCAAAAGCACGCCAGTGCAAGTAGATAAATAGGTACCGCTGCAGCAGGAAGGTAAACGGCATTTTCATGCGCTCTGGTTTCCATCACGGTGTCCTGTTGTGCCAGAAGCGGTCTAGTCCTGCTGGCCACATGACCCAGAAAGCTGTCTGAGGACAAAGGCCTGAAAGCGAGATGAGCACTGCAACCCCACAGTCGCCTTTGACTGGACTTACGGTAATCGTCCAAGGGTCCTTTACCTTTACCTTCTGGATGGGAGATTTCTCTCCTCCTCTCTTTCCCAGCTAAGGATGAGGGAGAGTATTTGATGTGGACTTAGAAGTTTTGAATCTCCTCACTAGGTAAAGTGGAAGACATTTGATTTTTAAGTGCCATATGCCTCCCACTATGAAATTCAATTTCTAAACTCTTGCAGCTTGATGTCATCCTTCAATCTTAAACCATGATTTTGAAGGAGGAGGGAACCCCTTCTAAATTAAAGCTGAATTTGGTAATGAAAATGAAAGTTTTATTGTGAGCCAGCATGGAAATTTCCTGTAAACCCCGAGCTGTTACATCAAAGCATGGCTCATTCTAGTACTCTCCTCTTTTCCCAAGCTAAAATGCACTTCGCTAAAAACCAGTATTGGAGGGTTGTGGGTTTGAGCCCCATGTTGGGCTTAGATGACCCTTGTGGTCCCTTCCAACAATTCTGTGATTTTATCTTACTCTCATTTGGCTTGCGTGATTTCAACTGCATGCAGCTGAAGGTGGGTTGCTGAGGGGAAGGCTCAGAGGTCCCAGGCAAGCCTAGAGCCAGCAACTCAGTGGCTCTGGGAGCCATAGGGATTTCCTGTGAGATCTCACGAGAACCAAAGATACCCCACTCACGGGGCACACCAAGTGGGACTTTCTCCTCACTGCAGTGGCATGACGTGGGGTGTGGCATGTGTCCTGGGGTGTGGCGTGTGTCCTGGGGGCGTGGCATGGCGCCCGTGGGGCAAGGCACCCAGCGCAGGCAGGGGGCAGCTGCAATAGCACCCTGCCAGGATCGTGCTGCCTGGGGCGGTGTGCTCCCCACACTCCTCTTCCTCTGCCACTGCCTCACTGGCCACTTTACAGAAGATGGGCTGCCTAGCCCCGAAGTGCCTCCCAAGGTTATTGAGTATATATGCAATTTTTAAAAAAATAAAATTTATTTATTTGGTTTTTCAAATTAAAATTTTACAAATATATATATATATCACACATAAATAATAAAAACAAGATTCCAAGGAATCTCCTGGAATTCCATCCTCCCCTTTGTAGGTCCTATTATTAATCCTTTCCTCCCACATCTTTTACGATAATCCTAAACCTTTACCTCTTCCATTATGTCCAGAATTCAACCTTAAACTACAGGTGGTTTTCCAATCCTACTAACGATTTTAACTGTTTACAATGATCTTTAAGTTATAAATTTTCCCCATTCCTTGTTAAAATTTTGGTCTTCCTGATTTCCATTAATTTCATCTGCCATTCTTCTCTGGTGGAAACTTTGTCTTCCTTCCATTTCTGGGCCAGTAACATCTGTGCAGCTGTGGTCGCATACATAAATAGACTATTCTTCTCCTTTGGGATTTTGGCACCTAGGCTATATGCAATTTTCACATATATGAGCGACCTAATCCTCATGTGAGATACAATGTCCCCATACACAATTCCTTTGCTGGCCATCCATCCAGGAGATGACTAGGACTCTAGATATCCTTTTCAAATGGAAGAATAGCTCATTATCTTATTTACATCACTCTTCAATTTTTATTTTTTGGTGGTGGTGTTAACTCCAGCCACGGGCGAGTGAAGGGAAGCCCTCAAGGACTAAAGCTGTAAATTCATGTGCTTCCTTTGGGACAGGAGTTGGAAACACAAACTGAGTTCAGCACAAATAGTAATGATGAATAATCATACTTAGCATTTACACAGCACTCTGTTGTTGCTATTATCTCGCTATCTTAGCAATCCTTAAGGGAATCCTTATTAAGGCAGCGCAGTATTCTTTCCCCTTGCGTTGCAGATGGAAGTAACGGCTGTGTGATTGGAACTCAGATATAGCAGCTTGCTTACGTTAACAAACCACCTTTAAAAAAACAAAAGCCAGAATTTTTGCAGTTAGGAAAGTGATGGGGAAACACACTGAAAAGTTCAGGATGAGCGAATGGTTAATGGGTAGATGTACAATCACAGCAGAAGAAAATCAGAATGAATTCTGGATGGACGCTCATTGTCGTATAACCTCCCTGGAAACAAATCAGTTGTTGTTGTTTAGTTGTGTCCGACTCTTTGTGACCCCATGGACCAGAGCATGCCAGGCACTCCTGTCTTCCCACTGCCTCCCGCAGTTTGGTCAAACTCATGTTTGTAGCTTCGAGAACACTGCCCAACCATCTCATCCTCTGTCGTCCCCTTCTCCTTGTGCCCTCAATCTTTCCCAACATCAGGGTCTTTTCCAGGGAGTCTTCTCTTCTCATGAGGTGGCCAAAGTATTGGAGCCTCAGCTTCAGGATCTGTCCTTCCAGTGAGCACTCAGGGCTAATTTCCTTCAGAATGGATAGGTTTGATCTTCTTGCAGTCCATGGGACTCTCAAGAGTCTCCTCCAGAGCCATAATTCAAAGGCATCAATTCTTCGGCGATCAGCCTTCTTTATGGTCCAGTTCTCATTTCCATACAACACTACTGGGAAAACCATAGCTTTTACTATACGGACCTTTGTTGGCAAGGTGATGTCTCTGCTTTTTAAGATGCTGTCTAGGTTTGTCATTGCTTTTCTCCCAAGAAGCAGGCATCTTTTAATTTCGTGACTGCTGTCACCATCAGTAGCAATGCTCAATAAAGACTGGGTGTAGTCTAATCTCTGCATAAGCTTTGTGCAAGGAAATCAGGAGGAATGCTGAATAAACAGGTCCTGTTTGTGAGCATCCTGTGGCAATTGACTGTCTACTGTTGGGCTGGATGAATTAGGGGCCAGATCCAGCAACACAGTTTTTCAGTTCCTGGCTCACACTATTAGTTGTCAAACAAACTTCGGAGTGTGCACCCAAATCACCTTCCATTTATACATAACCGAATTCCTATCTGGAAACATCATAAAAGGAACATTTCTTAAATGTTAGAAGTCCTTTCTATGAGAAAACGTTCTCAAGCACTTTGGAAGAAATCTACAAAATGGGAGAGCGGGATTGTTTTTCCTACGAGTAAATTCTCTGGCCTTGCCAGTTTTCCTTCATTAACACATTTATTACCTTGTCAATCACAGCACAAACTCTTCTTGAGCAGCTCTTAAAACGATTTACAGTTATTAACAAAACTCTCCTGCCTTGGAGCGATAAGAATCATTGAAAGTGTAAAGATGGGAAGTTTGCCATCTGCGGGGACCTTAATATTAGCTTAGGGTGGGCAGCGCTATTTAATGGAAACCCGCAAAAGTCCAAATTAGGGATGTTTAGGGAATCTGCCTCGACCAAATTCCACCCTGGATGCTGAGATTCTGTGCTCTCTGATATGCTTTATGCAATGGAACGCCGCCTGTCAGAACCCTTTATTCTTGCCGTATCTGGAATATTGCAGGGAAAATATAAATCCCAGTTTGCTGCTTTGTTTAAAAGAAATTGACTTGGGAGGGGGTTTAAATTGTGCCATTGTGCATTTTAAAATAACCCAGCAGACTGTTGCTTTTAAATTTTAATTGCAACTATTTTTAGGTGTGGTTCCCCCACCCCCAACCTTCTTGCAGGAGTGAAATTGTTCATGTGCATTATTCTGCTTTATTTTTTAATTTTTTAAAAAGAGCTTTGATATAAGAGATAAATTAGACTGCAGGTCAGGGTGTGTATTGGATAGGGTTGGGTGGCTCTTTGCCCAGTTCTGCTGGCCTGCACCAGCCTCCAGTTGCACCAGTACCACTCAACCATCCCAATTTAAGCGGGACATCCTGGAATTACATCCTGGCTTCTGATTGGATCCCAGAATGCCCCGTTTTTTGGCCCAGTGCTCTGGCGCAAATCAGCTAGCTCCCGCGAGAGCTCAGGACCATAAAAAAAGAGAGTCCCAATTTGGATCACCTGGCTGTTGAAGGCCATGGCTGCATCGTGACATCAGCATCAACCCACCAGCATGGCGCTCCCTGTCTCACCTGACAAATCTGCATTGCGTGGGAAGTCCCAAAGTGTGCTATTGCAGGGAGGGGAGAGGATGAACTGGCCCGAGATGTGCTGAATCCCAGCCCCATGCTTTCACTTGATGCCATCAATCCTCATCCAGGCCTAATAATAATAATAATAATAATAATAATAATAATAATAATAAATTTATTATTTATATCCCGCCCATCTGGCTGGGTTTCCCCAGCCTCTTTGGGCGGCTCCCAACATCAAACATTTAAAATTTCCCAATGCCTTAAGAGGTCTTCTAAAGGTCAGATAGTTGTTTATTTCCTTGACATCTGATGGGAGGGCGTTCCACAGGGTGGGCGCCACTACCGAGAAGGCCCTCTGCCTAGTTTCCTGTAACCTCACTTCTTGCAGTGAGGGAAGCGCCAGAAGGCCCTCAGAGTTGGACCTCAGTGTCCGGGCTGAACGATGGGGGTGGAGACGCTCCTTCAGATATACTGGACCGAGGCTGTTCAGGGCTTTAAAGGTCAGCACCAACACTTTGAATTGTGCTCAGAAACGTATTGGGAGCCAATGTAGGTCTTTCAGGACCAGTGTTATATGGTCTCAGAGGCTGCTCCCAGTCACCTGCACTATTTCCAGGCTGGTGTAGCAATTTCTCTGTCCCTCACCCAGCTTCTCCCCTGGCTGTTGTGAGCTGCAGGACTGCATTCAGTGGTGGCCCCCAGGCTCTGTTAAGCCTTACTGCTGCCTGGTTGGGATATGGATTGCCGTGTAAGAACTTTTTTTTTAAAAAAAAACTATTTTGGTTGGAGATTCCACCTCCATTTTTTCTGAGGTCCTTTGTTGCTGGCATCTGTCCATCTCAAGAGACAATGGAGTGTACCTCCGGGGGTGAAGTCAGACCTCTGCGTTAGCAGCACTGAAGTGACTTTCCTGGGGTGCAAGTCTGGGGTAGTGTGTCTGGAGGTCCTGGGCGGACCAGATGACAAGTTCCTCCTCTTGGCCTCACTGATGTGGTCCGAAGAAAGTCAGAGCAATTGATTTGGCCCCAGCTTGGCTGAAGGTTGTGCATGGAACTAGTGTAATTGTCCCTGCTTTCCCTCATCATGTGAAGGATTAGACCACCCAGAGAAGGATTAAATATGCATCGAACTTCCATCTTCAGTTTTTAGGGTTTGTCGCCACCTCCCTGCTCCCTGCCCCCCATCTTCTATTGAACATTCTCATGGGCTTCAACCTGTCAATCTTTGCTTGAGTCTGATTGAAATGAGCGATCATGCGATTAGCCAAAGGAACCGTTTGGGCATGAGGTTAGGAAATGAGACGAAAAATACAGTACTGCTCTTTCAGCCTGGTCTGTCTCCCCCCCCTTTTTTTTGCTCCTCCAGCATTTAGAAGCTAATAATTTATCAATTGATTTCCTTCTCCAAACAGTCCCCGCTGTGCCATGAACGTCAGAATTTAGAGAACCAAATGACCCTTAACAGTAACCTTGCTCCTGCTTTCAGACATTGGATAGCGGGATAGGGAGCATCATTAAGAAGCAAAGGAGCTTGTTATTTTTTCATCTGTGTGCTTGACTTTTAATTGGCCATTTGTGATTAGTGCCTGAGCCAACAAAGCAAGATGTCAAAACAGTACAGAGGGGATCCCTGTTTCCTGCTGATTTTGCAACTTAACTAATCCTTATTCTTGGTTGCTCGGGACTCCAGCTAACATTTTTGGGAATTTCCAGAACTCCCTTCTTTGATATTTCCAAGGCATGGAAACATTTTTGAGATGAGCAGAGCTTGTTGTTGTTGTTTAGTCGTTTAGTCGTGTCCAACTCTTCGTGACCCCATGGACCAGAGCACGCCAGGCACTCCTGTCTTCCCACTGCCTCCCGCAGTTTGGTCAAACTCATGCTGGTAGCTTCGAGAACACTGTCCAACCATCTTGTCCTCTGTTGTCCCCTTCTCCTTGTGCCCTCAATCTTTCCCAACATCAGGGTCTTTTCCAGGGAGTCTTTTCTTCTCATGAGGTGGCCAAAGTATTGGAGCCTCAGCTTCAGGAGCACTCAGGGCTGATTTCCTTCAGAATGGATAGGTTGGATCTTCTTGCAGTCCATGGGACTCTCCAGAGTCTCCTCCAGCACCATAATTCAAAAGCACCAATTCTTCAACGATCAGCCTTCTTTACCTTTGGGTTAAGAATCGGAGAGGCAATTATTTCCTTTGACCTTTGGAGTAAATTGTTGGCGCATTGCATTCACAAGAGCGTTATGTTCCAGTGGGGCACAATACACACCAATCGCAGTTTTCAAGCAAGTTTACTTAAGTTTCACGTAAATAAAGAGGAATTACTTCCAAGCAAATGTATTCAAGAAAGTGTTCCATAGTGCTCAGTGCCAGCGATGGAGTAAGCATTAAGCCAAATATGCACAGGCTTAGGGCATCGGGGGGAGCAGGGGCACCACAGAAATTGCCCATTGCCACATTTTTAGCATCAATCATAACAAATTGTTCAACTGAGCATTCATTTTCTCAGCTGAAGTATATTAAAAATCCCAGCTGAACACCTATGCAACAAGGCAGGCTGGATGCCTTATCTCTACTAAGTACAGAAGCAGATGTGTAACGTAAGATTAGTTTTGAGGATCTGATCAAACACTTTGCAATTAGAAAGATGCTGTGGGCTCCTGTCACTGGGCTCCATTGAAAATGGCTTCTCCATGCAAACCAGGAAGTGACCTTGCCAGATAATGGAACGAGCTGATGCCGTTAGGCCATTGAATGCACAGACGTATCCCATCTGTTTTCCTCCCTCCCACCCCACTTTTCCACACAGCTCTAGTCCATAGCTGTCAACTTTTCCCTTTTCTTGCGAGGAATCCTATTCGGAATAAGGGAATTTTCCTTCAAAAAAAGGGAAAAGTTGACAGCTATGCCCTAGTCACTGGCAACCCAAGCTATGCCACTGCAGGTTTTTTTTCCAAGGGAGAGCGGCAGGCCAGATGCAAACCCCCTGCAAAGGATGGGACAATTGGGAAACTGCTTGGACCCATGCTTCCTAGGCATGGGTCAAGCAGCAGTGTGGGCAAGCCATTGCATGGTAAGCCACTAATGCGTGCAATACCCTCAGTTGCTTCAAAATACAGCGGCGAGCTCATTACTGACTGGGACCTGGTGAATGGAACATACTTCCTCAGTCTCAGAGCAATGGCCTGGGCACCTGATACATTTCTAAGAGCAACTGAAATGTAAAACTGTAACTGGCTTGTGATTCTGCTATCTTAAGGACTGCCTTCTGCTACTGCAATGAACTGTTTTCTAGAAGCAGGGCAAAGAAGGGCAGAATGGCCATGACTCTGGAGACTGGTTCACTGGCGGAGGAATATGGGGCAGGGGGAGAGCATCGCCCCTGGCACCATTGGGAAGGGGGGTACCATTGCGGCCACCCCCGGATGCACACCGCACACCCAACTGCGCCGGGCGCCATGCCCCCACAGGCAGCGTGCCACGCCCCCGGGACGCAGCCCACGCCCCTGAGGACAGCATGCCACGCCTCCAGGATGCACGCCATGCCCCCTGGGATGCGCACCAGCCACGCCCCTGCCTGCTCTCCGCTCCCGGTGCCAGAGCATGCAGCTCTGCCACTGGACTGGTCACATGTCAAGGAGAACCAAATACAAATGCAGTTATTTGCTGTTGAATGAGTAAGAGTTTCTTCCACAGTTCTTGGTCGCTGTGGTTGAGTTTCACCGCTCCTCACAGAGACCCGTCTGCCTCTTTCTCTTTGTTGTAGGTTGTAGGTTTCTGAATACCAGCAGCTGGAAACCACAGAAAGGGAAAATGCTGCTGCACCAAGCTCTATTTTGGGACTTCCTATTGGTGTCTCGTTGGCTGCTTAAAGAGGGCATGTGTTGCGGTGAGACCTGGCAACCTGACCCTATGTTGTGGGTGGGTACATTTGGATAGCCACAACACTCGATTGGTAGGTCCCTTGATGCAGGGTTCAATCAGGCCAATGGGACGCAGGCTAAACGGATCAAGGGACCTATATATACCTATACATGTGACCCAGAGCTTCCTCTTTTGGTGCGTGCATCGGAACACCCGCCCACGTCTCCCAATATTTAGGGCTGTGCGCTTGACCTTGCTATGCCGTCGTGTGTGGTCTTTCGTTGGGACAGGGGCACGGCAGGAATTTCTCCACTTGGCTGATTGGCTGGTGCCATTTGGGTTTCTCCTGCCGTGTAGCAAATCGTCAAAACTTGTAAGGTTGCAGATGGGCTCTGGTTCAGGTGATAGGGATGGGAGAACGCTCTCGCCATCCCTATGAGAAGGGTATTCCGTTAAAGGAATCCAGGGACTCAACTTGGTTTGGTCAACCCCCGAGAGGGGGTTGTGCCCGTGCCTGAGTCCAGGGGAGCATCTGGGCAGTGAACAGAGTCTGCTCCCAGGCTTTTCACCTTCCTCAGGTGTTCACCCTTGGCTGACCTACCTGCAAGGGTGTAGGGAGCTAGTCGAACCAGAGCCTATGCAACCACTCACTTTTCTGTAATCAATAAAGTTGTGGCCTAAATTCTGCCCAAAACCAAACCTAAATTTGAGTCTTTTTTGTCTGAATTTATTTAAGGGGGAGGATTAAAGGTCTAAACACGCAACAGGATGCTGGCTTGATCCAACAAAGGCTCTTCTCTTGCTCTTATGCTTGACTTTCTACATCACAGATACAAGGTGAATCTTGGGGACCAGCACACCCCTAATAGAATCTAATGATGTTTAAAACACCCATTGGCCTAGGGATGACCATTATTTATTTTGAAAGAGGCTATAAAAATCTATCCCTGATACATATGCAAACCACTCAAGCAGGTCATGGTGTCAGGAGGATGTAAACCCAAAATGTAAGTTATCATCGTCTATGGATGTTTTATAGGTTCTTGGTATCAGTAGCCCTGATGGTTGGTTGGCACTTTGAAGTTGTATGTCCTATTTCCTGTAGGATAATATTATAGCATTCGAACCAGTCCTGACAATGAGCATTTTATTGTAAACAGTGAGCAAGCAGACAGATCAATAAGCGTTGAGCAAGGCCGCTTTGACTCGGATTCTATTGACTTACTGCCAACAGAAAGAAAAAAAAGAGTCTCAAAATGACAATGTGTTGTGCCTGAATTATGGCTAGTAGTGTTAATAGATTGTGCTGTATTTTATTTATAAAGTCGGCTGTCTTTAAAAAAAGAAGAGTGTGTGGGGAGGTTATGCAGCAAATGTCCTGTCTCCAGAAGTGTCAGCCATGCATAAAGATTAATTAGACAAAACGTGAGGAAGCAAAAGCAACGATAAATTTCTGGTATCGTGGCTGCAAAATGGATGTGAGAAAGATGGATTGCACTAAATGCATAATTTTCAGATTCTGTTAGGCCAGCTGTCCAGTGCTCTAACGAGTTACAGGAGCCCTGAGTAACGATCATAATTTTTTTGTCTGCGTTCCTAAAAGAACCTTATGGCCATTTGTTGGCTTTTTTTAAAAAAAAATTATAATATTTATATGGAGATCCGTGGATTGCCTTCTGCTGATTCCTTTATTTTGGCTCCGCCTTGTGTTCCATTCCTCCTGAACTCCACCTTAACTAGGATAATTTCTAAAATTAGTTTTGGAATTGGATCAGGGGCAGCTTGTTTTCACTTTCACTTTCTTTTTTTGCAATTGTTTTTATTGATTTTCATATTTATACATTCTTACAATATTAGTAACCTAAAATTCTCAGGATTACCACTTCCCTCTACCCTTCTTCTGGTTTTCTTGTTTCCACACTATAATATTTACACATTGATTTATATCAGCATACTGCTCATATCTATACATGGTTCTTTCTATAATCTCATATAGACTGCTCCATCAATTACACATTGTAAGGTTTATCTCAAACCTGCTAGTGCTCTTATATGTAAACAGTGTTTCTCAAGGTAAGTTATAAATTTCTTCCAGTCTTTTTGGAACCTCTGGTCTGTTGGGATACTGCTGGGGAGATGGGGGCATCAAGTAGGCCCCCAGCTGGCTCCAGCCACCGGCCGGCAGCCGGGCGATCACCGGTCTCCCTTGGAACAGCATCAAACGGCAACACAAGCTCAGATACATTTAGAGACTCGGCACGCTCTATCAGCAGAGTGAATAAATCTTCTCACAACGGAAGAAGCGGACAGAGCCATGTGTAAGCATTATCTACAGCATTTTATTCAGCATAGTTCAGGAACAAAGGAAAACATGTCTGCTTCCCTTCGTCTCCAGCAAAACAGCAATACAAAAGCAATAGACAAAACGGGAGTTCCCAGCAAGTGCTGGAAGTAAACAGGCATGTGACACACAACTGTCATGCCTGTACCCTTTTAAGATGGAACGGAACTATATCCTAACATCCTGCTCCTGAATTCGTCCTGACAGCACTTTCTGTTTCTTCAGTTCATTGCCTCTCCACCCCCATCCCATATGCATGCACACAATGATAACATACCCAACACTCTTGCTGTGCTGGTGCAAATATTGATAATATTGTAGCACCCTGCTTGTGGTTAACGCTTAGCTGGAATGAAATATTCAATGCAGCAATAGAGAAATTAAAATAATAATTTATTTGTCAGACAAATAAATGAGAGACACAGTGGTATATGGATACCAAAGCTCTGCCCACTCCAGCCCTGATGGCCAGCACTTATATTTCCTCAGCCCAGCCCCCTTGCTCCTCCTTTGGCTGCCTCTGTCCAATCAGCCTGGTTGAAATTCCTATTGGCTGTTTGCTAGAACCAATCATAAAAGATACACCCATTTCCTATTACCTTTTATGGGAGACAAAGAGCTATATTTCCTTCTATCCATAAATGGCAGACAAGTAGCCATATATCTTACATTTGCCTCGACCAGGCACCTTAATTATCAGATCATCTTTGCCCTATTGCCCTATTGCCCTATTCACTCCAAAACAGATGGCTAATGGTTTTAATTTTTGTCTTAAACAGAGATCTTGGGTTCACCTTCTCACACACCATCAATGAAATAAGAATCTAACATAAGAATCTAACATTTCTTACTTTCTAGATCCTTTGCATAATTACATTTAAGCCAATATATTTCATACATAACATATATAGATTTTTAGAAGAAAAGGCCTTTTCAAAGTAAAACAGTTTCCAAAAGCAACCTCTTCAATTTACACCCCCCCCCTTTCAAGACAGCTGCTGTTTCTATTAGCTCTTGCCCTTTAACCTTAGGAAGATGTGGCTCAAGTCTAATGGGAGGCACATGGGATTATCTGTTAAACAATAAATTTCACTATTTAACAACTCTTAATTAGTGGTTTTTTTGCAGCTTGATTGTATTCTGTAATTTGTATGGTCAGTGTGACCTTTTGCTCCCAGCCTGTAATTTCCTTTTACAACTTTAAGAAACGTGTCTCCTGTTATAAATCGGGGGGGGGGGGGGAGGCTGTTCAAGGAGATAAACATCTGCCAAAGTACTCAGCCAGCTGCTTTATCTCTGGCATGAAACATACAAACATTTGCAAATATATTTTTTAAGCTCATTTTAAAATGCAGACCTTGATCTGATGCCTCAATATGAGTATTGATATATTGATGTTCTGAGTGAAGATAACGGTTTTTGATTTTAATATATTGTGTTATATTAAGCAGACACACCTCTTTATCTTGGCCTTTTACACACACACACACACACGGCAAACCCTCCTTCAGTGATTGTAATTTTTTAAAGGATATGTTTATGTAACTGTGTAGACCTTATAACAATATTTATATACTGGTAAAACCTGTTGGGGGGCAGGCAGAGAAGCAAACTTTCCCCAGAACTATTAATCATAGCTGTCAATGTTTCCCTTTTTTAAAGGGAAATTCCCTTATTCCGAATAGGATTCCTCGGAAGAAACGGAAAAAGTTGACAGCTATGCTACTAATGGCAACTTCCATTGGCTTCACACATATATTAAGTTGCAATGGAGACCAAGCTGTGTCCTGCATGCCCTCCAGGTACCCCTGTTTTCCAGGGACAGCCCCAGATTTACAGAAGCCATCTTGGTCGTCCCTATTTCCATCAGAGAAATGTTGAAGGGTATGGAGTTATGTGACCCCCCGAGCCAAGGAGATAAGTAACTATACAACCTTTAGAAGACACCTGAAAGCAGCCCTGCATAGGACGAACTGCCATAAAACAATGTTCCCAGTTCCCAGAGACAATCCAGGAGGATCCTGTGGTCCACTGTACCAGAAGCCCCTGAGAGATTCAGGAGCATCAGTGTGATTGCACCCCTGAACCCCTCTTCTGAGGAAAGTCACCCACCTGGGGACCAAGGCAGATTCTGTGGCTGAGACTGGAGACGTCCAGTTTCATCCTAGAGTCTTTGCAGCCAAACTAATTGTACATTCCTTGGCTAAGGTGTGAGGCAGAGAATATACAAGCTGGCTCCGACACAGATTGTCTGCGGATTCCCGGTGCAAAGAAGGAAAGAAAAATAAACTTGGCCCTTTAAAGGAGCCCCAGGGGAGCTATCACTCCAGAGCAACAAGCTGCGTTGGTGTAGAGATTTCTGTAACTTCCACCTCAGTGCTAGAAGAGATGTAATTTCAAGCTCCAGCAGCCTGTGTGTTCAGGAAGATCTCATTGGTAATTGTTCTGAAACAATAAATTGCTGAGTGGGGGAGAAAAATAAAAAAAATAAAAAGGAGCTGGGGAATGTCCTAAGACTGAATGAAGGGGAACAAAAGTATTTGAATAATAAATCTGCTTTAAGTGGTGGGTTTTGAAATTATGTTATATATATATTAATGGATCTATGTACAGTGGTACCTCGGGTTACATACGCTTCAGGTTACATACGCTTCAGGTTACAGAATCCGCTAATCCAGAAATAGTACCTCAGGTTAAGAACTTTGCTTCAGGATGAGAACAGAAATCATGCAGCGGCAGCGCAGCGGCAGCAGGAGGCCCCATTAACTAAAGAGGTGCTTCAGGTTAAGAACAGTTTCAGGTTAAGAACGGACCTCCGGAACGAATTAAGTACTTAACCCGAGCTACCACTGTACTGTTAACTCTTGGGGGGAAAGACATAAGGTATAACTACACACAGGGACACGGGTGGCACTGTGGTTTAAACCACTGAGCCTCTTGGGCTTTCTGATCAGAAGGTCGGTGGTTCGAATCCCTGCAACGGGGTGAGCTCCTGTTGCTCGGTCCCTGCTCCTGCCCACCTACCAGTTCAAAAGCACATCAAAATGGAAGTAGATAAATAGGTACCGCTCCGGCGGGAAGGTAAACGGCGTTTCCATGTGCTGCTCTGGTTCACCAGAAGCGGCTTAGTCATGCTGACCACATGATCTGGAAGCTGTACGCCGGCTCCCTCGGCCAATAAAGCGAGATGAGCGCGACTGGACCTAGCGGTCAGTGGTCTTTACCTTCACCTATAACTATACACCTTTCAGCTCATTTACATCTCCTTCACATATTTTTTGAAAGACACCACTCTTTTTGGGAGCTACAGGTAGGGCCTCACACAACTGACTGCTTCTGCAGGCAAGAAAGATTCCCTGCTCATAGACGATGAGCATCAGCAAAAGTGGCCACTAATAAGTCACAGCAAAGAAGACACATGTTCCCAGTGAATTCTTCCATAGGGCTAAGTCAAAAGCCCCCTTCAGGCATTGCTCACAGGGAGGGCGTAAGCATGGCACACAGTTAGCCCCTCCACAAACACACAAGGCTCCTTCCCACCCCTGCCATCACCACACTGGGGCATAACCTTTCAGCTGGGGAGCATGCTCTGCACATGGAGACCCCCCCCCCCAATTCATCACCTGGGCCAATCCACAAGTGGAGGAACATCAGAAATTGAGCGGAGTTTAGTGACTTTGGGGTGGAGCTAAATGTAGGAATGTAAAGGATAGTAGGAAAGGATATATATTGAATAAGTATTATCTTTCCTCCACTCACGCTAGTGAAGTGATGTAGCAAAGCAGATTCCCCTCAATATAGCTAGAAGCTAGTTTGCAGATTCATTTGAATCTCTTAGTTAAGTTTATTCCTGGTGTCCCCTTTTGATCCCTCTTAAAAGAATAAAGACATGAGAGTATTTCTGAGTGAAGTAACAAAAAGCTTACAGTGGAACCTCTACTTGCAACCATAACCCGTTCTGAAGGTCCGGTCATAACTAGAAACGTACATAAGTAGAGGCACAGTTTTCCATAGAAAGTAGTGGAAAAGTGAATGGATCCATTCTAGACGATGAAAAACACCCCCTAAAACAGCAATTTAACACGGATTTTACCATCTAACGAGACCATAGATCCATAAAATGAAGGCAATAATCAATGTACTGTACTATAAAATAAATAAGACAACACTGTAGATGAAAAAAATATATATATTTATTTTTCTTCCGTGCGCTGAGGGTGGGTGGGCTTACCTGGCTACAAGCTGGGGGTGGGGCAAGGGTCAGTAAAGAGCTGATTCACTTCAGCCAAGGTCACTTTTTTTCTTGCCCGGCCAGTTTTTTCTCTGGGTTTCTTCAGGTTTGTTCCTCAGCAGAGTTTGGGGCTGCAGTGCACCCTGCTGTGCCTCTTGCAGCCGGCACCTCTTCCACAGCTTTGGGGGTGGGATGGAGGCCCTCTCCCCGGCAGCAGAGGCCCCAGCGCTGCCCCACAGCTGGCCTGGCAAGAAAAAAAAGTGACCCTGGCTAAAGTGAATCAGCTCGGGTGAGCTCCGGGCTGCTGGCAAGGCCTCTGTTCGTATGTAGAGGAAAGTTCTTAAGTCAAAGCACCTGCTGAAGGTCGAAGCTGGAATCGTACGTAAGTAGAGCCGTACATAAGTAGAGGTTCCACTGTACTCACATTTCAGTTCACAATTTGACCCCTGAAAGCCAGGCTTTACTTAACAGTTACACAATAAACAGGGAGTTCATCTCATATGGAGGCTGAGCTCATGTGCTGCTGGCTGAGGGCCAGCAGACAGCAAAATTACATGAACAGAACAAAATGGCGTCAGGAGAGCAGCATGCAAGAGCAGTAAGAAATCAAGACTGAGGAGATGGCTGTGTGACTTGGCTCTTTTGTGGAGTCAGCCAGGGCCGTGCCCATCTCCCAGGTCACATGCAGGGGGAGGAAGCTCCAGATCAGTGGAACAGGAACACTGACTGGATGTCCCCCTGCCTGTGCCCGCTCTAGGGAAATAAGGAATGTTGCATTTGACTGTACCAATGAAGGCCATCCCACACTAAACACATGGGCCCCACTGCTCTTTTCACCACCCCTGTCTCTTTCACTTGAGTAACGCCTGAAGAGGGCTAAAATGGACCTGCAAAGAACATCGCTTCCCTCAAGCCTCAAGAACACAGCGCAACTCTTCCTTAAGGAAGAAATTGTGCATCCCCACTGGAATTCCCTTTGCTCACATTGTTTCCAGGGTCCCTAATTACTGCCTCACTGTCGATGATTATTTCCCATTATAGCTATTAACCTTGGCTTATTTGAGGCTAAATACGAGTACGCTGGGGATTCTTCATTGCATATATTACACCAGGAGAAAAATGGGGCTTTATATTTTTGCATACTTTATATACCGAGTTATTTCCACAAATCCTCTCATCTGCTCTTAAAAAGCAGAGGAGGGTTGAATTCCGAATTCATGACACGACACGGCTCCAAAAATGCAGCCAGTCTTGTTTGTTTCCCGAGCCTGCTACAACTGATTATATTTGCTTTGCCAAAATAAATATTTGCCAATAGAATAAACTCACAGTCCTCTCTGTTCTTCCTATGAGTCTCACTCAGCTTCTGATCACAGCCTCTCTATGTGATAAAGCCTAGCCAATCGCAACAAACCTTAGCCATTCACAACTATATTCTGCATACAAGCCGACAGAGCCAAGGTCATCGGGGCAACCCTTCGCGTATTTGCTTCTGTCTATCATTAACCAACGCCATTGCTTAGAACTGCAAGGCCAATTCAGCACCTCCTGCCACCCCGACTGTCATATTATATAATATGGAAAAGAGAGACCAAGGAAATGCTTACGAGATAACATTGTGTGTTCAGACCCAGAAACCTCCCCCCTAAATAAATTCACACTTGACTCAAATTTTGGTTTCTGGCAGAATTTAGCCCACAACTTTATTGATTACAGAAAGTGACTGGTTGCATAGGCTCTGGTTTGACTAGCTCCCTGCCATGCAGGTAGCGCTGACCCAGGGTTCCAGCATAGGTCAGCCAGGGGTGAACACCTGGATAAGCGGAAAGCCAGGAATGGGCTATCTCTGCCACCCAAATGTCCCCCCTGGACTCAGGCACGGGAACAACCCCCTCTCAGAGGTTGACCAAACCATTGAGTCCCTGGATTCCTTTAACAGAATACCCTTCACATAGGGATGGCGAGAGTGTTCTCCAATCCCTATAACCTGAACCAGAGCCCATCCGCAACCTTACAAGTTGTGATGAATTGCTATGCGGCAGGCGAAACCCAAATGGCAACAGCCAATCAGCCAAGTGGGGAAAATTCCTGCCGTGCCCCTGTCCCAACGACAGATGACACACGACGGCATAGCAAGGTCAAACGCAAAGCCCAAAAAGTAGGGAGAGGTGGGCGAGTGTTCCAAATGCAAGTGCCAAAAGAAGAAGCTCTGGGTCACGTGCATGGGTTTATATAGGTCCCTCAAACCATTTTTACTGCGTCCCATTGGCCAGATTGTACCCAGCTATGAGGGACCCACCAATCATACCCACCCACAACACAGGGTGTCAGTTTCCAGGTCTCATAGCAATATGTGCCCTTTTTAAGGGAGGAGCCAATCAGTCAAATGTTTAAACAGGTAAGGCTACAATCCTGGCTAGGTGCTCAGGAAATAAAGCCACCAGAGACAGAGAGGCAGCGTCAACAACATGCCCAGTTACGGCTCCAGTTGAGAATCGCCTCCCTTGGAGCAGTGCTGTATTTTGATTTTTTTTCTTGTTTTGGTTTTTAATCACAGTCTGCTTTGGGACTGAATTTTTGGCTGAAAGATGCGGGTGTGATTGATAACGTTAAGTGATTATATAATTGCCAATTATCCATTCTTGCAATGATACTAACAGTAAAACTGGTGGGAAATCAGCATCAGTGTCAAAATATATTAAATACCAGGGGCAGCCCAAGCATGATATTATTATTTTTTAATTTGCTCGCCATTGAATGCACTTTGCAGGCTCTGCTGTTGACTACCAGCTTCTGCCAAGTTCCTATGGCACCTGTGTCATATGCAGGTGCCTTGGGCAACTATATCTCCCATGGCCCCTATCACTTTCCAAGCACCAGGAAGCACAGGGGGAAATAGCCGTAATAATAATAATAATAATAATAATAATAATAATAATAATAATTTATACCCTGCCCTCCCCAGCCAAGGCCGGGCTCAGGGCGGCTAACAAGCAATAATAGAAACAAGTTGAATGAATACAACTTAAAAACAAAATTAAAATAAAACATTAAATATTGAAACATTAAAATATTAAAATGTAGCCTCATTGCAGGAGGAGAAAGGAAAAGAAAAAAGAAAGAGGGGGAAGGAATCAAATTGGCTCAAAGCCAAAAGGCCAGGCAAGACAACTCTGTCTTACAGGCACTGCGGAAAGAAATCAGATCCTGCAGGGCCCTGGTCTCATGAGACAGAGCGTTCCACCAGGCAGGAGCCAGTGTTGAAAAGGCCCTGCAGGATTTCCAGATCACCTCCTGTGCCACTGTCGTTATAGTAAACACCGTTATTCCAGGAAAGGGACACTGATGATGAGGATGGTGGTGGCAGGTTGTGTTCAGGAGATGGGCAAGGTGGTTGGGGCCCCTGGTGCAGTTCCCCACAAAAAAAGGAACACGAGAAATAAGGTACCACAAAAAGAAGTCTTGTGGTATCTTAATAAATTAATAACAGATCCAGTCCATCACTGAGGTAGCCACCTCAGGTGGCAGAATCAGGTGGCCCACCAGCCACTGGAGAAGTGAGGAGAAGTGGCTGTGGTGGCTTCCATGTTCTGGTGAGATCCCACGGAAGCCCCGCATGATCTCACGGTGTGCTGGTCCCGTGGGTTACCGGAGAGGCGAGCTCCAAGTCCGGTCCGTGGTCAAAGGTGCAACGTGGAGGCTGGGTGCAGGGCAGGGAGTCGGGTGAAGTCAGGAACAGGTTTGCAAGCAGGGAGCCGGGGTGGGTCAGGAGCTCAGGCAGGAAAGCAGGGCAGGGTTCAGGCAGGAACTGGCAACCAACAATGTTGCTCCCGCAACTTGGGACTGGGGCTGGCCGGCTTTTATCTGCCCCGAGGCATAGGGCAGCCCCGATCCTCTGGTGACTCGCCTCTCCTGGCCTGGAGGCGAGCACTCCTCCTGCGGGAACTTAGTTCCCTCTGCCTCTCTGCCCTGAGCCTCTGCAGCTCAGGAGAGGCTGGAGGGTTACCGGACCCAGAGGCAACTTCAGCTTCCTCTAACGGGGCTGAGAGTGGAGCACCTGCAGGCAATGGGTCCTCCATCACCTCAGGAGCCAGAGCAGACTCAGCTGGTGCCTGCACCTGAGGATCCAGCACAGGTGAGGACCCTTCAGGTTCATGCCCCAGCCCCAGCTCAGCTGGTTCTGGAGGCGGGGAATCCTGTGCAGGCTGGGATCCCTCAGGTTCAGCATCCGAGTCTGAATCCCAGGCCATCACACACGGGACTCTTGTGATATCTTGCTGGAACCAGAAACTGCAGCTGTGCAAGCCTGGTTAGCAAGGCTTTGGTTTGGGGTGGCAAGTGTGGGGCAGCACAGATGCAGGGCTGCTCATGGTAGCCCCAGGCAACGAAATGGGGCAGGCCGCTCCTGCTCACCATTTTGTGTGGCGAGTCCCCCCCCCCCCAGTGGAAATAATGACACATGACACAATTATTAAGGTTAATGAGCTAAATAAGGTCACAACTTTATTGGTTACAGATGATGAGCGGTATTGGCTTAGGCATTGCTCCTAACCGACTATATCCGACTTCAGCCTGTCAGCTAGAAGTCCAGGAAGGGTTAACCACCAGTAGGGAGAGTCCTGCTGATGCACATCAACTAGGAACTCCCCTGGGGGTCACCGCTCGGGGGCGTACCTTAGGCCCTCACCTCCATAGGCTTCAGACAGGGCCACGCCCCCCCGGAATCCTTTATCGGACTACCCTTCAATATGCGGGGCATGTGATGGCGCTACCTCCCCTCTTCCATCTACAAAACAATACAAATACCAATGCCTAACCGCCAATACCAAGAAAGTTGTGGCGATTTGCTATGAGGTAGGAGAAAACCAAGTGGCTTGTGCCAATTTGCCAAGTGGAAAAATTCCTACCAGGCCCCTTAACGGTGTTCAACCAAGGTCCATAGCAAGGTCAAGGAACAAAAACCTTATAGGGCGGGAAAAGCAGGAACAGCTGGCAGGTGCGAAAGAGGGAGATCCCCGGCTGTCCTGCCTTAAATAGGGCAGGCCACGCCCCCGGAGCCAGCCGATTGGCTGGCCAGGGGATGACGCGGCTGGGAATCCCCCCAGTCGCACGTGACTGGGCTCCAGCCGCTGCGTGTGTGGTGGGGCCGTGAAGCCCGCAACTCCACCTCCTTCGAAGGGCGGAAGTGGCTTTACCAGCATGCAGTGCAACACTGTACTTTCATCCTTCAAACTATAGCTAAGTTCAACTGCAGTTGAAAGCGGCCTGTAAAGGAGGTCTCAGGCTGAAAGCAGTTCTCCAGGATCTGAGGAAGCGGCCTTCTACCAAATCAGACCACTGGACCACCCAGATCAGGACTGTCTGCAGCAGGGGTCATTGTTGCAGGCATCCCTCTGTCTCGAGAGACAATGGAGTGTTCCTTCAGCCAAACCGCTGCATTAGCAGCACTGAAGTGACTTCCCCGGGGCACAAGCCTGGACAGTGCATCTGGAGGTCCTGGGCTGCCCAGATGACAAGACCCCCCTCTTGGCCTTGCTGATGTGGTCCAAAGGAAAGCAGAGGAAAATGTTTGGCACCAGCTTGGCTACAGGACTTGCCGGAAGGAGACATACAAGACGCCATCCAACCAGGGCCAGATTTAGGTTTGATGAGGCCGTCAGCTCCTGAAGGCAATGGGGACCTCTATATGTCCAGCTGTCCTTTGTCATCCATTTTAGGGACTCCACTCCAGATTTGCCTAGGGTTTACTCTTTAGCCTTTTCTTCTCCCCAAGATATCCTGCAAGGTAGCAGAGGTTTAGGATCAGAGTTTTCCTCCTCCTCGATGGACTCACTTCCCACATTGATGAGCCCCATCTGCCCTTCACTTCCCTCAGAGCCAGTGTGGTGTAGTGGTTAAGAGCGGTGGACTCGTAATCTGGGGAACCGGGTTCGCGTCTCCGCTCCTCCACATGCAGCTGCTGGGTGACCTTGGGCTAGTCACACTTCTGTGAAGTCTCTCAGCCCCACTCACCTCACAGAGTATTTGTTGTGGGGGAGGAAGGGAAAGGAGAATGTTAGCTGCTTTGAGACTCCTTCGGGTAGTGATAAAGCGGGATATCAAATCGAAACTCTTCTTCTTCTTCTTCTTCTTCTTCTTCTTCTTCTTCTTCTTCTTCTTCTTCTTTATACCAGGTGCAGAATCTGCCTTCTTGATCATTGGACCCACTATTGGTCTCATCCACTCAATCCATCGGAGCCACTCCTAAACCCAAAGGCCATTTAGCTGCTGGTTTAACAGATCGGCTTCGAGTACGATTGTCTGGAAGAAAAAAAAAATCTCATTAAAACATCTCCAGCTCATAAGAACTGTAAGGCAAATCCCAAACTGGTTGAGAAATCACTAGAAACGAGGAGTGGGATTTCGTCAGCGCAGTTGTCACTTAATTGATCCAGTTGGGGGTGCGGGGGAGGGCCCCTGGGGGAATTTGCAATTAACGGAAGCTCTAAAAAGAAATCTCTCTGAAGGTGTCTTCTCTGACATCACTCATGAGGCACGTTTTTGCTCAGGGATGTCAGGGCAGTCTAATTCTTCGACACAACCATGCCTTCAGGCTGGACCCTGGAGTGTTGGATGGCTTGAGCCAGGAAATGGACCTCCTCTCTGTGTTTTTACTTCTCCACCTGCTACTCTTTGAATCCTCCCTCCAACCCAGCTGCCTTCTGCTCATTCACCTGATTAATTTGTAAGCTGGGGTACTGGCCTGCCTCGAAGTCGTGGTCTTCACCCCGGAAGCCTGTATGCATAACTCCAGATCTGTAGAGTCTGGCGTGTTCTTTGTTCGCCACAAGAACTTTGGCATGCCTCCCATACTCCGCTAGAAGGAACCGACCATGGAGCGATGCTCCATTAATCAGGTCCTGCCATTTAATCGAGCCCAGCCATCTGTATTGATTAATCTGACCCATTAATCGATTAACACGACCACCTTATGGGAAACGCTGGTTGTGAGCTGTCTGCTCAACAGATTTTTCCTTTAATATTCTTGGCTGCGCCATGCTATCCATTTGGCTAAGACCCCATAAATCTGTTTACAATAGCCACTGCTTCTTTTTGGCTGCATCCATTTTATTTGCGCGTGAGTTGTGTATCCGATAGTTTATCATGCAGAACTTTTCCAACTGGCCAACTCTGGCAAAACATATTGAGCTAATGAGGAAACACTCGCACATTTTTAATTAATCACTGTTCTGTGTCCTTCTCCTGCCATGGTTAACTCTAAAATGCAGCATTTGCTCTACGATGCACTTGGTTAACTTACCGCCTTGCAGCGGCCTAATCCTGGTAAACATGTAAAACTGCATCCAGGAGAGCTTGGTTATAGCGTTTTCCCCATCCTTCATTCTCGATGGCAACTAGGCTTTGGTCTGCAGCACTATTTCTGAGTGCTCCTCTCTGCAGTTGACAAGAGCTTCCAATTCAGAAAACTGGATTTAGGTGCAATCCATTCCCCACTTTCCCAGTTGCTTGCTGATTTGGGGAGGAGCAATGCTTGGGAATGAAGAAAAAAAATTGAGTCAATATGCATTTAAAGGTGGAAAACAGAGAGAACCAAAATTGACATATCCTTCCCAATAGACTTTCTGATGAAAGAGACACTAGCCTGCTGTTCCTCTTATTCTCCTTTTGATTTGAAGGCAGGGGAGGCATTAGAGATGAACAAATTTCTGTCACTTTCAGTTCTTTTAGCTCATTAATTTTCCAATCTTAAATTCTGTTAAAGTCCACATTTCGGCAGTAGTTTCTGTGTGTGCTTTAAAAATCCTCATGGAAATTTTCCAGCATTTTAATGCAGATTTCTCCTAGATTTTGTACACAGGTTTTTTGTTGTTGTTGCAAGTAATTTACTCTAATATAATGCATTTCTGTATGTTATTTTCACTAATAACTGTGTTTTAATACACATTTCCCCTAATATTTGTATTTTTGTCTGTACTGTTTGGCTGGAGAACTGCATGACAAAATTTGGAGAAGTGAGAATTTTTTTTTTAATGATATTTATTAAGGTTTCAAAAAAAGGGTACATAAATAAGAAAGAGAAAAAGAAAAAAAAGAAAAATACAAAATACAAAAAAAACCCAATTAAAAACAATTCCATCTTTTCATCACTTCTCTTTCATTTACTTGTTTCCCAGACCTCCTCATACCTCCCTTTTTTGTATTCCAGTTCAATTTGTTTGTCCAGCAATTCCTTTCCCTCCTTTTTAATCCTGATCTTTAATCTTAATATATTATAGCATTAGGTTTTTACTTATTGAAAATCCAATTTTTCCATATTCTTTTATACCATTACAGCTAGAAACCACTTAACTTCAATCCAACATCATTCTAACATTCATT
The DNA here is from genome assembly GCF_964106645.2 of Podarcis pityusensis. NCBI lineage: Eukaryota > Metazoa > Chordata > Lepidosauria > Squamata > Lacertidae > Podarcis > Podarcis pityusensis. The sequence continues at coordinate 8,047,805 of NC_138038.1, read as the reverse complement.
AATTTTACAATATTTCTGTAAGTAGTCTTTAAATTTCTTCCAATCTTCTTCCACCGACTCTTCTCCCTGGTCTCGGATTCTGCCAGTCATTTCCGCCAATTCCATGTAGTCCATCATTTTCATCTGCCATGAGAAGTGAGAATTTTGAAGGGTAGCTGTGTTTCAGTCTGGATTTTCGTTTGAGAGCTGCAAATTAGTTAGTTCCCCATTAAAATGCAAACAAAATCAAATTACTTATCCATCTCAAATATTAATATTTCCCCCTGTTTCTTGTCCTCCCCCTTGGGAACTATATGTCAGCAGGTGGAAGCTTCAGTGGCCCCTTACTTCTGGATAGAGAAGTTAGCCATCATGTCCAGGAAAGAAACATTAAAGTTATTTGAATTACACATTTTTAGAAATCATTTTGCATCCCTCATATTTCATCCTCTTGGACGTGGGTGGCACTGTGGTTGAAACCACTGAGACTCTTTGGCTTGCCGATCAGAAGGTCGGCAGTTCGAATCTGTGCGACGGGATGAGCTCCCGTTGCTCTGTCCCAGCTCCTGCCAACCTAGCAGTTCAAAAGCATACCAGTGCAAGTAGATAAATAGGTACCGCTGGGGTGGGAAGGTAAATGGTGTTTCTGTGTGCTCTGGTTTCCATCACGGTGTTCACACCAGAAGCGGTTTAGTCCTGCTGGCCACAGGACCTGGAAAGCAGCTTGCGGACAAACACTGGCTCCCTCAGCCTGAAAGTGAGATGAGCGCCGCAACCCCATAGTCACCTTTGACTGGACTTAACCGTACAGGGGTGCTTTACCTTTACCTTTTATTTCATCCTCTGCCTGAAATTGCTTCCCACGTTGTTAATTTGTGGCCATTGACATCGGAGTCACATTCTAAGATATGGGTAGCTACTGAAATATTTGGGCTGCATCTACACAGATATAAAAATATGCTTTGAAAATGATTTTTTCAAAAACCGTTTTATATCTGTCAGCCTTCGGGGAATCGGCTACCTCCCCCGTGGCAGTAAATAAGAAGATTAAATGAAAGGAATGTCTTACCAGTTAGATTCTTTAATAATCATAGTGAGAGAACAAAGAACACGTCTGCCTAGAAATGGTGGTGCTCCCAATTAAGGCTCACTCCCTGCCTCTGTCCCTTTTAATCTATGTCACTCCTACATCTTGTAATCTGAGCTTCTACCCTCTGTGCTTTCTGTTCTAACACTCTCTGAGCTCTCCATGTCTTTGGGGATGGGGGGGGGTGAATGCTGTCCAGAGACTGTGAATCTGTTAACTCTCTCCTAGTGTTTCTTCTGCTAGCTGTTCCCCATCCAGTATTTCCCAGCTTCTGCCTTCTGAACTGTGCCCCTCTGCAAACCACTGCTCCAAATCTATGCTGTCCTCCTAATCCTGGGAAGATTCAGGATCACGATCGTCGAGAGGGGGTAGCTCCCACCATTCTTCCTCAGTGCAGCGCTCCTCAGCACGGTCCCTGACAATAGCTCACAATGGAACATTTCATTCAATTCCGATTTCAGCTCCACAGCACCCTTCGTTAAGGATTTCTGTGGGTTCCAAGCAGTGATGTATGGAACCCCCAACAGCATTTTTCTACACAAGCTGTGGAAACATTAAGGCAGCTGAAAATGGATTTGATGCATCCCTGGAGTGCATGATTTTCTCATTATCCACACAACACTGTCTTCATCCAAGTGGCAGCCCACACTCCCCCCCCCCTTGATTTGGAATCTCCATATCCATGGAAAAATAAAATCCCTCATAAAGTTGCATGTTAACCAGCTGTGGACTTGCTAAAGCGCATTTGCGTGGGTGGGTCGTTTTTGTTTTGTTTTTTATATGGCTGCTGGGGGGTGGGCAGGCATAAAGCACACATATAGAAAACAGCAACCCAGAGTTTTGTGCTAGTCTGGTGGATCCAGGGACTTCTCTCCCATGAACATCTTTAATTTCTTCTAAGATTTAAGACTTAGGCTCCATAGTGTACACAGCCCAAAGTTTCACACATTGTGGAGGCAGAGGTAAATTTTGAACTGGGGCAGAATGTCAAGCAGCTATAGTTTTATAAGAAATCTCTTAAAGCAAGTAGACCAGGTATCGATGCATTAACAAACAACACTTTGCTCCTAGCTCATTGTAATTGACTAAGTTCGGATATAACAGGAAACTGTGGTTTGTTTAAAAGTGGAAGTGGTTGCTTCTAATCTCCTTGCACCTGAGAAAAAGGAGGCGAGGGGGAAAGTGAGTATGCAAGCCTAAGGCTCCATGCAATTTGTTCATATAGCAAGGAAACAGGGTTTCATGTTCTGTCTAAACTGGGTCAGGGTGTTTTTGCTTTTAAATCAGTAGGCAGGTTAGTAGAGAATAAATGAATACACCACAAAGGATTTAGAACAGATCCTTCTGCAATGTGTAAGAGTGTTTGTTTGTTTGTTTGTTTGTGTGTGTGTGTGTGTGTGTGTGTGTGTGTGTGTTGGGAGGGCCTTAGGCAGTGATCCTGGTTTGAGAAAATGCATGTTACAGTTGCATTCCTATTTTATTTTATTTTATTTTATTTTATTTTATTTTGGTGTTCCTAGTTTCACCTGTGAAACGTTGGAAGGTGTGCAGTTGTAACTTGTTACATCCTGTGTAATTAGGTTTTGTTTCTCTTCGTGTAGGGATTTCTGCATTTCTTGTCAGTTAAACCAGCAGGATGCCCGATATGTACTGCTAGGGCTTAAGGAATACCTATTCATCTGGGAGATACACTGTGGCCCTGAGCACTTGAAAGGTCACTTGTTAAAAGGACCGTTCATAATCTAAATGGATGGTGTGCTTTTTGCAGCGAGCAAATTGAAGGTGCTGCCTCACAAATGGATTAATAATTATATCAGAACAGAAGATAGTTGCTATGCAAGTAACTTAAAACCAGATAATTTAAGAATAGTTTGGATGATTACTAATTAGATCGACTGACATGGGGGGATTTGAATTATTCATGAAGGGCTGCAAACGGAGGGTAATTCGTTTTGTGCACTTCTCTGCAGCTAATTTGAAGGTTGTTTGCTAATTTCTTTCCCCTTTCAGATCATGTCTTCCCAATGTTCCTCTGCAATCGCAACCTTTAAAATAACGTAAGGGAATTGTTTTAGTGGGTTATCCCTGCAGGGTTGGAAAAGCATCTGGGAACATATTGCGTGGCCTGTCATCATCAGTGGGCACTGTGACGCGGCAGCTAAAAAAGCCAATGCAATTCTGGGCCTCATCAATAGGAGTATAGCATCTAGATCAAGGGAGGTAATAGTGCCACTGTATTCTGCTCTGGTCAGACCTCACCTGGAGTACTGTGTCCAGTTCTGGGCACCACAGTTCAAGAAGGACACTGACAAACTGGAACGTGTCCAGAGGAGGGCAACCAAAATGGTCAAAGGCCTGGAAACGATGCCTTATGAGGAACGGCTAAGGGAGCTGGGCATGTTTAGCCTGGAGAAGAGGAGGTTAAGGGGTGATATGATAGCCATGTTCAAATATATAAAAGGATGTCACATAGAGGAGGGAGAAAGGTTGTTTTCTGCTGCTCCAGAGAAGCGGACACGGAGCAATGGATCCAAAGTACAAGAAAGAAGATTCCACCTAAACATTAGGAAGAACTTCCTGACAGTAAGAGCTGTTCCACAGTGGAATTTGCTGCCAAGGAGTGTGGTGGAGTCTCCTTCTTTGGAGGTCTTTAAGCAGAGGCTTGACAACCATATGTCAGGAGTGCTCTGATGGTGTTTCCTGCTTGGCAGGGGGTTGGACTCGATGGCCCTTGTGGTCTCTTCCAACTCTATGATTCTATGATGATTGGCAAGACATGTGAAATGCATCAAAAAGGGGGCAGAGCGGTCCTGGCTCCTGCCCTGGTATATTTACACCATGAGACACTGAATTTGTAAAAGGAACTTACCTGCTCAGGGCTGACTCCCCATCAACAGGGATGCGAAAATATGTCAATTTCTGTTTCTCTCCGTTTTTCATTTCCCAGTCTTAAGTCCATTTCGTTTTCACATCAGTGACGTTCTCATCAAAATCAACCAGCGTTTTCCTGTGGATTTCTGCTACTATGCAATTTCTCCTAACATTTTGCAATTTCCCCATATCAAATGCAAACCTTAGTGCAGGCATTCATTTCGTGAACACTGGACGAATTCTGAAGGCTGGTTTACGTATTGTTTTGAAAGGTGCAAACTGTGTAAGTTCCCCTTTAAATGGAAACGGAATCAAATTTCTCCCTCATCCTTTTACAGTGGTACCTCTGGTTACGAACTTAATTTGTTCTAGAGGTCTGTTCTTATCCTGAAATTGTTCTTAACATGAGGCGCCATTAGCGAAAGTGCGCTTCCCACTGTGCATGTGCCTCCGGCACACGATTTCCGCTCGCATCCCCAGGGCAAAGTTTGCATCCGGGAGCAACTACTTCTGGGTTAGCGCAGCTCGTAACCTGTGCACAACCAGAAGCGTTCGTATCCAGAGGTACCACTGTACTTCAACCAGCTACCAGGCCCTCCATGTGCAGCCGTAACATAATAGGACAACATGCACATGCAGCTGTCATATGGCGAGACAGGGCAAAGCACAGCCAAGGGAGAGAGAGAGAGAGAGATTTTAGAATGTACACAAGGTAGGTCTTGCTTCAGGTGGGATACAAGTCAAGGTGACGTTAAGGCTGGACAACAAGGATTGATTTGAATACAAAGCTCACACAGTGCTCTGGAGAACGCAGATCTCCAAAGTTGGGGGTTTTTTTTGACAAAGTAATAATCATAAATAAAAAAGAATACAGTGGATGCTCGGGTTGTGAACATGATCCGTGCGGGAAGCATGTTCACAACCCACAGCATCCGCAACCTGCAGCGCCATGTCTGCACCTGCGCGGGTCACAATTCGGTGCTTCTGCACATGTGCAAAGCACGATTTAGTGCTTCTGCGCATGTGCAAGCGCCAAAACCCAGAAGTAACCCGTTCCGATACTTCCAGGTTTGGCACGGTGCACAACCCGAAATTGCGCAACCCGAAGTGTCTGTAACCTGAGGTAGGACTGTAAAAATGTGCACGCCACCACCGAGACCATTCCATTGTAACTATCCAACCTCCCAAAATTTCAACACCTCTTGCGATGGTTTGACCCCTTTCTGTTTTAACAGTACAAATTCTACAAACACCCTCCGTTACTCCTCAAAAATCATTTTTCCTGCAGATTCCCCATCTTACCTTAATGGCTCATGTTAATTTATCATTAAAACCTCACACCTCTTTATACCATTCTTCCATTTTATATTCTGCTTGCCCCTTCCACTTCCTAGCTATCATAATTCGTGCAGCTGTCAATAAATTTTGTGAGCGAACCTTCCACCCCATCATAAATTGATAATAATGCTGCCTCTGGACTTTCAGTTAGCTGTAACCCAGTGATTTCTGTTATCTTCTTTGCCAAAACAAATTGTACATATTTACACCCCCCACCACCACATGTGAACACAATTCCCTGTTTCCTGGCATCCCCACCAACATAACACTGAATATTCCTTGTTTATTTGATTTAATCTGACTGGTGTTAAATACCAGCTCCAAACTAATTTATAATAATTTTCTTTTATTCTTATATGCTCCAGGAATAAACTTTGCCCTTGCACCACACACCTCACTGCATGCTTAGGGACCAGTGGTGGTCAATGATGGCAGCACCCACATTTCAGGACTGCCCATAAACAGACCACAAATGGAAAGGATTTCCCTTGTGCTATGTACGTAACCTAACTTTCAGTAATATTCTCTTTGTCTCTCCCCTCCCAGCCCAGTCTAATTTGCTATTTAACACCTCCATTCCTTTCTCCTTGACCTTAAGGCCCCCTATAGCTGAAGTCTTTGGCAACACTCCATAAATGACAGCAAAAATACCCAGCATGGCCGGTGTGGACTTTATGAAAAGCGTTTATGGCATCAGTCATCATTAACCCAGGTGTCCCTGTCACAGTCTGGGGTTGTCCCTGTCACATCTGGTTTCCTGCCTGAAAACGCTTCAGTTTATGTACATTTAGCCGAAAACAACTGCGAGGCTGGTCTCTAGGCAATGGCAGCTGGTAAAAGATGAATTATCTGTCACTCAGAGCGATGCTCCAGCCATGGAAACTATCAAGCATATCCGTGGACTTGTACGCCTCTGTTCCCTTTTGGTCTGCTTTGATTTTCTTGGACTGAGCTGCCACTCAGCTTTGAAAGTCCCTTGCAACCTGTTATGGGAGAAGTGGAGTTCCCTGATTTCACCCCCTCCCCATGGCATCAGTCTTTTTAAACATTCCTGCTTCTAAAGCAAAACTTTTTATCTCGGGCTGTGGAGAGCAGCCTACAGAGTCTGCCGAATGAAAATAATTTTGCGGTTGCAAAAGTAGCAATTTGCCAGGGAATTGTGTTTATGCCCTTACAACTTCAAGCATCTGTCAGGGTGGGGCCACCTGGCCCAGTTGAGACACCTTATGCATAAAACAAACCTCCTCGTTTGAATTTGGATTTTGCTCATGGTCTGCTCTCTGTAATATTTAAATGCCCTTTTATACAGTTGCTTCGTTTCAGCAGGGATCATGACCAACTTCCTGGGTTGGTGGAAAGATCTATTGGGCTAATTTGGAACTGTTAAGTGAAATAATGACTGTTTTCCCAGGGATACTTTGGAAAACACACACAGACGCACACACACACACACACACACACACACACAAGCACACGCACACTTGTGTAATGTGGGTTTGTGTTGACTATTAGCTTTGAAATAGAAATTTCCGGTTGTGTCCAGCTAAGTTCTACTCAGAGTAGACCCACTGTGAGTAATAGACCCAATAATATTTACACACTGCCCATCTGACTGGGCTGCCCTGGCCACTCTAGGCAGCTTCCAACATATATAAAAACATAATAAAACATTAAACATTTTTTAAAAAAACTTCCCTATACCGCGTTTCCTTCAGATGTCTTCTAAAGTTACTTATATCCTTGGCTTGTGGGGCACATAAAACTCCACACCCTCCAACATTTTTCTGATGAAAATGTCTTAAGGAAAAGCAGGACATTCTGGGATCAAATCAGAAACCGGCATAGTTTCAGTAAATCTGGGACTGTCCCTGGAAAATAGGGACACTTTGAGGGCCTGTTAGCCATTTTTTTTCCATTTTAAACCTTTATTAATACATAGGTATTTTCCCATTTCCCCTCTTTCCCACCCTCTTATCTGTCTATAGGTAAAGGTAAAGGGACCCCTGACTGTCAGGTCCAGTCATGGCCGACTCTGGGGTTGTGGCGCTCATCTCACTTTATTGGCCGAGGAAGTCGGCGTACAGCTTCCGGGTCAGGTGGCCAGCATGACTAAGCCGCTTCTGGCGAACCAGAGCAGCGAACAAAAATGCCGTTTATCTTCCCGCCGGAGTGGTACCCATTTGTCTACTTACACTTTGACGTGCTTTCGAACTGCTAGGTGAGCAGGAGCAGGGACGGAGCAACGGGAGCTCACCCCGTCGCGGGGATTCGAACCGCCAACCTTCTGATCAGAAAGCCCTTGGCTCAGTGGTTTAGACCACAGCGCTACCCGCATCTATACTGCCTCCCTATATGATTAATGGCAGCCAGAGATCTTTTTACCTTCTTCACTCTTCTGTGACATCAGAGCAGCTCAGCCAATAAGTGTAAGGGGCTTCCCTTATTGCACATAGACTATTGATATTCACCTCACACTTTGCTTCCCCACAGCAGTGATTACAGCGAAAGCCTGACCTTTAAAAACACATCATTTATTAATCTCAATGAATAAGAATGGCATTTTGTATGTTTTACTAGTGTAGCCTTCAGACTATGACAACTACTTTTTGCATGGCTACTTGGTAATATTTAGTGGTTTTTTTTGTCTTTATCTCCCGCAACTGAGGAAGATGTAATTTTTACAGAGCATAAAGTAATGAGCATTCCAACAGGAAGAATTTAGAAAAATGTATTGTTTTCTATTTTTGTGCTCGGGGGGAAAACCCTTAACTGTGATCCATTTCCTGGTAGCAGCCCAGATGTAGATTGCATTCTTATGGATCATTTGTTAACTGTGCAAAAATGCCACAGCGCTGCAGAGCAGTTAGCGGCAACCTTACTAGAGATAAATTTGGGAGGGATCATTTATGATGTGTTTGTTTTTTAACAGCCAGTGTTAGGATTGTTACTTGGTTGTGTGAACCATTTTTATTTATCAATAAGATGGTTCATACCCATCAGACTATAGAACAACTTCCTGTTTGCCTCTTCTTGCTTGTGGTTGAAAACCATGTGCTAGTCTATAGGTATTGATTTTCGTAACTTAAAACCAGCAGGATCTACTGTTGAGGAAAAAACTCTGGCTGAAGGAATTAAGGGTATCCATAGTGTGCTAGAGCCCTGCAGCCAAATATCTGATCCATCCAGTGTAATTATTAAGTTTGCAGATGATACTACCATATTGGGTCTAATTACTGGTGGAGATGAATCAGCGTACAGGGGGGAGGTACAAAAAGTATCTACATGGTGCTTAGAGAATAACTTGCACCTAAATATTAATAAGAGAAAGGAGATGGTGTTGGACTTTCAGAGGAAGAGAGTGGAACTAGCTCCATTGTATATCGGGGGGGGGGGGCGTTGTGTGGAGAGACTTTCTTCCTTTAAATTCCTGGGAGTTTACCTTAGTGAAGACCTCACTTGGAAAAACAATATAACTCAGGTGGTTAGGAAGGCACAACAGAGACTCCATTTCCTCAGGGTCTTGCGAAAGAACAATGTTAAACAACAATTGATGACCTCCTTCTACCGGTCCACGATAGAAAGCGTCCGCTCATATTGTATCACAGTGTGGTATGTTGGCTTGACAGCCACAGACAGAAAGTCTTTACAGAGGGTGGTGAACACAGCATGTGATATCATGGGCTGTTCCCTGAGCCCGCTAGATGACATCGCAAGGGATCGTTGCCTTAGGAGAGCGAGAAAAATTCTCAGGGACGATTCACACCCCAGCCAGCACCTCTTTAATCTTCTACTCTCGGGCAGGAGATGTAGAAGTATAATCAGTCATACCAATAGGCTAAAAACAGTTTCTATTTGTGGGCTGTTAGGTTGCTGAACGGAAAATAATATAGTGCAACTGACTTTTGGGGTTGGTGTGTTGTGTGACAAGCACACAGAGTGCAATGAGACTGAGTGTTTGTGTGGGGGGGAGGGAGGCTCGGTTAATTTCATTGTACACAGGCTGTACTTTGACAATAAAGATGTTGTTGTTGTTGTTGTTGTTGTTGTTGTTGTTGTTGTTGTTGTTATATTTAGCTGGTGACTTCAGCCCATGAGACCAGGACCCTGCAGGATTTAACTTCCTTCTGCAGGGCCTGTAAGACAGAGCTATTCCGCCTGGCTTTCAATTTGAACTTAACCTGATCTTTTATTCCCCTTCCTTCCCTCCCCCTCCCCTTTTTATGAAGATTACCCTCTCTGGGATCCCACAGCTAATTCTCCCCTGGTCTCCTCGCTGGCCCAAATAGGACTTATTTAACCAGCTAGCCCTGGTGATCATCTAATGTTTATTGGATGGATTTCCCCCCTACACTGATTTTTGAATACTGAATTTATTGTTATTCACGTTTTATAATGTATTTTATGCTGTTTTTTTGTTGCATCAATTAAGTGTTTTAAATTTGTTAGCTGCCCTGAGCCCGGTTTTCTGAACCGGGAAGGGCGGGGTATAAATAAAAAATTATTATTATTATTAGATATGTGAAAGCTTTCTCCATCTAAGGAGGTCCTGGCCAGGTTCACCTCTCCTTTTTTTTGCTTCCCTTCCCTGGCCCAACCTTGTTTTTCTAGTGCCTTTGCTTTTTTCAATGCAGGAATCTCAACTAAAGCATCCATGTTTTGTACCTTATGTGTAAAAACCTCTAAGCGTTTTCCATATAGATTTCTGGCGAGCCTTTCTCCTGCCTAATGCCATTCAGAGTTCATTCTCAATAAAGTGGTTCAGTCCTCATTCTTTGTGTGAAGATTACATCTTTGTACTAATCTTATCACGCTTCACCCAATTTGACATAAAATGCAGAGTGAATTAGTGAGATTGCTTCCATAATCATCCATTATTTCTAACGCTATCATTTATTTATTTTGAATACAAACATCCATAACAAAATGCGTATCTTTTCAACAAGTGGTGTTCCACTTAGGGATGGGCAAGGCTGTCAATTTTGGTTTCTCATCTTTTCCAATTTGTGATTTCCCCAATTATAAAATGTAGTTGATGTTGTCATCTTCCTTTGGAAGTTGTTAGTAAAACACTGAATTACTGTACAAGAATAACTTGACATTGCTACTGTGGCTGCTTTGTTGTTCACTTCAGAATTAGGTTCCTCATGTGGAAGCTGAACAAATGTTTTTAAAAATCTACTTTTATTTTTATTCAATATTTTTCCTTCTCTCAATTATCCACAGCGCCTGGTGAAATGCTGTGTAGTTCTTAGGCATTCTTAGGCATTTTGTGAAACATGGTAAGGAACATTTCAGACAGCCTTAATACATATTTGAAAACGATGTGGGAATTATTCAGTGGTTACTGAGCTAGGGGGAAATGAAATACTAGGACCTGAGAGATGAGGGTTCAGCCATGAGACTCACTCTGTGACAAGCCAGTCACTGTCTCTCAGTGGTGTTTTATGAAGATAAAAAAGGGAAACGGCATCCCCACCCATTTGCTCTCCTTGGAGGAAAGATGGGATTTAAATGCATTAATGAATAAGGAATAAATAAAACAATTTAGGTAGTATTTCTTTTAAAAAAATAAACATAACAAAGATTTTGAGAGGGGGAAAAATATTGTTCTGCAGGGGTTGAGAAAAACTGAAACTCCCTCCTCTGTGCCTTGCAACTTAAGAGTTCCAGCCTCATAAAACCTTAGCATGTTTGACTCTAATTAGAGCACGAAGGGGTTAAACCATAGAGTAGGCTGTCCTGTCAGGCATAGCTTATGTCATCCCTTCTCATCTTGAGAGGAAGTGGGTCTCCAAGCCTTTGTTATTTCTCAGTGTCCATGTGGACTTCAGTGTGTGAGGAGCTCTGAGCTGGACATTCCAGTGCGTGACTAACTAGCTGAGGCTTCCTCAACCTCGGCCCTCCAGATGTTTTTGGCCTACAACTCCCATGATCCCCAGCTTTCTTTCTTTCTTTCTTTCTTTCTTTCTTTCTTTCTTTCTTTCTTTCCCAGTAGTGTAGAGACTTTTACTTTTTGTAACCAAGCAACAATTTAATTGCCTGAGCACCTTTTCAGACTGCTGTATGGAAAAGCACATGAATCTGACCTTTGGAGAGTTTTGTAAGTAAACCATGTGGTCTATCTCTATGCTTCTAATAGGGGACATTTTGGGACTCACTGGAAAGGCACATTTTAAAGGATTTGTAGCCTACATTTCCACAATTTTCTTTGCTTTATGTTTTGTGCTTCTCTCACTAAACATGCCCCAAACTGGGCCTTACCTTCCAAGATTTAACAGTAACTGGCATAGCTGAGTTAATATTTCTGCACTTTCAAGAACTCATGTGTTCGGATTACTTCTAGCACGAACTGCATCAGGGATCTCAGTATACCCTTGCTCTCACCATCACAATGATACCACTGTTCATGTAGAGATGCTGCTACTCAGGAACCTCCTCACTGTGTGGGGCAGAGAATAGCTGATACACCCAGTGCAGATTTTTCAGCACACACATCAGTCTCTCTTATGGTGCAGAAATGTTCCCTGATCTTCATGTTTTGAAAATCTGGTCACTACCGGGAATAGAGCATTTAGTCTAGCTCTTTATTCAGCTGCTTTTGCCTTTATATTTGAAAAAGAAAAATTGAAGCAATTATTTCCTTGGTATTTCTTCTTCTTCTGTGAATGAAAGGGAAAGGCATTCTATTTTTCCTCTCGTATGTTTTTTGTTGTGCGGACAATGGCATTCCTTTCTAAGCAGCAGGCAAGTCCTAGCAACTTTTTAGTAGGCTCCGGCAAGCTTGCTGTGCAGCAAGGATACGACTGAATATTGCCAGTGTTTTGATAAATGCAACAGGATGTCAGACTTAAGATTTCTGAGGGTTAATGTGACTGTTTCAGAACCCATTTAAAAAGAAAAACGCCATAAAATAGATTCCATGGTTTAAAAAGAAGGGTGTCTGCTGGGCAGATGTATAGATATGGTTTTGACATAAAGGAGCCATACCATATAATGATTAGGGAATCACAGACAGAACTTATTGTTCTTCACCATTATTGTGTAGCCATGCACTGTTTTTCCAGGAATCCTTCATGGCTGGACAAACCCATCACACTGTGAAAAAATATTCAAGAGGAAAGCCTGAAGAATGGATGTTTGAGGTGCCTTGTTCTGCGATGGATGAGATATTGTCCTTTCCTCTGGAATAATCAACAACCTTTAATTAATACCCATTGTACTGTGAGAAGATCAGCCACTAATGATTTCTGAAGAGCTCAGCTTTAGAGCCAAACATTCCTGGTAGTGCTTTGACAATGCTTGTGGGACTCATATTCCTAGGATCTAAAAGTTAGAATACAAACAGGAGATTCTCCTAGGATCTAAAACAGGCATCCCCAAACTCAGCCCTTCAGATGTTTTGGGACTACAACTCCCATCATCCCTAGCTAACAGAACCAGTGGTCAGGGATGATCAGAATTGTAGTTCCAAAACATCTGGAGGGTCACATTTGGGGATGCCTGATCTAAAAGTTAGAATACCAACAAGAGATTCTCCCAGCCTTTATAGACAATGAAAACAAAGGCTGAAGAGAGAAGCACATATAGAGAGATGATAGCTGCTCAGGGCTGCATATCAAGTCAACGGCAGGAGCCATTCATAGGATCAAACCAATGAACCAACTGACCTTGGACCCGGTCTCCAACAGCAGCTAAACAGATGCAGCCAGGAAGACTACAAGTCCTCAGTTGTGGGGCTGCCTCTGAAGACAGTTCGGAAGCTTCAGCCAGTGCAGAATTCAGCCACCAGGTTACTCAGTGGGGCAAGATGGCCGGAATATATTACACTGATCCTGACCTGAGGGCACTGACTGCTAATCAGCTGCTGGGCCCAATTCAAAGTCCTGGTTTTGACCTATAAAGCCTTCAATGGCTCAGGACTGCGATACTGCCTCTCCCTGGATGAAGTAACCCACACTCTGCAATCACCACCTGAGGCCCTTCTCCATGTGCCCCCTCCACAAAAGGCACGGAGGGTGGCAACACGAGAACTGGGCTTTTCTGCGGTGGCTCCCCGCTTGTGGAATGCTTTCCCCAGGAAGGCTTGACTGGCACCTTCACTACATACAGGGCCGGATTTAGGTTTGATGAGGCCCTAAGCTCCTGAAGGTAATGGGGCCCTTTATATGTCCAGCTGTCCTTTTTCAACAACAAATTGTCACTGTTTTCTGTGTTGAATATGTGCTATATGGTCATTTATGGACCTAATAGGTATCTAAAGCCATTTGCACACAACAAAATACGTATTTTATCAAAGTAATTGTTGAACTGAAATACAATTAAGAAGTAGAAATGAGCAAACCAGTGATATTTTAAGGAGCAGGCTAGCAGGCAGGACCCATTACTTACATCACAGGAGCCTACACAACACAAAACACTGTTGCTGTATGTAGGTTTTATTTTATTTGTTTTTTATCTTATATTTTGGAAATGTACACCCAGTTTTTTTTCCTTTAAATTTTTTTGGGGCCCCCAAGAGAGTGGGGCCCTAAGCTATAGCTTGTTTAGGTTATATGTAAATCTGGCACTGACTACATACATTTAGGCACCAGGCAAAAACCTTCCTCTCTAGCCAAGCCTTGGGCTGATTTAACTATGTACAACTTTTTAAATGTGTTGGTGGGAAGAGGGGTTGTTGACGTTTGTTGTTGTTATGATATAGGCTTTGTGTTTTTATTGTAATTTTAGGTAAGTGATCTTCAGATGAAGGATGGTATATTATTATTATTATTAGTATTATTATTAATAATAATATCCTCATCTTCAAACAACTCAGAAGACAGGAATACCACTTCCTCCATTGTATGTAATTGCAGAACAACAATCAGCTCAGATTTCTCCTTGATGGCCAATGCTGGCATGATGCTGAATTTCTGTATAGATTAAACTTTCTCAGCCATAACAATTAAATATGAAAAATGTGCATGGCATTTATGTGGACAATATTTAATCAGAAATAGATAAAAACATGAGCCTGCAGCTTGCAAACAGCCCCAGTCGGGATAAAAATTCAATTGAACAAGTTCCAGATGCTCCTAGCGACAGCAATTTTTACCCACCCAGCGACAGCAAACATTTCTCTGGGTAAAAGGACTGCCTTTTAATAATGCCAAGACGCCTGGTGCCACTCACTCTGGAACAACATTCTGGCAGATGTTTTGTAAACCTGCAGCTTATACTCATATTCTGAACACATTATTTCAAAGTAAATTCCACTTTGGTACTCTCTCTGCAACCAGGAGGAAGAAGTACAAGCACAATAGCAGGGGCGTAGGAAGGGGTGTGTGGTGGGTGCGGTTTACCCCCCCACTGAGGGGGATGACAAAATGCTGAGCGGCACTCACTGAGCCAGTGTGGTGTAGTGGTTAAGAGTGGTGGACTCGTAATCTGGTGAACCGGGTTCGAGTCTCCGCTCCCCCACATGCAGCCGCTGGGTGACCTTGGACTAGTCACACTTCTCTGAAGTCTCTCAGCCCCACTCATCTCACAGAGTGTTTGTTGTGGGGAGGAAAGGAAAGGAGATTGTTAGCTGCTTTGAGACTCCTTAGGGTAGTGATAAAGCGGGATATCAATTCCAAACTCTTCTTCTTCTTCTTCTTCTTCTTCTTCTTCTTCTTCTTCTTCTTCTTCTTCAATGGGCTAAGAGTTGGAACATATGAGCCAACAATGGAAAGGCCCTGAATTTTTGCAGATGGCTGCGAAGGAGGAGCTCAAAGGGAACTACAAGAGGAAAGTGATTCTGCTGTCAAGGTGAACACTGACTTCAAAGGTGCTTGCCTTTCTGCTTGCTAACTGCTCCTCCTCACCGCGGGACCTGCAGCGTGCCTGAGCCACGCTTCTCTCCTGGGAGTGACGCGGTGGCTTGGGTGCCCGCAGGCTCCACGCTGCCCCAAATGGTCCTCCTGCCACCTTCCCCTCAGCTGTAGGGCGGCTGAGTGGGAGGAGGCAGGCAGGCTCCTCAGAGGCCCCGCGGAGTGTCCTGCCCCGGCTGGCCTCACCCCTGGGTGCAGGGCATGCGCGCCGCTCCAGGCACCCAATCAGCTTGCTCCACCGCTGCACAATAGCACCCGTTTGTATGCTCCTTTTTAATCTAACTTTGCTTTGGAGGCCAGCAGGGGGAGCTGGGGGAAGGGGGCAGGGCAAATGAGACAGAAGAGAGTGCAGAAGTGCATAGCAGCCATTTGCCATGGAACAGCTGGGCCAGGAGTGCTCAAATGGTGCAGAGTGAGTTAGATCTGGGCAACTTCAGGAGGGTTTATGAACCTTGGCTGTTGGGTGGTGGGCTGCAAGGGAGGTGGGTTCTAACTGCTTGTGCTCCCACACCAAGGAGGAGTCTACCTGATGTAGCTGTGATGCACAACATTCAGGTGACATTGGAGTCATAGAATTGTAGAGCTGGACCACAAGGACCACCTGGTGAAATGTAGGAATATTTTGCCCAATGTGCTGCATAGATGCAGATCAACCTGAAGATGGGAAGAAGGAGGTGAGCTGTGCTGGTCCCGGGGAGGGGGGTGTTACCGTGAGGTGTGGTCGGAGTCCAGTCCTGAGTCGAGGGTCTGGAGACTGTCCACCAAGGGCGAAGCGGGGTCCAAAGCAAGAAGCCGAGCGTGGTCGGGAACTCCGGAAAAACAGGACTGGGTGCTGGCAGAAACAGGTTTCCAACGACGTTGCTCCCGCAACCTGGGACTGGGGTGACTGGCCTTTATCTCCTATGGGGCCTAGGGCGGTCCCGGCCCACAGGTGAGTCGCTTCTCCTGGCCTTAAGGCGAGCACTCCTCCTGATAGAACTTAGTTCCCTCCGCCTCTCTGCCCTGAGCCTCTGCAGCTCAGGAGAGGCTGGAGGGTTACTGGACCCAGAGGCAGCCTCACCTTCCCCTGACAGGGCTGGGAGAGGAGCACCTGCAGGCAATGGGTCCTCAATCACCCCCGGAGCCAGAGTGGAATCATCTGGTGTCTGCTCCTGAGGATTCGGCACAGGTGCGGGCCCTTCAGATTCAAGGCCCTACCCCGGCTCAGCCCTGGAGGCGTGGACTTCTGTGCAGGCTGGGATTCCTCCGGTTCAGCCTCTGAATCAGATTCCCAGGCCATCACATGAGCAGCCATGGATGGGAGGCAAACGATGGATAAGTCAGGTGGTGCTTACGATCTGCAGGTGTGGATGAAGGAAAGTTGAATGTTAAACGATGCAATGAGAACATCTTTGAGGGGATGAGGGAGTGGAGGAAGAGGTTGGAATAATTAGTAGCTCTAGTGGTGCTTCCTCCAACAGGAAAAAGGTTAGAAACATCCACTCACAACTAGTGAATAATGACTGCGACTTAGCAGTCACTTCTCCAAACACACAGCATACAAAATGGAGAGCACACACTGATCAGAACATGGAGGCCGTGTGCTCCTCTATGGTAGTACAACAGACCACATCTTCATTGTGTCACATGTAGTGGAAGTCTGTCCCAGCTCAGGAGGAAACAGGAAGTCTTCTCCTGAGTGGTACGAAACATCCCCTAACATGTCCACTGTAGGAATGTTGTACTTGACTGCAGTTTTACATCCCACAGTATAGTCTTGCCTCTTTTGCCGCTGGCCCAAGGCACTGCAGGCTTCATCCTTGCCCACAGTTGGCGCGCGGCCGACAGATTACCACCGACAGATTGGCGAAAGTGGAAGGGTTTTTCTATGCCCCACATTAGGAAATACTGCAGAACATTTTAATCGCACAAGCTGCCATGGTTTGAATTGAACTTAGTAATGGAAGCAAGAACTTGCTTGAAAACATCCACATATACTCCTCCAAAAATAAGCAGTTTTGATGATCTTTCGTTCCGGCCTCAGCTGATAAAGTCTCCCTCAAATTGTTCAAGGAGCCTTGATTGAAAGCAAGGTCTCTCTCTCTCCCTCTCCTCCTCTTGTTGCTATGGTGATCAGCCATTAGTTGGAACTTTGAATTTCCTTCCACAAAACTGAAATCTCCCTTGAATTTCCTATTTTCTGATATACAGACAGAGGTGCTGGGCTGAAAAGAAGGGAGAAGTGAAACTTCACCACATCAAGCAATAGCCTTTTAAAGCCAAGGATCCAATAATACTTGCGGTGAATAGCCCAGCTGCTAACATTGCCCAGGCAGACTTCTCATTTTAAGCCAAGCAATTTTGCTTGGGAAGAATGAGTGAAGGAAAGAAAGAAAGAACAAGGAACAGTGAAAATGGCGGTATATTTGTGAGTTGCATTCCAGGGTATGTGCAGAATAATAATAGTAATAAAACCCTGTGAAAAATAATGCAAAGCCAGCCCTGTGGATTTTGGTTTTTTTTTTTTTTAAATAAATATTTATTAAAGTTTTCACAATATTACATAATGAAAAAGAAAAAAGAAAAAATACAAAATACAAAATAAAAAACAGTTAAAAACAATTCCATCTTTTTGTCACTTATCTTTGATTTGCTTGTTTCCCGGACCTCCTCATACCTCCTTTTTTGTATTCCAGTTCAATTTATTAGTTCAGCAATTCCTTTCCCTCCTTATTTTATCCTGATCCTTAATCTTAATATATTATAGCATTAAATTTTTACCTGTTAAAAATCCAATTCTTTCATATTCTTTTATACCATTACAGCTAGAATCCACTTAACTTCAATCCAACATCATTCTAACATTCGTTAATTTTGCAATGTTTCTGTAAATAGTCTTTAAATTTCTTCCAATCTTCTTCCACCGACTCTTCTCCCTGGTCTCGGATTCTGCCAGTCATTTCCGCCAATTCCATATAGTCCATCACCTTCATCTGCCATTCTTCCAGAGTGGGTAGATCTTGTGTCTTCCAATACTTTGCAGTGAGTATTCTTTCTGCTGTTGTGGCATACAAGCCCTGTGGATTTTGTCAGTTAATTACATAATTTTTTTACATCCCATATATCCTTAGAGCAGTTCCAAAATTAACATAAACATGAATCAATAATCCTGTAATGCATGTAAATCATTAATGGCAAAGCGAAACCATGACATTAGGGTTGCAGTCTTAGACTGAAGAGCTATAGGATATGGCAATGGCCACTCTACACATCAAATGGGGCGTGCTTTTTGCGTGGTTGCACGCTACATGGCTCCCTAAAATACAACCTGGCTTTGCCCTCTCAACCTCTGGATACCTGGAGGTTTCCACCTAACCTCAGACAGTCAACCAATCCCAGCTGGCGAGGTGTTACCAGGGGAGTCGACCAGGTAGGGTTAGGACCGCCCTGCACAACACAATAGAGGGTGGAACTTACCTGGGAGTCCTCAGTCGGCTCCAGAGCTTCTCCCAACCTGCCCTCCCTCAGTTTATGCCTTCCTTTTGCAGGTTAACCTCTTCTTTACAGGTATGTGGGCGCTGCTACGGTCACTGATGATTGGTGTTGAAGGACCGGGAAGGAATTTCCCTGCATTGACAGGTTTTGCCTTTCCAGTAGCAAAACGGCACAACTTTGGCGGTTCCAGGCCTTTAATCTATCCCTCCCTAAATGGGAGTGTGTGTGAAATGGTGACCCCCCCCCTGCGGTGGCGATCCCAAGGTTCCTCGTTAAAGGGGTTGTTTTGAGGGGAGTCATTGGCCATACTCCATGAGGTTGTCAGTGGTCTCCCCTGTGTTGCGGCGAAATGGGGGGCAGGCTCTCTGCTTAAACATACGTTTTCCAGAGTCGGCTCAATCCCCACACATTTTGGATAACCCTGATGTTCCCCAGATCCCCGGCGGGGGACTGGGAGGGATAAATGCCCAATGCCTAAGCCAAAGTCTCCCTACATCTGAATCTTTAATAAAGTTGTGGCTAATTTTAATCCCATAACACGTTGCCATGAGTCATTATTCCACTAGGGAGTTGCCTGGGTTGGAGGGGGGGTCGCTGCCTGTCCATGCAAGAAGCCTCACTAGGATGATGCAACAGCAGATATGCCACCACCGTGAAATCATATGTTGGCGTGACCTCTCAGATATGCTCATGGAAAGCTCTATTGGTGCAGCTACTGCCCTGGTCAAGGTACACTGGAAAAATGGCTAAAGTGAGGTGGAGTCAGAGGTGGGATGCAGGACAGTGCATGCACTCCACTCTGTCCTTCATCAAAGCAAAGAAGAATCATGATCAGACTTCATGGTTGCATTCTAGCCAGGCAGAAACAGGGAGCATGTGAAGCGTCGCTGATAAGGGGGTGGCCTGTGGAGATACGTCTTGGCTGGAGATGGGTGTTCGGCTGGGATGAATCCCAAGAGACAGAGAGGCCTGAGTCGCCACGTTCAGCCCTTACACCTGATGTTCTCCATCCCAAGCCATGGGGTCAGAGCTCAGATGCAACCATTTTCCATGGGTCTGTGACACAATGCTCCTTTCTAACCCTGCACAAAATTAATTTGTGAACAAGAACCTTCTCGTACGTCTGGAGGAAAACCTTGAAACATGTTGCAGAGATTCCAGAAATAGACCAGATGCAATTGTACTTCATTCAGCAGAGCTTTACTTGTGCTGTAGGCAAAAATGAGCATATTGGTCACAAATCCAAATACACTCAGGATTGGCACAATCCCAGTGGTGTAGCGTGGGTTGTCAGCACCCGGGGCAAGGCAAGTAATTTGCGCCCCCTAACCCTATCCGAGCCAGGTAGGGGCAGAGAGCTGCGAGTGTGAGCGCGCCCCCCCAGATGTTGCGCCCGGTGCGGCCGTCCCCCCCTGCACCCCCCACGCTACGCCACTGCACAGTCCATAAGAAATCCAGTTTCAGCGCTCACGAAAACTTATAAACTTAACTCATAATAAGACTAAACCTCAACACAAAGCATACTATGTACAGAATACCACACCAGAAGCAAGAGAGATAGAAAGAGAAAGAGAAAGTAAAACCCAGGGTCCTTTCTGGTCAGCATTACCTTAATTAAAAGAGATATAAGAAATCCAGTTCAAACCAGCTTCCCAGAAGGCATAACCAAAATAATCATGACGCTTCTGCTTGCCTCTCTCACACAGAGAAGCTTCTAGTAGTTTCTAGAATCCTCCTGTATTAATCAGAATAGGAAAGATCTCCACACATCAGATCAAACGGACAAACCTAGGACTTGAACGAAACTCACCAAATTCTGGAGCAAAGTACCGTATTTTTCTCTCCATAAGATGCACCTGACCATAAGATGCACCTAGTTTTCAGAGGGGGAATGCAAGAAAAACAATAATTCTTTAACGGGAGCGCTGAGCAGAGCCTGCAGAGCTCTGCTCAGCACTCCATTTCACGAGCCATGTGGAGCGTGTGTGCGACGCTTGCAGGCTTTTCCCCTAGGAGGGAGAAGGGCAGCCCCTCATGAGGAAAAGCCTAGGGGGAAAGCCCCCAAGAGCCGCACACACGCTCCACGTGGCTCTTTAAAGGGAGTGCTGAGCAGAGCCTCCTGCCTGCATTTGCTCCATATGACACACACACATTTCACCTTACTTTTTAGGAGGGAAAAAGTGTGTCTTATGGAGCGAAAAATACGGTACTTTTTGCCTGATAGATGGTGTTATCTTGAAAGGGACAGTCCCTGAATAAGGGAGAAGATCTCTTTAATGGATCCCCACCCTAGGAATATAGAAATAGGTATTCTGGTCTCCCAACTAAGCAGTATTCATTCCAATCTATATATTGCACAGGAAGCTCATGTTTGCTATCCTAGAGTTCTTCACTTCCCAGCCTCTTCTGTTAAGCAGCCTCCTCTGACTTTGAATGCACAAAACTCATACAGCCTTCTCAGTCCCTTGGGTTCTGGTGTAATTATTTTCAGATTTAGTTTTGACCTTGGGAGAAGAATTTCTTTCACTTGACCATCATGAATAACTTCTTCCCTAAGGGTGTTGCATCGGAGAAAATTGAAAGGTTTGTAGTTACGCAAGACCATCATCACAAGCCACCCCTGACTGGAGCAAAACACGACCGTCCATCCTTTTTTTACCCTCAGGGTAACCTACAAAAATCCAGTTTACCCCCCAGTTTATTCTGGTGGTGTAAACACTTTTGGACTGTACTATTTCATTTGTGTGTGTGTGTGTCAGGTTTCAATGTTAGGCCAGTGACAATCTTTATCGTAATCCAGAGAACCTAAATGGAATGCTTTGGTATTACTTAATTGAAATTTTCCATTATCTTTAACAACAATGAAAAAGAACAGTAAATTTGTCAGCTGTGGGATAAGCTAGAAGGGATTGAATGAGATGAGAATTGTTTTCATAATTTAATTGCATAGTTCCACCTGAGGAAGAAAGTATATGTTAAAAATAAATAAATCATGGAATCATTATGTCAGTATAGATGGATACTCCACATTCCACCCTGTGTACTCCAAATGCAGCCAGTGCACACAGAAGTTACAGTACTTATGCCTTCTCTCTCTCTCTCTCTCTCTCTCTCTCTCTCTCTGGATTGGGGCAATTAATTCTCTTTGTCATTGCCTTTGTAGCACAAACGTCATTGTCATCACTTGTAAAGAAGCAGCCGAATGAACTGGTAAACCCCCAAACAGGTCTGTTCTCACAAAGCTTTTGCTTTACATTGTTCACAATGCACATTTCTAATTTCTCCGCTCAAATTTCTCTGTCTCCCTTGCACCTCCCAAGGGTGCAATTTCTTTTCAGGTGAGTTTGATTCTGGCTGCTTGAAAGCCCCCAATCCTCAACGTTAAAAAACAAAACAAAAACATTTAAGAGCTGCTCCATCTGCAATGATAAAATGAAAACAGTTCTGGTGAACCGGAATGCGCCTGTAAGACTAAACAGCTAACAAACGTGAGCAACATTTCAACAGATGCAAGTTCTTTGGGATATGAGAGATGGTAATTAATTTACCAATTAGTAAAATATTGATTCACAGGATCTTAAAACCTGTGTTTCCATTTAACCAGCAACTCACTTCCCTTGACAGCTGTTTGGTTTAACATTTCCATTAGGCATGTGGCGTCCATTCATTCCCTATCAATCACCTGGAATGAAATCCAGGCCATTGGCACAGCAGTGCTGACATTTCTGCTTCCATTTGTTTTTGTTCTGAAGAAAGGAATGTTCTGGATGGATTTGTTTGGCATCCTGAATTCCCCCACTATGCAGATTGATGCAAGAGAACTTCCCAGTCAAAGTCCTGCATTAATTCCATCTGACTCTTTGCAAACTGCAGGTATTGAAAAATAAGCAATGGGCATTTTGCGACAAAAGTGTTAACAGACCGATTGAGGCCTCTGTCACTCCCTTTGTACATCCCAGAAAATGAGAGCTGTATTTCCCCTGGTTCACTCACGAATCGTACAAGGTGATTTCTCTCTCTCTCTCTCTCTCTCTCTTCTCATTGTGGCTTTATGTCACATACCTCATAAGGTACTTCTGCCAAACTCTTTTTTTCCCTATTCAGGCTGCCCAGCATGGGGTGCGAGACTCATAGCAGCGAGCTGTAGGAGTCTTTCATCAGAAATTGCAGCAGATGTATCACGGTCCCCGAGACTGCTTTTCTGTGGTGATGGACACTAACCCAGATGGCTTGAAAAGGAATTAAGGCAATTTCACAGAGAATGTGCCCTTGTCCATCACTAACTATTAGCCACAGTCCTGGAACTCCCATGGACAGAAGCGCTGCAACTCTAAATGCCAGCGGATGGAGGCAATCACAGTTGGACTTCCAACCTGATTCATTGGGGCTTTGCTGATGTTCAACTTTGCTGCTGTCTTGTGTTGGAACCCTGGGCAAATCTCTTCTCTCTGTGCCCCTCTCTTCAAGCACTGTTCTTCCTAAGCAGTGCCTTTTTGGGGTGGAATGTGAGGTGCCAGTGTTGTAAAAGGACTGTACAGTGGTAACTTTGGTTACAGACTCCGCTAACCCAGAAATAGTACCTCGAGTTAAGAACTTTGCTTCAGGGTGAGAACAGAAATCGCACAACGGCAGTGGGAGGCCCCATTAGCTAAAGTGGTACCTCAGGTTAAGAACAGTTTCAGGTTAAGAACGGACCTCCAGAACAAATTAAGTTCTTAACCCGAGGTACCACTGTAGGTGTGGGCCCAAAATGGCTGCCAAGGGCAACAGCAGCAGCAGCAGCAGCAGCAGAGGCGATGCTTCTCTCGTACTGGTGAGTAAAGGTAAAGGGACCCCTGACAGTTAAATCCAGTCGTGAACAACTCTGGGGTTGTGGCACTCATCTTGCTTTACTGGCCAAGAGAGCCGGCGTTTGTCCGCAGACTGTTTTTCCTGGTCATATGGCCAGCATGACTAAGCCGGTTGTGGCGAACCAGAGCAGTGCACCGAAACGCCGTTTACCTTCCCGCCGGAGCGGTACCTATTTATCTCCTTGCACTTTGACGTGCTTTTGAACTGCTAGGTTGGCAGGAGCTGGGACCGAGCAACAGGAGCTCACCCTGTTGCGGGGATTCGAACCGTCAGCCTTCTGATCGGCAAGCCCTAGGCTTTGTGGTTTAGACCACAGCGCCACCTGAGTACTGTCACAAAAAAAGCACTGTTCCATTTCCTTCCCCATAAGGATGTACTCTTCTTAGGGGAATCTCTTAAAATGTGCTTTGTCTTCAAGGCAGTGGGAAAAAGTAGGTTATTTGAGCCTCTCTATAAAATATAAATAGCAACCCCCCAGTCTGTAGAAAGCACTAGTCTTTATGTGGCTGCCATAGCAGTGGTTTTTCATACAAGAGAAGGTGAGGATGAGAAAATGCCCTCAAATCCTTCACAAAGATCCCTCAGCCAGGCCAGATTATGGAGGGGTGCTCTCCCTCTAACAAATAGCCGCCTTTTTGCCTAAGAACACACCAAACAGCACAAGGCAGTGTAGTGCAGTGCAACACTTCAGCCTGTAAGTGGAGTACCATTTGTCTGAATACTGTCCCTGTACATTCCTTGAATGAAGAAAGCCAGCACTTCAGGGAGAAAGGTCATCTTCCCTTCCACAGCTTTCCCCTTTCTAAAAAGGTTATAGCAGAAGGATTCACCTTGTGTGGTGGAACCACACCTTTGCATGGCGAGTTCCCCCCTCCCCCGTGGAAATAAAGACACATGATACAATTATTAAGGTTAATGGGCTAAATAAGGCCACAACTTTATTGGTTACAGGTGATGAGCGGTATTGGCTTAGGCATTGGTCCTAATCAACTATATCTGGCTTCAGCCCGTCCGTTTGAAGTCCGGGAAGGGTTAACCACCAGTAGGGGGAGTCCTGCTGATGAACATCAACGGGGAACTCCCCCGGGGTCACCGCTTGGGGGCGTGCCTTAGGCCCTCACCTCCATAGGCTTCGGACAGGGCCACCCCCCCCCCCCGGAATCCTTTATCGGACTACCCTTCAATATGCGGGGCATGTGATGGCGCTTCCTCCCCTCTTCCATCTACAAAACAATACCAATACCAATGCCTAATCGCCAATACCAAGAAAGTTATGACGATTTGCTACGAGGTAGGCGAAAACCAAGTGACTGGTGCCAATTTGCCAAGTGAAAAAATTCCTACCAGGCTCCTCAACGGCGACCAACCAAGGTCCATAGCAAGGTCAAGGAACGAAAACCTTATAGGGCGGGAGGGTGGGAAACAGGAACAGCTGGTATGGGGGAAAAGAGGGAGATCCCTGGCCTGTGTTTAAATCGGGCTGGCCACACCCCCAAAGCCAGCTGATTGGCTGGCCAGGGGGTTACGAGGCCGGGGATTCCCCCAATCACACGGAGGGGCCGTGACGCCCACAATCCCACCTCCTCTGCAGGGCAGAAGTGGCTTTATCCAAAACTCAGAGTCCTGGCTTGAAAGCAGCCTCTCTTCTTCTTTGCAACATGTGGTAGTAATCTGCCTGTTGTGGCATGACATACTGTGAATCTACTCCCTGCTCCCTGTGGAGGCAGAGAAACGAAGCAATGCAATTTTGTCTCATAGTACATTTCACTAGTGCACTTTATGGGTGGAAAGGAGGGGGAAATCGACATGGGGGCTCCCACTGCTTCTGGCAGCAATCTTGTGTTTTCTGCAACACATAATTCGACGTTCTGCTGAAAACCTGCTTAGCTAAGTACCGGGAAACTTCCTGAGCAGTTCCTGAGAAACCAAAGCTCCATGACATCTCTTTTAAGTATTGAATTTTCTCATCCTCGAGGAAGGATTTATTATATTGTTTTGTTTTTACTTCTGGGGCCTTGAGTTGCATAACAGAACTCTCTGGGATTACATAAGGACTCCTGTCGATTTACATTCAGCATGCTAGAAGGAACCTGTACGATGGACATTTTGAAATGGGCTCCCGTTGCAGAAGGACTTTCTTTTGTCAGTGGCCAGCATATTGTGAGGAAGCAGACATTGCAAGAGTACATTTAGTGCATATATTAGTGCTTTTCTTTGGGGGGGGGGGAGGAGGTGCCGGTACTCACCATGAAGTTGTTACAGTTCGTGCCACACTTTTAACCTGTGCTTTTCTTCTAGGAAAAAAATGGTGCTGGTTCTTCGTGCCCTTGAATACCCACAGAAAAAAGCACTGGAGAGTGTCAGAATGTCTTGAATGGAACATTCAAGGCACAGCATTATTAGTGGATGGCCTGGTCAGGCAAAGGTGCTCATCTGACCTTGTCGCAGGAAACCCCCTCCCCCCCAATCATTCAGTTTGTACAAACTTCACACACTCACACACTATATACGCCACGTTTCTGTTATAAATTCATAGAAAATCAACCATACATTGGATCTGCACTGTTCCACTTTTTTTTTTACTCCATGAAGGAAGGACTACAAAATGGGGAAGGTTTGATACAGGCCAGCCATAATCCCTTGCGCATACTAGCACATACACAGGAGCCCTGCCCAGTTGCTATGCCAACCCTGATGATCCTAGACAGAAGACCATCAAGGTCACAAAGAACTTGCATATGGGAGTGGATTCAGCACGGACTGGAACAAAGGACAATGATCAGCTCTTTCCTCTGGGGGCAGGAAACTGCAAACTCCCCTTTGTCACCTGGAAAGTACTCATGGGGAGGGGGGAAAGGAGGAACCAGCCAGGTGACAAGATACTCAGCTTACCTCCATAACTCCTCCCTCAACCCCTCCTTTTTGTGATGTGATGTAGTCTTAGGGGTGTAGTTTGGGGGATTAAAGGTAAAGGTAAAGGTACCCCTGCCCATACGGGCCAGTCTTGCCAGACTCTAGGGTTGTGCGCTCATCTCACTCTATAGGCCGGGAGCCAGCGCTGTCCGCAGACACTTCCGGGTCACGTGGCCAGCGTGACAAGCTGCATCTGGCGAGCCAGCGCAGCACACGGAAACGGCGTTTACCTTCCCGCTAGTAAGCGGTCCCTATTTATCTACTTGCACCCGGGGGTGCTTTCGAACTGCTAGGTTGGCAGGTGCTGGGACCGAACGACGGGAGCGCATCCCGCCGCGGGGATTCGAACGGCCGACCATGTGATCGGCAAGTCCTAGGCACTGCGGTTTTACCCACAGCGCCACCCGCGTCCCTTTGGGGGACTAGTTTGGGGGATTAGTAACTAATAAAAGTTGCGGTCTTCTTTTGTTCTGGGCTTCCATTTTGCTTCATCTTGTTGTGGGTGGGAGTCCTGTCGCGACAGTATTCAATAAAGGCCAAGCCTACAGGCTGCTGTTTTGCTCCAAGTTATCCTGGTTGGTGTCTTTGTTTTTGTCCAAGGGAGCCCTCGGATTTTTCCGTTAACAACCTCCTGGCAGGTGAGTCACCATCCCTTACCGAAATGGGCCTGGTGACAGCAAAGTTGACACAGCGCAAACTCGCCAGCAGAGCCAATCTGGCATTCCTGCCACTGCATTTGCACTGCCCTTCCCTGCCCTCCTCACTGCCTTGTCCCTCCCTCTCTCTTTCCTGGTAAGCAACCACAGCTCAATTACTGGGAGGCTAGACAAACATCTCTGTTACACCACTGTCTGCCCCTTCCCTCCCTCCCTCCCTCCTTCCTTCCTTCCTTCCTTCCTTCCTTCCTTCCTTCCTTCCTTCTTTCCTTCCTTCCTTCCTTCCTTCCTTCCTTCTTTCCTTCCTTCCTTCCTTCCTTCCTTCCTTCCTTCCTTCCTTCCTTCCTATCCTGTCTTTTTCTCCAAGGGCCTCAATGTGGTGTACATGGTTCTTCCTTTCCTCATTTAACCCCCAGAGCAACCCTGCAAGGTAGGTTTGGATGAGAAGCAGTGACCGGTCCAAGGTCAACCAGAGAGATTCATGGCCAAGTGGGGATTTGAACCCTGGTCTCTCCCAGGTCCTAATCTGACATTTGGATCACTTCCCTGGCTCTCCATTATACTGCATGCTGTAAAGGTAAAGGGACCCCTGACCGTTAGGTCCAATCACAGATGAATCTGGGGTTGAACGCTCATCTCGCTCTATAGGCTGAGGGAGCCGGCGTTTGTCCGCAGACAGCTTCCGGGTCATGTGGCCAGCATGACTAAGCCGCTTCTGGCGAACCAGAGCAGTGCACGGAAACGCTGTTTACCTTCCCGCCAGAGCGGTACCTGTTTATCTACTTGCACTGGTCTGCTTTTGAACTGCTAGGTTGGCAGAAGCAGGGACCGAGCAACGGGAGCTCACCCCGTCACGGGGATTCGAACTCCCAACCTTCTGATCAGCAAGCCCTAGGCTCTGTGGTTTAGACCACAGCGCTACCCGCTGTACATAGCTATTTTCTATCAAGCATCTATATGCCTTATTTTTATTTATTTATTTACCAGATGATAACCTGCCTTTCAGGGTACACTGCCTTCACCAGGCATTTACACAACATTTTAAACACAAAAAAAATAGCAACAATTTCCATTTAATTGTTTTTTTTTTTTTTAGAATTAATTTAAAACTAGCAGCAGCTTAAATTCTTCAAGCACAGCATATTCATTAGTGAACTGCAGACTGGAATAAGAATATACTCAGAATGTTAAAAGTCAGCAGTAGCAAAGCCATTTGTATTTATTGTCCATGAGAATATTCACTTTATTTGTGACTTTACATGGCACTTATAAATATGCCATGTTTATAATACTGGGCTACTACTTTCTGTCTCTCTCGGGTTGGGGGAGGGTTTGTTGCTGTTATTGATATTAATTTTTTGTATCTTTGCTTTTAGATCTTATTATGATTTATGTGAAAATTGTTCATTTTGCTTGTGTACTTTTTGAAGTGTTTTATTATTTAAAGCCCTTCATGGCCTAGGACCCTCATACCTACGGGACCGCCTCTCCCGGTAGGCCCCACGGAGAGCCTCAAGGTCCATAAATAGCAACACCCTAGTGGTCCCGGGCCCTAAGGAAGTTAGACTGGCTTCAACCAGAGCCAGGGCCTTTTCAACACTGGCTCCGGTCTGGTGGAACATTCTGTCTCACGAGACCAGGGCCCTGCGGGATCTGATTTCTTTCCGCAGGGCCTGTAAGACAGAGTTGTTCCGCCTGGCCTTTGGCTTGGAGCCAATTTGATTCCCTCCCTCCCCCTCTTTCTTTTTTCTTTTCCTTTCTCCTCCTGCGATGAGGCTACATTTTAATATTTTAATGTTTTAATATTTTAATGTTGTATTTTAATTTTGTTTTTAAGTTGTATTCATTCAACTTATTTTTATTATTGCTTGTTAGCTGCCCTGAGCCCGACCTTGGCTGGGGAGGGTGGGGTATAAATAATAATAATAATAATAATAATAATAATAATAATTATTATTATTATTATTATTATTATTCATTGTTTATGACTACTGTTGTTATATTTGGAATTATGTGATCCCCCCCCCCACTCTCTCTCTTGAGTTGTGGCGCCATGTTTTCTGGGGAGCTTTTTTCCTCCCCCCTCCTCCATGGTACACTGATTATTATATAATACGTTGCATCAAATGTGCAGTGCCTGGGGAATATACATGGGGTTTTTGGCTTCCTAAATGTGTGAAGAGGCCCCCGTGTTTGTTTGCATTGGTTACAGTGGACTGCAGACTTTATTTGCGATGTCACAATGGGAGTAAGTTTAATAGACGGACTGTCATGATTGCAAGGCTACGGGCTCATAACTAATCAATATGATCAGACGGGGGAGGTATGCATAAGTCGTGCTGGATGGATGCTGTGATTATGGAGAAGGGTTAGATTTACAGCGGTGGTGCTCACATTTCCTTCAAACATTAATTATCTGCATTCATGGGTTACAAATCGCTAAATCACAAACATGGCAGGACCCTATTTATACAACTGACAGAACGAAAGGACAGCGTTTCCGCAGCCCTTTCCATCTCTCTGTGGGTGAAGACAGACGTGTGTACTTTTCATTCATCACCCAGTGTACAAATGTGCATTGCAGCCAAGGGTTAACGATTCCTGGCTAGAGCAGCTGCATTTTTGACCTCAGCGCAATTCTTTGCTTGTTATGTATGGAAACAGATTGTCTTAAAAGCTGCTAAATCAAGGAGGTGCCTTTTTTCCACTTTTCGTGTGGGGGATGATCAATGGCAACTGTTCACGATGGCTACCGCTAAGTTGCTCCCCTCACATTCTGCTTGTAGGTTTCACAGAACATCTGGCCATTGCAGGAAAGATAATGCTGAACTGGGTGGGCATTTGGCCTGATCTTGCAGCTATGTACAGTGGTACCTCGGGTTACGGATGCTTCAGGGTACAGACGCTTCAGGTTACAGACTCCGCTAACCCAGAAATAGTACCTCAGGTTAAGAACTTTGCTTCAGGATGAGAACAGAAATGGCGCGGTGGCAGCGGGAGGCCCCATTAGCTAAAGTGGTACCTCAGGTTAAGAACAGTTTCAGGTTAAGAATGGACCTCCAGAACGAATTAAGTTCTTAACCCGAGGTACCACTTGTGACGTTAACAGATGAGAGTACTGAAGGTGAAATAGTTAAACAGGTTACCCAATCAGAACCCGGGGGGTGGAGTCAGAGGGACTATAAAACCAGCTCTGGGAGGGGCGAAGGGGGGGGGAGTTTGTTGGGAGTTGGGTGGTTGGTTGGAGTGGGAGTGAATTGGGATAGAGTCTGGGGGTAGGTTGAATTAGTGTAGCGAAATAAGCTGAGTCAGGAACAGTTAGGAGCTAGGAAGACGAGTAAATATCTGAGAGGTGGTTTAGTGAGTGAGAGCAGGTAGCGGAAGTTATAGGTCTGGATAGGCACCCCATGATTGTAATTGACCAATACCGTTTATGAAACCACACGCTTGTTAAACTGCAATAAATAAACGGACGTTTATGTTCCAATTTAACCCTGACTGGACTCAGTATTGTCCCAGGTAGGGCCTGGGTGGTGGCAGCGAGAAATAAAGTGTGATCCTGTGTGATCACCACACCACTGTACATATGAATCTTTTCAGCTGCCTCACGTGAGAGAGATAAGGGGTGTGGAGCCCTCAGATAAGCCACAGAACTTCCAACAATCATGATTTTCATTCCTAGTACCATATCTGGAGTGCATGGGGTATTAGGAAAGGGGCAGTACCTCTGGTGGGGAGCCAAGATGGAAGAAGATGGAAGCCAGGGCATGAAAAGGTCTGGGGAATAGGAGGGGGTGGTGTCTTCATAACTGGGCAGAAGGTGAAACGGTTGCTTAGTAGCTACAGGGGGGGGGGAGGAGATGCAAGAGGCTTCCATGGGGGTGGTTGTGCACCCCAAAAGATGTGGGGTGGTGACAAGGACACAGTGTGAGAGTAGGGATTGAAAGTACCGTATTTATCACTCCATAAGACACACTTGACCATAAGACACACCTAGTTTTTAGAGGACGAAAAAAGATATAAAATATTCTGAACGAAACAGTGGATGTATGATTTTTGTGGTTCATGCTGTGGCCACAGACATGTGATTTGACGGTGAGTTTGGGGTAGCCCAATGCAAAAATCCCGAGAATCCATGTGGATCAGTGCTTTGTAACCATGTTTTTGCACCATTGTGGCCCCACAAAACAGTGGGTGCGTGATTTTTTTGGTGCAGGCTGTAGCCATGGACATGCTATGTGATCTGATGGTGAATTTGGGGTGACCCAATGCAAAAATCCTGAGGATCCATGTGCTTTTACCTCCCCGCTCCCAGGAAGCCTCCTTTATCTCTAGAGTCCCTTATCTCCCCCCAATTGCTTGCCGATCAGCTGCTCAGAGGCTTTGCTTCAACACCCCCTTCCCTCTTTCTTTCTTTTTTTTTTAAAAAAGCATGATCTGCTTTTTGCCTCTGGGCAATTCGGCTCCAGGGACCACACATTTGCTCCATAAGACGCACAGACATTTCCCCTCACAAGTTCGTCTTATGGGGTGAAAAATACGGTAGGCTTATTAGTTTCAGGAGATGGGAATGGTGGTTAATGTACTAGGAATGGGGGGTTGGTGAGGAGAGTGAGTTGGGGTGCAGCCCTGAGTTTTGTTTTGTTTTAAAAAATATTACAGTATTGGGGATCAATTCTACCTGTGTCAGAATGACTGAGAAATCCGGCGGCGGCGGGGGGGAACCATTCACATAAGGCACTGGAGTATAATGTGACTGCACAAAAAGCAGTATAAATTCTTAGTTGCGCCAGATTGTGCTGTGCTCTTTGATGCATTTATTGATGAAATCAGTTGAAGCTTGCAACCCTATAAATTACCCCTACTAGTCTGATTGCCACCCCCCCACCTCTGTAAGTACATTGATGGAGTCTCACTTGTTTTGGATAGACAGAAGATCACATCTTCGGATTCTACTTGATTCATTATTTCCCCACATATATTGAGACACCCTTTAGAGATAAAACAATTTTCAAAAGATGGAAAATTGGAATATGTCTCCTGTGATTGCTACACTGGGTGATAACCTAGGTATTTGGTCATTTATAACTTTTATTTCCACCAGGATGATGTTCTGCTGTATGCCAACATTCATCATGTTGCTAAATTCACATCTGTACCTAAAATGAGTTTTCATTGCCATGTCAACTAAAAGATACAGTCCATCCCTGTTAATTTAATTTAATCTCACTCTGTGTCATTTCCCTTGTTCTTTGTCTTGCAAATTAAAGGAGATTTTGTGTTTACCAAAATGTCTGCCTTTGACATTTTTATGAGTAGCTACTGATAGATGTATTCTGTTCCTGAGACAATATTTTATAAGGGAAAATCACACCCTGGCTGGAATAGTTTATATAAACAATGAGACAGTATGATCATGGGGGTTTTCTTATGCAGGGGTTTTAATGTAAGAATGCCCTACATCTCTGTGACCCATTTTGTTGATGTGGTAAGAGATATATCATTTGAAAGGTGAAAAAGAAGAGTAGAAAGCAGACTGCACTGGGAATGGGGTGAAACCTTTCAGTATAGTGGGGAGGTTCAAAAAGTATCTACATCGTGGTTAGAGAATAACTTACACCTAAATATTAGCAAGACAAAGGAGATGGTGTTGGACTTTCGGAGGAAGAGAGGGGAACTAGCCCCGTTGTATATGGGGGAGGGGGGTTGTGTGGAGAGAGTCTCTTCCTTTAAATTCCTGGGAGTTTACCTTAGTGAAAACAATATAACTCAGGTGGTTAGGAAGGCCCAACAGAGACTCCATTTCCTCAGGGTCTTGCGAAAGAACAATGTTAAACAACAATTGATGACCTCCTTCTACCGGTCCACAATAGAAAGTGTCCTCTCATATTGTATCACAGTGTGGTACGTTGGCTTGACAGCCACGGACAGAAAGTCTTTACAGAGGGTGGTGAACACAGCATGTGATATCATGGGCTGTTCCCTGAGCCTGCTAGATGACATCGCAAGGGATCGTTGCCTTAGGAGATCGAGAAAAATCCTCAGGAACGATTCACACCCCAGCCAGCACCTCTTTAATCTTCTACCCTCAGGCAGGAGATATAGAAGTATAATCAGGCTAAAAAACAGTTTCTATCCACGGGCTGTTAGGCTGCTGAATGGAAAATAATATAGTGGAACTAACATTTGTTGTTGTGGTGTGTTGTGGTGTGTTGTGGTGTGTTGTGCGACAAGCACACAGAGTGCAATGAGACTCAGTGTTTTTTTGGGGGGGAGGTTCGGTTAATTTTATTGTACACAAGTCACACACTGACAATAAAGGTATTATTATTTGGGGGACCCCTCTCCCAAATACTCTTCTTCCCCTGAAACTACATAGGAGAAGACCCCTGTTTTAGGGAATTAGTAAAGCTGCTCTTGTGACTTCAGTCCTAACCATGAATCCCCACACAGATCTATTTGAGTGGCCAAGCATCTAAGCGGCAAATGCTGCCATGCTATGCCCGTCAGAAGGAATACTCTATTCAAATTGCCTGTTGGGCTTGGACCTGCTAGGCTGAAAATCAGGCATAGGCAAACTCGGCCCTCCAGATGTTTTGGGACTACAACTCCTATCATCCCTGACCACTGGTCCTGTTAGCTATGGATGATGGGAGTTGTAGTCCCAAAACATCTGGAGGGCTGAGTTTGCCTATGCCTGCTGAAAATAAACACTCTCTCTCCTATCCCATTTCTTTTGAGATGTAGATTATGAGCCTAAAAGCAGGGATTGTTTCAATAAACAATACTGAGCACTGTAAGCTGGTCAGGGAGTTTTTGGTTACCAGATTGTAAAATTTAAAATGCCCAACTCAAATTAAGGCATGAATGGGTTAAGACCATAGAGTAAGCTGCCCTGCCAGGCTTTGCTAGGTCACACTCGCTCACCTTGGGAGGAAGGGTTACCAAACTTTTTGTTCTTTCTCTTCCACCATGGGAACCCTACCAGTAAGGAGGTCTAAGCTGGGGGCTCCAAGCTTAGACCGTGTGGTTTAAGCAAGCCATCTTTGTGTTTCTATACAGATAATTTAGAAACACTGACCATTTTTGGAACCTAAATTATACTGCCTGGCTTTTCTTGCTGCTGTATGGAAAAGCACATGAAACTGACCTTTGAAGAGTTTGTAAGTAAACCATTTTAAACTTACCAAAAGTGTGGTCTCTTTCTATGCTGAGGGAAGTGGAGAATTTCTAAGTGACTTAGAAGGGGATATTTTATAGGTCAAACAACCTGTATTTCCACACTTTGCTTTGAAGCATGTTTTGTGATTTTTAATCTCTGCTGGGGCTCTCTCGCCAAAGAGAACTTATCCCAAACCGGGATATAGGTATCCAGGGAATTCTCCTTTTATTTTACCATACCTCATAAATTTTCCCTTTTAACAAAAATACTGCAAAATATTAAAACCAACACATATAACAACAACAGAAATCTGGAAGAAAGAGCTCAACAGTAAAATGTGACCACATAGAAGTGAGCAGTGCCCATCATTTCTTCACCCATTCAGACCTCAGCTAATTCTCAGTCATCTTCATAGCCATGTTTCCACACACATTCCCACCCAATATTTGCTGGCTATATTGCTAGTTTTACATATGATCCACCTAGAGGAGGAGGAACAGGTAAGTTTGTCATGTTTGAATTTATTATGTATTCATTTTAATCCAGTTTAAGTAGGTGCCCAAGTACTCTAGATTTTAGACTGACCACTCATTTCTAGTCCATTCAAAACAGAGAGATGATCTCTTTCGCTTGCAGTGTTACCATTTTTGCATGTGAGAAGCATAAAACCACAAGCACATTAGTAGCAATAATGTTTTATGCAGCTGCATGGTAAGTAAATGATAGCCCCTAAACAATTCAAGGCATGCCAGTAACATAGAAGCAGAAATGGGTTATTCTGAATCCTTCTCAAATATAGCATCTGAGCTGTAATGTGAAGAAAATGGAGAGGTTCATAGTCAGATGAACATGGTACTTGAACATTTCATCCAGGCTTTCATTATTCAGTCTGTAAAATGCTTTTCACCTTTATTGGAGACTGGATCATACTTTTTGCCAATGGTGTCTTATAACTGTAGAGTTGGAAAAGGCCATGAGGGTTATCTAGTCTAACCCCTTGCAATGCAAGAATTTTTGCCTAGCTTGAACCCTTGAGCCTGAGATTAATAGTCTCATGATCAACCGATTGAGCTATCCCAACATCTTTAAGAAACAGCTAATGCCCCATTGAGGAATGATCTCGCTGCCCCTGATTTACAAGACCAGTACCCTAACCATCAAGTTATGGAGCCAACCTTAATATCTGAATTCTAAAAAAAATCAGTGTTTGCATAAAGCTGCAGTGCCAAGACCTCAAAGAGTACAAATGTAAGATATCTAAATTATAAACCTTGTGTTTCACATTGAGAACATTTTCAAAAACAACACAAGGGCTCTTAAGACCAATGACTTCCTTTCTGACAATGATTTTTGACCATTCTCTCATTGAGAATGTTGAATGTTCATTTTCTAATTCTTGGCTTTCCTAAACCATATTAGAGGAACAATGCTTACTTTGATTATCCTTCGGTTCAAATATTTATCTGCTACGTTGGGATAATTAACGCGGTTGCCACAGTTTGCAACACCACTGTGGTTTCTCTCAGACCCCAGCTGCGCATTTGGTGAAAATAACGCTTTTTCATTTCTGGTTTTTGGTAAGTGACACGTTAGCAGCTGCTAAGTGATGTGATTGCAGGTCATTCGCTATTCCCTTGAAATGTTTAATAATCTAAAGAAAAGCCCTGAAGGATTACTACTAATGGATGTTCTGGCATTCTGTGCCGCTAGACCCCACTATTAACTCCATTTTCATCTGGGTGAACTTCCAATAACTTTGGAAGACAGCAGTTCCAGCAATAATGCACGAAGACTCCATTTTTACTGCCCATTCTGCTTATTCCTCTGCTTGCTCCCAAAGCCCCATTGGACAGAATCAATGTTAATGTAGTCTGTTTCAAACCCTAGTGAGAGTCTTTTCCAGAACTCTGTAGGCTGGATCATTTTCATATTTCAGATCCTGGAATACAGGCTTTTAAAAGGAGCAGAAAATGAAATAGGAGAAAAAGACCCCTGGAGTATATTTGCTGAGAGCTTTTCTCCACTTATCTCTTATTGCCATTGAAAACATGAGCGTCTTGACTGAGTTGTATCAAGATGGTCCATTAAGGCCAAGGATGGGGAACCTGGGAACCTGCAGACACAGTTGGACTATTATTCCCATAATCCTTGACCACTCCTGACCATCTGGAGGACCAATCCCAATCCCAGATCTAGCCAAACATGAGTGTGGAGAGTTGAGGATCTGGGAAGGCCATGGGAGGCTTTAAGACAAATAGATAGACAGGAACAAACAGGAAGACAGGAGAGAAGGAAGGAAGGAAGGAAGGAAGGAAGGAAGGAAGGAAGGAAGGAAGGGTGTCACATGGTCTGAGAGATGAGAGGTGAATGGTTTTACCAGCAGAGTTCTGGATAGAGGTGAGGAAGCAGGGGGTTAGGGTTAGGCCAGACAGTAATAGCTTGCCAGTTTCTGTTCCTCTTGAGCTTCTCATTTTTCCAATTTTATATTTGGTTTTCTGCATTTCTGCATCAGTGTGCAATTAAAAAAAAAAGTCATCACCAAAATTAATGAGCATTGTGATGCAGACTTTTTGAATAATAATAATACCTTTATTGTCAAAGCACAACCTGTGTACAATGAAATTAAACGAGCCTCCCCCAAAAAAAACTCAATCTCATTGCACTCTGTGTGCTAATCGCACAACACACCACCTCGCAAGTCAGTTGTGCTGTGTTATTTTCCGTTCAACAGAACAACCTAACAGCCCACGGATAGCAGCTATTTTTTAGCTTGTTGGTACGGCTTATTATACTTCTATATCTCCTGCCCGAGGGTAGAAGATTAAAGAGGTGGTGGCCGGGGTGTGAGTCATCCCTGAGAATATACACATTTGTGTGTGCAATTTTGTCTAACACAATGTTCATATTTTTTTCCCACAGATACATGCATTTTGATGCACGTTTCCCTCTAATGTATGAACTTTTGTACATGTTGCTTGGCTGAGAAAACTGCATCGCCAAATTAATGAAATGTGAATTTTGCAGGAATAGCTGTGTTTTGGTTCATTTTCTGTTTAAAATATATAGTAGGCTATAGTGCTGGAAGAAAAAGATTCCATTGGTGCCAGTATAAGGCAACTATTTGTGTTCATCTAGGGGTGCCAACAGGGTTTCATGGCTCAGATACATTATATATGCAATGCCTCCATCCCCACCAGCAATCCATTGGCAAGAATTGATACTTATACCAACTAAGCCTAGCCTACTTGACAGGCCTGGAGAGAGAGAAGCAATATCTAATATATAATATATAATATATAATGCCATTCACAGATCAGGTAAAGAAAAATAAACAAGTAGCCCCCTTGCTTTAACGGAAGTGTTCCAAAGTCCTGATATTTAAAGCAAAATACAAAAAGTTTGCCAACCCCAATAAAAAAAAGCATGCAAGGAAGACTCTTTAAGTATTCACAACGTTGGGGTCTGAACTCTCAGCCTAGCTTGCCTCACAGGACTGTTCTGAAGATAAAAAAGAGGGAGGGGAAGACAATGTTCACAGATTTGAACTAGTGGAGTGTCAGGGAACCGCCATCAGTGCCGGAGGGAGAGAGCAAAATCCAGAGGGATTCCGGAGAGCGTCCCGGGATTGGGAGAGGCAGCCCATCTTCTGGGGAAGAGAATCAGCGTAGCACCAGTGGAGAAGGGGGGCAGATGGGGGAAGCGGCGAGGCGGTCCCATGACTCCTTGCCGGGGACCAGCGGGGAGAGTAGAGGTCCTCCGCTGCCTACGCCCTCCTTGCACAGAAGGCTTCCGCGCAGGGAGAGTAGGAGGAGACTAGGCGTCAAAGAGCTTCTTTGCTGGAAGAAGTTTAAGAAACGCCCACTGACGGATTCTGCCAGCGATTGAGACAGCCACGGGTGAGTGGCTGTCCGGACAGAAAAGGTTCACTCAGGCAATCCAGCCAGGTGTTTGCACCGGCTTACGCACGAGCAACCCCTAGAACCATTACATGGAGTAAAAGCTAGATGCAAATAAGCAACAAGAACAACAAGCAACAAACATTCTAAGCATGTAGGGTGTCTCAACTAAGGCATACATGAGAAACATGTTGCTAACCTTAATAAGGATACTTCATAATAAAGTATCCTTGTGTTAAAGTACGGTCTATAGGAAGTTTAACTTGATGCAGCTGTAAGGGGTTTGAACAGGTTACGATTGTGTTTGCTGATTCATTTTGCATTTTGCATTTGCTGTCTCCATGTTTTGCTTTATAAACTTTCTTTGCAGACACCTGATGACTTGTGTTGTTTTTTTTCTCAAAAAAGGAAAGCTAAGAGGCTTATCCTGCTGTGCTCATCTCCAGTTTAAAGGATTTCAGATAGTAAGTCCTGGCAATAAATCTCTACTTGAGCTGCTGGAGAGCTGCTACTGGTCAAACTAAACAACTTTGAACTAGATGAACCAATAATCTTCTTGGTGCACTTTCATACAGTGGTGCCTCGGTTTTCGAACGTAATCCGTTCCAGAAGACCATTCGAGTTCTGAAACGTTCGAAAACCGAAAACTCAACAGCCAACAGATAGGCCTAAGGAACGTGTGCTCAGCGGAAACCGCGTGGCATGTTTGACTTCCGAGGCGTGTTCGAAAACTGAAGCATTTACTTCCGGGTTTATGGTGTTCGAAAACCGAAATGTTCATCAATGGAGACATTCGAAAACCAAGGTACCACTGTATGTCCCTTCATAGTGTGTAAAAGCTAGTGTGTTACATGTCAAGGTCCCCCGGCCAACCCCAATAAAGACACAAATCCACACAGAATTTTTGTTTAAGGTTTTTGGCATAAATTTTTGGCCACAACTTTATTAAATTACAAAAATGTGAGTGGTTGCTTAGGCATTGGTTGCGACTATCTGACCCCCATGGGGACAGACTGACATTTGCACGACCACGAAAGTCAAGAAACCTCCTCTCAGCTCTCCCCAAAATGCTCCCAGGGGCTCTAGCCCCTTGTCAGGGTTGTACAAAAGCATGGCAAGACCCTGGATTCCTTTAACGGAATTCCCTTTCCGCAGCAGCATCGGAGGGGCAGGCACTTACCCCTCCACCAACCAATTCCAAAAACCAATGCCTAACCGCAACCTTACAAGTTGTGACGATTTGCTACGCAGTAGGAAAACCCAAATGGCACCAGCCAATCAGCCAAATGGACAAAATTCCTACAGGGGCCCCTGCCCCAAAAGCAGACGACCCCATGACAGGCACAGCAAGGTCAAAAAACAACCTAAATAAAGGGAGGGTGTGCGGGAAATCCGATGCGCGCAGCCAAAAGAGGAAGCTCAAAGCTGCGCGTAGGGCGTTATAAATGCTTTAGGCTGTCAATCACCAGTTTGCAACATCATTTCCTCCCCAACAACAAGGGGAGCCCAATCACAAGGTGGCCAACAATTTTTCCCCACCCAGCAACAGTGGGGGGTCTTGCTGGCCCCCACTGCAACACGCGCTCTCCATGAAGGAGAACACGCTTTGTGGTACCTGGAGTCATACGCTGATTCCCACATTTTCTTCCTCCACATTTTCTGGTTTGTAAATACGGCATAGATTATCTCTTCCTATAACAGGGAGAATCCGTCATCCTGCATCGTTTAGGAGAAGAAGGATGAACATGTTGAACTAGTTTATGTGAAGAAAATTGTGGAGAAAACAAGCCAGCTCTTGGGAAAAGAGAACATTTGTTCTTCCCCATCCCTAATGTCAGATCCTCTTTTATCTCCTCAGTTTTTGCACACCTGCTGTGATCCTCAGCAGCCCAATACTTCTTATAAGAGGCAAGAACCAGACGCATGAAGATAGCATTTCGAAGCAATCCCCTCTGTTGAAATCAGGCAGTCTATTGGATTTAGAACCACACTCTTGCTTTTTTATTTTATTTTATAAGACATGGCATACAGCTTGTAATGATCTTCCCAAATTGGTCATTACCAAAGTTAATGGCCTGTTTATTAGAACATCAACCTTGGCTTTGCTGCGTGCCATTAATTAAACAAATCTGTTATTAACAACTGATAGCCATGCATTTGGAGGGGTGCTGCTGCCGTAATGCTTTGATAATTATGATGCGGTCAAAGATATATCTTGGCACATCAATCAAATCTGTGTCTGCCGTAATACGAATGCACAGCAGACCTAAGTTGAAAATAATGTCACCCAGTTAGTTTGTGCTGGGTAAAATGTTATGGGAGAAGGGGAAGGAGAGCAGAGGTAAAACAAATAGGCTCCCAAATGAATTTATTATGGATTATTATGCATTGGACTCTCCTGGGTTCCATTCCAGGGGAAATTAAATGGAAAAATCAAGTAGAAATAACTACATCAATGCTTTTGTGTGGTGTCAAGTAATGCTGGAGCTACTTGGAGTCTTTACTTCAGCAGATAGCTAACGTTTCCTCAGGTGGGTGCTGGTAACTATCTGCTTGAAAAGACATATAGCTGCTGACATTTCCCCTCACACAGCTACAATTCCCAGAATGTTTTAACCATCAATTCCTTTTCCCAGGGAGCTACGGGAATAGGGGTCTCAGCCAGCTATAGTTCCCAGGATGAGCCATAAGTGTTAAAGTGGAACAACAGTGCTTTACTGTAAATATATGTTGCAAATGTAGCCTGTGTGGCTTGGGTGAAACAAAACAAAATAAAAAAAATAAAAAAATTCCAGTAGCACCTTAGAGACCAACTAAGTTTGTTATTGGTATGAGCTTTCGTGTATATAGTGAGAGGGTGGGGAGGGGTATTACTCAGAAGGGTGGTGGGAATGGGTGATTGGCTGATAATTAACTTAGTTGGTCTCTAAGGTGCTACTGGAAAGCGTGTTCTCCTTCATGGAGAGCACGTGTTGCGGTGGGGGCCGCCAGGACACTCCAAAGTTGGGGGGCGGGCTAATTGATCGTTGGCCACTGATGCGATTGGGGCATCCCTTGTTGTTGGGAAGAAGTTAATGTTGCCATTTATTGATTGACAGCCATAAATAGTAAAACTCCTTGCACGAGGCTAGGGCTTCCTCTTTTCGCCCGTGCATCGGATTGCCCGTTCCTCCCTCCCTAGAATAGGGTTGTTCGCTTTGACCTTGCTATGCCTGTCATGGGGTCGTCTGCTTTGGAGCGGGGGCCTGGTAGGAATTTTGTCCATCTGGCTGATTGGCTGGGGCCATTTGGTTTTTGCCTACTGCGTAGCAAATCGTCACAACTTGTAAGGTTCGCGGTTAGGCATTGGTTTATGGTTTGGTTGGTTGAGGGGCATGGATTGGCAGTGCCTGCCCCTCTAATGCTGCTGCTGCAAGGGATTCCGTTAAAGGAATTGGGAGCTAACTATTGCTTGTCCACTCTGTCAAGGGGGCTCGGGCCATAGCAATGAGCTCCTGGTTGCATTTGGGGTGAGGGCAGGTTCCCTGCTCCACGTAACCCCCAAGTGTATTCCCCCATTCTGACTTTCGCATCGTGCGGAATGTCAGTCTGTCCCCCATGGTGGGGGCAGATAGTCGCAACCAATGCCTACGCAACCACTCACAAATTTGTATTTTAATAAAGTTGTGGCCAAAATTATGCCAAAAATCTTAAACAAAAACTTCTGTGTGATGTGTGAGTTATTGGGGTGGACCTGGGGACCTCAACATGCAAGGAATTATTTTATTTTTTTATTTTATTTTGTTTCGACTACAACACACCAACACGGCTCCCAGTATGCTCCCAGTATTGGCTCCCAGTATGTTTCCGAGCACAACTCAAAATGTTGGTGCTGACCTTTAAAGCCCTAAACAGTCTTGGCCAGTATACTTGAAGGAGCGTCTCCACCCCCATTGTCCAGCCCAGACACTGAGGTCCAGCTCCAAGGGCCTTCTGACGGTTCCCTAACTGCGAGAAGTGAGGTTACAGGGATCCAGGCAGAGGGCCTTCTCGGTAGTGGTACCCACCCTGTGGGAACACCCTCCCATCAGATGTCAAGGAAATAAACAACTATCTGACTTTGAGAAGACATCTGAAGGCAACCCTGTTTAGGGAAGTTTTTAATGTTTGATGTTCTATCATGTTTTTAATGTTCTGTTAGGAGCCGCCCAGAGTGGCTGGGGAGGCCTGGCCAGATAGGTGGGGTATAAGTAATAAATTAATAATCATAATCATAATCATAATCATAATCATAATAAATTAATTAATTCCGGTACAATTCTCCTTCACTTTCCTCATCTCAGGAAGTCTGGTCTTTGGGGTATGTGGATTTTTTACACAAGACCTCCCAATCAACAACAGTATAATGGAGCAAACTGCACTTGCCAGTACGTGATTGGATCCTGACCCTTTCACCTGATTTGCATGCCATTCCTGTTTCTTCTATTCTCCTAGAAATGTAGAGCCTCCATATGGCTGGGTTTTCCCAGACTTATCCGGGAAATGGGCTGCAAAATGGCATCCGGGCAGATTTTTGCTAAATCGTCAACAACTTTGTCTGGATTTTCACTTTTGGGAATATGGTAACCCTAAAATCTTAGGCACCTTTGTGTCTGCCTATGGTAACCCCCTGCACCACCTCATTGCATAATGAGAATCACCAGGAGCTGGTTAAATTTAAAGAGGTGCCATTCAAGTGATGGCTGATACGCAGCCATAAGGGCACAACTGGGAGGAATCAAAGGGAGAAATAATTCAAGACGGATAATGATTAAAACCCGTAATGGCAAGCTCTTTCCGCCCTAGCCATTATGGTTGTTTAAAGCAACTGATAATTAACAGGTCCTTATTATCAAAGGAGCTGTAGAAATGTAATTTGTAATACAAGACTGTGACACAACATATATGCCCCTAAATGGGGATTTTGAAAACAGAAGTGACATGCAAATTAATAGGTCTTGTTGCGGGATAAATGCACTCTGCCACTCCTCACCTGTGGCTCTCTCTCGCCCGGAAATTCCAATGCTGTTAGAATATGCTGGTGTAATAATTCATTATCCCTTCAAGAAGTTCCATCGGGGCTGTAAATTCCTGAGGACATTGACAGTGCATGCTTTTCCTAATTTAGAAAAAGATATTTTATAACCCGATTTGATTATTAATGCACATGGTTTTAAACAAATACAAAACGTATGTAAATAGGAACTAAAATAAAAATAAAAATATTATACCCACCTCTCACAACACACTTTAGAAAGAGAGGAAGGGGGACATGTGATAAAGTAAAAATATTTTGGGAATTGATCTATAATGAACAAAAAAAAATGTTTAGATATTCCTTTCCCCAAAAACTGGAAGCATTTTTGCTAGGTTGATGGGAGAGGAAATTGTGAAGATAGATCAAAGACTATTTATGTATGCCACAGCAGCAGTGAAAACTTTAATGGCCTAAAAGTGGAAGTTACAGGAAGTACCTATGATTGCAGAGTGGCAGGCGAAGATGATGGACTTTGCAGAATTTTGCCAGACTGACCTGCAGGATTCGGGACCAGGACGATCAAATATTTCAAAGGGATTGGAGTGAATTTATTGTATATTTGAATCATAATTGCAAAAATCTGAAGACACTAACAGGATTGAAATAAATCTGACAGTGCGGACAATAGTGAAAGAACTAAAATGCAAGACAGGACTTGAAAGCAGAAAACCTGAAGGGAAGGAAGGAAGGAAGTCGCAAGCTCGGCAGAGCAGAAAGTTTTATGTTT
Source organism: Podarcis pityusensis (assembly GCF_964106645.2). Classification (NCBI taxonomy): domain Eukaryota; kingdom Metazoa; phylum Chordata; class Lepidosauria; order Squamata; family Lacertidae; genus Podarcis; species Podarcis pityusensis. The sequence goes on along the minus strand of NC_138038.1, from coordinate 8,003,944 downwards.
GTTACTGTATTGTTGAAAATATTGTTTAAGGAAGAAAATAATAAAAATATATTTAAAAACTAAAGAGGGAGGGGGCAGAACAGATTGATAGAAGCAGGGCTTTTTTCCAGCCGCAACTCAGTTCCGGCACCTCTCAGGTGGGCGCCATTGCCCTTCTAAAGAGAATGTGGTTATGGTGAGTTCCAGCACCTCTTTTTCTAGAAAAATAGCACTGGATGGAAGGGAAAGGGAGAGGTCATGGGAAAGGGGGGGGGATGGAGGGGTTTGGGAGGTCATCTCCTGGAATGCCCCGCAGAGGACCTTAAGGTCCACAAATGACAACATTTTGGAGGTCCCGCATCACAAGGTGGTTAGATTGGTCTCTACTAAGGCCAGGGCCTTTTCAGTACTGGCCCCGATCTGGTGGAATGCTCTGTCACAAGAGACTAGGGCCCTGCGGGACTTGACATCTTTCCGCAAGGCCTGCAAGACAGAGCTGTTCCACCAGGCCTTTGGTTTGGACTCAGTCTGACCCTTATGTTTCCCTCCCCTTATGGTTTTGATCTATGGGCTACTTTTAAAATGGGGCTGCATTTTAAATTGCATTTTAACCTGTATTTTAAATTGGTTTCCCCCCCCTTGTTATGTTTTTACTGTAATTTTACTGGTGTTAGCCACCCTGACCCCAACTCTGGCCGGGGAGGGCAGGGTATAATTATTATTATTATCTGAAATATCAGGCCATGTCCTTCAGTTCATCATCGTTCATACCTTTGGGTCACTAAATGTTTCTGTTTAGGTGCAGAATGCTGTGGTCCGACTGCTGAGTGGTGACCATTATTGGGCGCATATCGTGCCGGTGCTGAGGGATCGCCACTGGTAGCCTATTAAACACTGGTTTTGAGGTTCCGCTACTTACTGTCAGGGACTGGAATGAAGAGGCAGAGGGATGAAGGGGATTCCCCCCCCCCCCCCGTAGCTGACAGGGGAGAGAGAGACAGTTTTGAATTGCAGCCAAACAATGAGGAAGATAACAAGGGAGGGACAGGCAAGCAGCCAAGCTACGCTGAATTGGCAGAATTAAGGGGGGGGGGGGGAGAAGCCAGCAGACCAACAGACAGTGTAGAAGATCCTCCGTCCCCTAGGACGCGACGGTCGTTGAGGGTACAAGAGCAATGTATGCAGCGGCGTTTGGCAACGGGAGGCTTCCGTAAGGCTTGCTGTTGGGGAAGGGGAAGAGAGGAGGAGCCAGAGTGAGCAATTCCATCATGGAGTAAAGACTGGAATTCTTTGTCTGTTACCGCAGTGACTGAATAAATCATGCTGAAAAGCTTTCTTGTTTTCTTCCAGCTCCTTGAAAACTATGGGAGGGGAGGGACAGATTCCTCAGGCCTGACACTTACATACAAGGTAAAGGTAAAGGGACCCCTGACAGTTAAGTCCAGTCGTGAACGACTCTGGGGTTGTGGCGCTCATCTCGCTTTACAGGCCGAGGGAGCCAGCGTTTCTCCACTCTGCAGACAGTTTTTCCGGGTCATGTGGCCAGCATGACTAAGCCGCTTCTGGCGCAACAGAACACTGACACCAGAGCAGCGCACGGAAACGGCGTTTACCTTCCCACCGGAGTGGTACCTATTTATCTACTTGCACTTTGACGTGCTTTCGAACTGCTAGGTTGGCAGGAGCAGGGACCAAGCAATGGGAATTCACCCCATCGCAGGGATTCAAACAGCCAACCTTTTGATCGGCAAGCCCAAGGCTCAGTGGTTTAAACCACAACACCACAGGTTTCTTGTTTTCTCCCAGCTCCTTGAAACCTACGAGAGGGGAGAAAGAGATTCCTCAGACCTGACACTTACACAGAAAGCCCTAATCAACTTTGGAGTGAGGTACCTCAAAGACCATCTTTCCCTCCATTGCTCAGTAAGGGCATTAATATCAATAAGTGGAGCTTGGTTGGTTGTACTGTGGTACGGCGACTTATCTGCTTGTAGTGACACAAGTGTGGAACTTTTGACTGGTGGCACCAGTGCTATGGAATGCTCTCATTGCTGAAATACAAGAAGCTCCATTGGTATTGGCATTCCACCGGCTCTTGCAAATGATCAGAGACTGAATTCTGAGAAGGTAATAATAATAAATTTTATTTATACCCTGCCCTCCCCAGCCAAGACCGGGCTCAGGGGGGCTAACAACCAATAATAAAAACATGTTGATTAAACTACAATTAAAAAAAAAAGATTAAAGTACAACATTAAAACATTAGGATACATCCTCTTCACAGGAGAAGAAAGGAAAAAGAAAGAGGGGGAAGGAATCAAATTGGCTCCAAGCCAAAGGCTAGGTGGAACAACTCTGTTTTACAGGCCCTGTGGAAAGAAATCAGATCCCGCAGGGCCCTGGTCTCATGAAACAGAGCGTTTCACCAGGCCGGAGCCAGTGTTGAGAAGGCCCTGGCTCTGGCTGTGGCTAATCTGACTTCCTTAGGGCCCGGGACCTCTAGGTTGTTGCTATTTATGGACCTTAAGATCCACTGCAGGGCATACCAGGAGAAGCGGTCCTGTGGGTACGAGGGTCCTAGGCCGTGAAGATGGAGTGCTGTGGTTGGTTGGTTCCTGTGTCTGGGGGGCCAGCTGTCCAATCTGTCTTAGAGGGGTTGCCCTCCCCCCGAAGAGCAACAGGTTTGCTGCCTGGGAGTACTCCTGAATTCTGTAGCTAGGAGTGCTTAAACCCAGTTTAGGCTGATTTGCCAGCAATGACCATTCCTGGACCACAACAGTCTGGCTTCCCATGTCCATCTGGGAAATGGGACAGCCCAGTAGGACCATGTCACTGGTCCTGGAAGCACTGCATGGCTGCCAGTGAGTTGCCGGGATCCATTGAAGAGGTTGGTGCTAGTATACAAAGCCCTAGATGGCTTGCGAGCCAAGTACCCAAAAGAGCACCTCCCCCAGTATCAACCATCTAGGACAGATGAGACTTAGATGAAAATAGTTAAAGCAGATTTTGACCCCAGAATGCCAGTGATTTCACGTAGTGAGCACATTTATGACCACAAGCTCAGCACATTTTCAGTGCTTCATTTTGAAGCCATTCTAAGAGCGGTTGGAATTAATGTTGATAACTTTAATTATAGGTATATGAGCCTGATTTGTATGTGAATTGTAGCTCCCTGCAGTAGGACATAGGGATTAAGCATCCGCAATTATAGGTTTGAATGAAAGCTTGACAGTTAATTGAAATACCACTCCCCAACCCCTGACTCTTGAAATTCACTAACCAGCAAGACAATTTTTTGATGCTGTTGCAAATACATTGCAGAATGCATCAACAACTGGCAGACCTCAGACCCCCTGGAGAGGGGTACCAGCTGGCATTCAGTTGCCAACCCAGAAATAACTGAGGATGCCCGAGGGAGCATTTAATTTTTATCATATGTATACCCCATCTTTTCTGCTTTTCCTGGCAATGCACATGGGTGTTATTCCATGCTATAAAAGCACAAGACAAACCATACCTGAAGGAGCGTCTCCACCCCCATCGTTCTGCCCGGACGCTGAGGTCCAGCTCCGAGGGCCTTCTGGCGGTTTCCTCACTGCGGGAAGCAAAGCTACAGGGAACCAGGCAGAGGGCCTTCTCGGTAGTGGCACCCGCCCTGTGGAACGCCCTCCCATCAGATGTCAAAGCAATAAATAACTACCTGACATTTAGAAGACATCTTAAGGCAGCCCTGTTCAGGGAAGTTTTTAATCTGTGATATTTTACTGTATTTTTGGTTTCTATGGAAGCCGCCCAGAGTGGCTGGGGAAACCCAGCCAGATGAGCGGGGTACAAATAATAAATTATTATAATTATTATTATAATTATATGTCTACAATACTCTATGAGATTTGTATGCTCAGATGAGATAGTGCCTGGTTCTCATGGAGGAGATAAACACGCCACACGGTAGGTGGGGGCTCATAAAACTGAATGCTCTTTCATACAACTCTTGCCCCAGTGCTTTTTCTTTCCAAAAAAAAAAAGAGTGCCGGAACTCACCGCCTCAATCACCAACCCAAATGCCAATGCCATCTTGAAACCAAAATCATGTGACACGTTGCCAGGCTACACCATTTTATAGGCAGATTCAGATTGTCGTCCCCCCCTCCAAAAAACCCCCTTCACTCATTAATGGCAAGCAAGGCACACACTAATAATAATAATAATAATAATAATAATAATAATAAATTATTTATACCCATCCCATCTGGCTGAGTTGCCCTAGCCACACTGGGTGGCTTCTCTGCCTCCTTCAGTCACACAAAGTACAGTGGTACCTCGGTTTACGAACTTAATCCGTTCCGGAAGACTGTTCTTAAACCAAAACCGCTCTTAAACCAAGGTGCGCTTTCCCTAATGAGGCCTCCCACCGCCGGTGCCCTTCCACCGTTTGGCTTATGTTCTTAGACCGAGGTAAAGTTCGCAAACCGGGACACTACTTCCAGTTTTGCAGAGTTCGTAATCTGAATAGTTCATAAACAGGGCTGTTCTTAAATTGAACCTGAAACTGTTCTTAACCTGAAGCACCACTTTAGCTAATGGGGCCTCCCGCTGCCACTGCGCCGCCGGAGCATGATTTCTGTTCTCATCCTGAAGCAAAGTTCTTAACCCGAGGTACTATTTCTGGGTTAGCGGAGTCTGTAACCTGAAGCATATGTAACCTGAAGCATATGTAACCCAAGGTACCATTGTACTCAAATTGACGTGTAACAAAAACATTGAATAACAGAGCCGGCTGATATGGTATTGCCCACACTTGTCTTACTTCAGCTTATTGGCTGGCAGCTTCCCTTCTTGACTGGCTCCTCATCCTCCTTCTGAAGGAGCCCCCACCCACCCGCCTCTTGCTGTTTCTGATTGGTAAAATGTTCACTCTTTCATCATCTATTATTCTGTGGCTGCAGCCTGTTGCCTTTTTTGGGTTGGCTCAGAAGGCCTGCCAGTATACCGCAGGGTTCACATGCCCAATTTGGCAGTGATACATTTGTTCTTTTTTAAAATGTATGTGGGCAGCCTATCAATGTTGGCTTTTCTGGGTGGAATCTACACACATTTTTTTTAAAAAAGCTGTGAAAATGCTTTCTTTAAAACACACACACACACACACGTTTTGACAAATATGTTGAATTTTGCATAGCTCACTGTCGCCATCTAGTGTCCCATTTGTATATTGCACTTTACAACACATTGAAAACGTTTTATTTGCAGCTGTATAGCTGAGTCCCTGTGTGCTTTGTGGCACTGGCATTGTCATCGCTCCCCACCGTCCTCTGGGACGCATACATCCAAGGCAGGGAGGGCAGTGCAAGATGGCTGTGGTGCAAAGAAGGGGCCAAGAAAAGTTGCCAGAATTGTGTTCCAGTGGATTCTGCCAGAAAAAAGTACTACTTGACCCACTCCATAGAAAGTTGGCACATCAGAGAGATGGCTAAAGAGCTTGAGTTCATGCATTGTTTGAGAAAGTGTAAATTAGGTAGTAAGGTAAAGGTAAAGGGACCCCTGACCATTAGGTCCAGTCGTGGCCGACTTTGGGGTTTTGGCGTTCATCTCGCTTTATTGGCTGAGGGAGCTGGCGTACAGCTTCCAGGTCATGTGGCCAGCATGACTAAGCCGCTTCTGGCGAACCAGAGCAGTGCACGGAAACGCCGTTTACCTTCCTGCCAGAGCGGTACCTATTTATCTATTTGTACCTTGACGTGCTTTCAAACTGCTAGGTTGGCAGGAGCAGGGACCGAGCAACGGGAGCTCACCCCGTCATGGGGATTCGAACCGCCGACCTTCTAAATCAGCAAGTCCTAGGCTCTGTGGTTTAACCCACATCGCCACCCACATCCCTAAATTAAGTAGGTTCAACTTTAAATGAGAACTGCATCAAATTTCTCCCCCATCCCTAGTTGATAGAAGTGAAATCAAGGAGGAAAGTAATCGTTGGTTACTGAGCAATCATGTTTGGGGGCCCAGGATTATGATATTTGCTGTGATATCTCACAACAGATTTGTTATCTACTGGAGAGTGGCTCATAGCTGCTGGCAAATGCTTTACCAGTAATATTTATAAGGACAAATTGAGAAACTCACTCTAGGGAGTTTATCAATGTGGGAGATGCAGCTAGCGAGTAGATGAGCCTTGGCATCTGCCAGAGAACCCAGGTGTCCTGCAGAGTTTCATTCTCGATAGATCAACCTTGGTGCTTATGAGTTGGATAAACACAGCACAGCTCCTTTGTCAGTTCAGTAAACCAGAAAATGAGATAAGATCAAAACAATAGTCGGTGCTGGCTTTAAACCAGAGGTAATGGCTGGTGAGGTGGTTTATTTTTTTGAAACCCCCCCGAAAAACCTCCAGATAGAAGAATGCAATTATTATCAATGGACAAAGATGATAACATCAATGGCACCTAATATTTGAGAGTGGAAATAATGGGGAAATCTATTTATGTGAAAAGTAGGGCAGCTCTTACGGTGTTGGAATATGGCGTTGCATTTGTCCTCAAATTATCCTTTTAAAATGTCATGAAAGATACTGAAATGTGAATTGTTCTTGCAATAGCATGGGCTTGCTCTCTCAAGACCCAGGATAAGCATGCATAGTTCCCATTTCGGGTCATAGAATCATAGAATCATAGAGTTGGAAGAGACCACAAGGGCCATCGAGTCCAACCCCTGCCAAGCAGGAAACACCATCAGAGCACTCCTGACATATGGTTGTCAAGCCTCTGCTTAAAGACCTCCAAAGAAGGAGACTCCACCACACTCCTTGGCAGCAAATTCCACTGTCGAACAGCTCTTACTGTCAGGAGGTTCTTCCTAATGTTTAGGTGGAATCTTCTTTCTTGTAGTTTGGATCCATTGCTCCGTGTCCGCTTCTCTGGAGCAGCAGAGGGCTGGTTTGTAGCTGCAGAAATCATACTGCAAAGGTTTTCCTAGCAGGTGGAGGAGTCGTGTGCCAGCAAAAAAGGACGGTTTAAGTGAAATTCCCTCACAGGAGGAAATGAGGAAGGCCTAGTCCTCAAAACTCAGATCCACACTCACCTGCCATCTCAGTTGGCAGAAGCCCATTCCAGAGGCTCCAGAATGGTGTTTGGAATTGGGATAACTTATGCCCAGGGACATCGCAAGGGGCGTGTAGGGGTGTGTGGGATGCCACGGGTGTCATGCCTGGGGGGGGTGTGACAACCACCACCCCCTGGGTGGATCGGTGTGGCAGCACTTGCACCCCTGGAGGGTGGATTTTCGCGATTGGCATCATTGTGAAAATCCACCAGCTGATCATGCAAATACACCCGGCAATCAGCCTGGCACCCCCTGGCGGGTGGCGTTGACACCCCTCGACGGGCAGCACTTGCATCCCCGGCAAGCGGTTTTAGGCAACTGGCAGCTGGACTTTTGTGATTGGTGGGCGGTGCTGGCACCCCCGGCTGGCGGAACTTACATTTCCAGGGTGCAGTTGATCAGTCGGATTAGCGTGATCTGCAGGAACTTTGGGGTACCCTAAAAAATCTAAACAACTCTGGGCAATGTTCCCAAAAATTGCAATGTGTGTGTGTGTGGGGGGGGCTTGACATTTTTTTTTTTGTACTGGGTACCACCTGACTGTCAGGAGCTCAGCCTACACTTGAGTAGGACCCTGGCAGAGACACATGCCCGACTGGCATGTTCTCTCCCTCCTGGTCAATTGTTCGGGAGCTTCAAAAGCTTTCTTCAGCCCGAACATCACAGCGACCGATGCCAACCGACATCGGCACACTTAGGGATCCGCAGAGTTTGCGCAGTTGCGTAACAGAACCCCAGCAACTCGGCATTTTGGCTAATCTACTTTATTTACATACAAACACACACGGAGCACTGCAACATGGCTCCCTCTCTCTCTAGCATCAGACAGCAAAGAGAAAAAGAACAAAGGCCAATCGTCCCACTTCACGGAACACAGTAACACAAACATCCTGTCTCCATCACTTCCCACTCTGTGGAGTCAGGATCACACTTCAAAACGACCTTGACAGATTAGAGAACTGGGCAAAAACAAACAAGATGAATTTTAACAGGGAGAAATGTAAAGTATTGCACTTGGGCAAAAAAAATGAGAGGCACAAATACAAGATGGGTGACACCTGGCTTGAGAGCAGTTCATGTGAAAAGGATCTAGGAGTCTTGGTTGACCACAAACTTGACATGAGCCAACAGTGTGACGCGGCAGCTAAAAAAGCCAATGCAATTCTGGGCTGCATCAATAGGAGTATAGTATCTAGATCAAGGGAAGTAATAGTGCCACTGTATTCTGCTCTGGTCAGACCTCACCTGGAGTACTGTGTCCAGTTCTGGGCACCACAGTTCAAGAAGGACACTGACAAACTGGAACGTGTCCAGAGGAGGGCAACCAAAATGGTCAAAGGCCTGGAAACGATGCCTTATGAGGAACGGCTAAGGGAGCTGGGCATGTTTAGCCTGGAGAAGAGGAGGTTAAGGGGTGATATGATAGCCATGTTCAAATATATAAAAGGATGTCACATAGAGGAGGGAGAAAGGTTGTTTTCTGCTGCTCCAGAGAAGCGGACACGGAGCAATGGATCCAAACTACAAGAAAGAAGATTCCACCTAAACATTAGGAAGAACTTCCTGACAGTAAGAGCTGTTCGACAGTGGAATTTGCTGCCAAGGAGTGTGGTGGAGTCTCCTTCTTTGGAGGTCTTTAAGCAGAGGCTTGACAACCATATGTCAGGAGTGCTCTGATGGTGTTTCCTGCTTGGCAGGGGGTTGGACTCGATGGCCCTTGTGGTCTCTTCCAACTCTATGATTCTATGATTCTATGAGTCAAAACATACACCATCATGTGAAAGACAACAATCCCATGACTGCAATCATGGAGCAGGAATTCTAACACTCACCTTGCTATGCCTCTGCTTATTCCCGCTTACTATGGTTAGGACCGCTCTCTCAGAGATAGACCAATGATTCCTGTTTGTCTCTGACATGAGCTCACTAGGTAGCTTTAGGAAAGCCATGTGTTCCCACTGCTCCATGTGCGCAAAGCACTTTGGAAGCTTTAAGATCTCTGTAAACAGAATCCCTCATTAATATGCTTCTGCACGGAGCTATCTGACTTCCTTCAGGCAACCACAGTGTTAACATTTTTTTTTTTTTTTAAAAAGAGGTTCGACTTACACATATGGATTTGATTTATTGCCAGCATATGCTTAGTAGCCACTTTCTAAATTATCCCCTTGCTTATTTGAATTATTACAAATAAGAGTGTGTGAAATGTCAATTGATTGTTCAGCTGTAATCAATAGGATGGAGAGGGGAGCAATTTTTTTGCTGGCTAGCAGCAAATGACTCATTCCACACTTCGGGGGGTTCATATCAGTGCCACTGCAGGTAGGGCAGAATGTGTCACCACTCAGAACCATCACAAAGGTGTCAAGAATTAAAATATAAAGGTAGGAATTCCTTGATTATGTTCAATTGTGTTATAATATGGTGTTTCATTTTGGGAGAGGTTTTTTTTTGCAAATTTCTTTAGCAAGGGGTCTTAAAAATATATTTTGGGGTGTGAAGATTTCAAAGCTGCTGTTATTTTTGCAATTGGACAACATTTAGTTTGGTAAGTCTATGTTTGGTGAACAAGCACGAAAACTGTTTTCAGAAAACCAGAGAATTATAATTTTACCTTCTGAAAATGTCAGGTAGTGCTAGATAATAATAATTAATAAATAATATTAATATAGAATATAGCTGCAAGTGCTTAGCAATCATTTTTCTAATGATTTCTATGCAATTTTACACACATTTTACTTCCCAAGCAAAACTAAACTATATTAACTTAACCAAAATATATTTTGAATTCCCAAGTCACGTTGCAACCTTTTAACACCCCTCATTTTGGGAATTTGAAAGTTTAGAAATTCAGCATGCGCTAGAATTATAGCGCCCTGTGAGAAAACTGCTAGCATGTCACAGAAAATAATTAAAGCTCCCACGAGTCCTAAGTCTCTATGTTCAGAGGCGGCTGCCCAAATCATTTCTCTTTCCAAATCATTTCTCTTGAAGCTGCTGTGGCCTTGCTTCATCCCACTGATCCTCTACTGGGGAACGGTGATTCTGATGTGTCTGAGTGCCTTGGTCATGAATGGGTCATTCAACCATTCTTGCTGCAGAGACCCAGCTGAATTCCCTGCCCGCAAAGGATGCTACCCTTTGTGTGTCTCTTCATGAGTTGCTGCTCTGGGTTTGCTGCCGCCTCACTAGACAGCTCACTTAGATTGGTGGCTTATGCAAGAAGTACAGGGTGGGAGGCCTCTACTGTTGGTCATACTAACATTCACATTCTAAATGTATACATTCTGGGAAGGACGTAAGAGTGAATGTGTGCTCCATCGTGCATGATGGAAAACAGCATCAACGGGGAAAAGATGGACATAACATTGTACAAGGACAGGAAGAAACATCATGGACAGAATAATTGCCACACACAGGAAGAATAAGGATATAGTCTGAGTGCCTCACCTGTAGTTTTATAAATCATTTAATGTGTCGATACGAATGGAAGTTGTTAATACTGCAGTTGTTGTATAAGGGATTGTTATCTTGATGGGAGTGTAATTGGAATTAAGAAGATTTTGGAACGCAGAAATAAAGAAAATCATCAAACCATCAATTCTAGCATGTGGGGGCGGGGGGGTCACCCAAATGATATAATTTGGTATCTGAATGATTGGTATTAGTAATTGTTTTATAATTTGGCATTGTTATAATGAGGTTATGATTGGACTGTAATTGAAAACTAATAAAAATCATTATCCAAAGAAAGGAAAAAAAGAGTGAATGTGTGCTCCAAGAGTAATAAAAGTCTGTCTCTGATTATTATTTAGGGACAATTGTCCTCCTATCCACTCAAAGTGTGACTATTCCCTGCAAACCATTGAATCAACAGTTGGTGGTGCTGTGGTCTAAACCACAGAGCCTAGGGCTTGCCGATCAGAAGGTTGGTGGTTTGAATCCCCGCGACGGGGTGAGCTCCTGTTGTTTAGTCCCAGCTCCTGCCACCTAGCAGTTCGAAAGCACGTCAAAGTGCAAGTAGATAAATAGGTACTGCTCCGGCAGGAAGGTAAACAGCATTTCAGTGTGCTGCTCTGGTTCACCAGAAGCGGCTTGGTCATGCTGGCCACATGACCCAGAAAAACTTTTTGCGGACAAATGCCGGCTCCCTCGGCCTATAGAGCGAGATGAGTGCGCAACCCCAGAGTCATCTGTGACTGGACCTAACAGTTAGGGGTACCTTTACCTTTACTTTTACCTCCAGAATATTCCGAGATAGGCAAAAATGCTTCCAAATTATGATGTGAGGGAGTGACTAGAAACGTGAAGATTGAAAATGTGTTGGCAAGAACTTAATGGTTAATCACAGTTGGATGCCAGATAGGGCTACTCTGTCCTGGGCCTCTGACCCTGCGGTCCCACAGCACTCTGAGGAAGAGTAAGGTTCTAAGGACTTATGAGGTATCGGTTTGGGACACTTTCCCCTGGGAAGAACCTTCAGTAGCTTATCCTAGTCCTACCCAGCCAGAGGACATGGTCCTACCATCAGCATTGGACTTTGAGGACAAGTCTCCAGTAGCCTGCCCACCTCCTAGACCTTACAGAAGCAGAAGAACACAGAAAGCTGCCTTATTTTAATCAGACCATTGAGGCATTCCCAGTCCCACCTGAACCAGGCAAGGGTCCTTTAAGGAGCACAGCTGGCTTCTTCAAGGAGGCAGGGCTTAATAAGGAACAGGTATTGTCAGTATAAGGCCTCTTTGGCTCGCTGTTGAGGCCGCATTTCTTTGCAAGGTACCCAGCAGGACCAGCAGGGAGCTATCCAGGGTGCTGATTTCATCCCAGGCTGGATGAAGCTTGCTCTCTTTCTCTTTCTCAGCCACCCTGGGAACCACAAACCCCTGAAGAACAAGGTGTATATGGGAATGGCCCGGGACTACGGCTTAGTTCACATGTTCCTCAAACCTATGATTATGAAACTGCCACAAATGGAGTCCAATCATTAACTCAGTAGCATCTGCCCTATTTAGGAGAGGCTCTCCAATATTCTTTTAAAGTGGAAAATAGATGCTGCAGATTCAACCTGCTAGGAATATTCGCATACAGCTTTAACTGGAAATGCTGGAGATTTGACCAGCATATTGAGGCAGGAGAAGCTTCAATGACTGACTTTCCATCACTCTACCATTTAGCTGTTTGGGTGAGGAGAGGGAGAGCAGCAGCCAGTCCCACGGCTGCTGACAAGTACCACCACCATCATAATTTTTAATTTGCATACCGCCTTTCTATCTTACAATACAATGCTCTCCTGGAAGGACGACCCACCGCCCAACATGCGCAGAGACACAGCAAATCACCTTCTCAGAGGGCAGGCCAGTTTGCTACCTCTTTGTGCTGTGTGCATGTAATTGGATCATTCAGTCACTCTCGGTGCAAAATGATGCAGCCTTGAAACACATTTCTTATGACTTCAGCCAAATAGCAGATGACAGTGCTGAAACGCTTTATTTCATCATTCGTCCCCAACGTGAATCCCCCACCTTAGAATAATTACTTGGTCCGGAGAGTGGAATGACTTGTGAGAATTGGATTTGTTAACTGGACATAAATCAATGGGAACCTTAACTCAGGTTTATCCATAGGCAAGAAACAATCAATGGTATAGGAAGGTCTGATCCCCAGGAGCAAGTTAAACTATTCTGATAGCAACATCTGTACAAAAGTAAACACTGAAGCTAAGCATTTTTTCCTGACTCATTTTACCCTTCTCTCCCTCTCTCTCTCTCTCTCGCTATGTACACACCATACATTTGACACACATGACTTCCCACAAACAACCTTCAGAATTGTAGCTCTGTGAGGGATAAACTACAGTTCCCAAGGTACTATGAGGGAAGACATGTGCTTTAAATGTATGGTGTGTTCTCAGCCCCTCTTCCTCCCTTCTCCCTCCTGACTCTGCTTATTCCAGTTCTCCAATTCTCTATCCATTTCATCTCCTGCTTTTCACCCATCTATCAGTGGAGGCCTGGCTTGCTTTCTTGCAGAGGCCTCCCCTTCCTTCGTCTGCCTGTTTCAGCTTTCACACTTGTGCTCCCCTCAGTCTGCCTCTGGTTCCAGCAGGCATGTCAAAGCAACGTTCATGTTTTTGTATGGCTTTTACGGCTATTTTTATTTATTGTTTGTTTGTTTTATGGTTGCTGCTTAGAAATGCTAATGATTAAGCAGTATATAATTACCATAAATAAGGGATGCAGTTGGCGCTGTGGTCTAAACCACAGAACCCAGGGCTTGCTGATCAGAAGGTTGGCGGTTCGAATCCCCGTGACGGAGTGAGCTCCCGTTGCTCGGTCCCTGCTCCTGCCAACCTAGCAGTTCGAAAGCACAAAAGTGCAAGTAGATAAATAGGTACCACTCCGGCGGGAAGGTAAACGGCATTTCTGTGCGCTGCTCTGGTTCGTCAGAAGCGGCTTAGTCATGCTGGCCACATGACCTGGAAGCTGTACGCCGGTTCCCTTGGCCAGTAAAGCGAGATGAGCGCCGCAACCCTGAGTCGTCCGCGACTGGATCTAATGGACCTTTACCTTTACCTTTAAATACCATAAATAATCAACGTAAGAAATGATTTATGGAGGGAAAGTATTCAGACTTGCCAGCAGTGGCCTGAATGGCTCAAACATTGCACCTGATGTGTTGCAGATGATTCCAGTTGTGGGTGGGACTGGATGCGTCAGGGATTGGCAGAGGGAACTATCGAAATTCATTTGGCAAGGGAAGAAACCCCAAATTAAACTCAAATTACTAATTGACATGAAAGATAGAAGGGTTTTTGCATTACCAGACTTGAGGCTCTGTTATGAAGCATCCTGCTTCTGCTGGCTAAAGGAGTGGATAATCTTGCAGAATACTGATTTATTGGAATTGGAAGGATGGGAGAACAGATTTGGGTGGCATGCCTATTTGGGTTATGGGAAGGTAAAAGTACACAGGGGTTTTCTAAACCATATAATACGGAAATCATTATACATGGTGTGGCATAGGTACAAAAACTTACTGGAACCAAAAACACCTTGCACCTGATGTATATAATCTGTTATGGTTCTGCGGATCTCCCTCTGGTAGTAACCATGAATGAATGGAAAAGTCACTAGTGATGAAATTATTATATAAATGGTGGTTGCGTGGTCAGCTGAATTCATTATCAGTGTTCACTGAGATATTTGATAAACCACAGCCTACTCCATCAGTTGTAGTAGGTTGTCATACTTTCTAACACTTCCCTGATTAAAATAAAAAAGTTAAATGACCCCTGACAGATAAGTCCAGTCACAGATGATTCTGGGGTTGCGGTGCTCATCTCGCTTTATGGGCCGAGGGAGCCAGCGTTTGTCCGCAGACAGTTTTTCTGGGTCATGTGGCCAGCATGACTAAGCTGCATCTGGCGCAATGGAACATCGAAACCAGAGCAGTGCATGGAAACGCCATTTACCTTCCCACCGGAGCAGTACCTATTTATCTACTTGCACTGGCGTGCTTTCGAACTGCTAGGTTGGCAGGAGCTGGGACAGAGCAATGGGAGCTCACCCTGTTGCTGGGATTTGAACCACTGACCTGATTGGCAAGCCCAAGAGGCTCAGTGGTTTAGACCACAGTGCCACCACACTGATGAAAATAGCGACGTCTTATTCCATACCCTCCAATATTTCTCCAGTGAAAATTGGGATGTTTTGTTGTTACATCTATATTGCAACTTACCCCTGACGAGCTCAAGGTGTCATATAGGTTCTCCCCCTCTCCATTCACAACAACTCTGTGAGGAAGGTTAGGCTGTGAGACAGCAATTGGCTCAAGGTCACCCAGTGACCTCCACAGCTGAGTGAGGATTTGAACTCGGGACTCCCAGGTCCTAGTCCAACCCTCTGACCACTACACTACACTGAATGTCATGCCATAAACCATCTCTAAGCTAGGGATGAGAAACCTGTGGCTCTGACTCCCATCAACAAGTTATGGAAGTTGTGGAATTGTAGATCTGTTGAAGGGTAAACTACAGTTTTTGGGATGACGGTTAAAGCGGCATAAATGTTCTTGAATTGTACAGCATGGATGTGACTGTAGTCTTCAAATACCTGACGGGCTACAGGCTCCTCATCCCTGCTGCTGCAGGAAGGGCCAACCCACACACGCAAACTGTCATGTTGCAAATTTGAACGGCGTTGATCCATGCCATAGTGAAGCAGTCATTTAGCTGCTTAACCACATGCCCACTTTGCAACTTCTGGAATTGCATGCAGCCTAATGGCTCATAGTTAAAGCTCTCTTGGGCCCATCTGCCATCTGGAAACCACGAGAAGGCCCTTCTTTCCAACTCTTGCTCTGCTAATTATCTAACACTGCAGATCCACACTGGGCAGCCCTCGACTCTGCAGTATCTTCAGTTTGTTATTTGTTGGCTCTCCTGCTCTTTTGTTCCAAAACTTTGTCCCTGATAGTTTATTTTTCCTGCCCGCAGTCCCTTGCATTTTTCAAGGCAAGGAAAGGAGGTAAGACAATTGTTGGCATCCATCTGTCTCAAAAGATGATGGAGTGCGCCTCCAAGGACGAAGTCAAATCGCTGGAGAATCACAGCACCTGCTGTGGCTGCAGAGAACACTAACTTGTAACTACCGCCTCTCACATTGCTTTTGCTGCATTAACAGCACTGAAGTGACCTTCCCAAGGCGCAAGCCTGGGCAGTGCGTAAGGAGGTTTTGGGCTGCCCAGATGACAAGACCCCGCTCTCAGCTTCACTGATGTGGTCCAAAGCAAAGCAAAGCAATACATGGGCAGCAGCATGGCTGCAGGAGTTGCGGAAGGAGGCATACAAAGTGCCATCCAATTGTCTTAGGGACTACACTGCAGATTTGTTTACTCCTTAGCCTTTTCTTTTCCCAAAGATGTCCCACGAGGCAGCGAGTAAGGCAATGCAGTTCTCAAAATGGCAGCCTACTTGAGTAACAAAAGGACAGACTAGCAGAGGTGCTATGCTGGGCCCGGGGGTAACCTGAGAAACACTGTCCAGGTCCAGTCCAGGATCCGAAGGTTCTGCTAGGAGTCAGTCCGACAGGGCCAAGGCAGGACACGAGGCAGGAAACCAGGCAAGGACAGGTATATCTGGCAGGATCTGGTATACAGCAATGTTGCTCCCGCAACCTGGGGCGGGGTCCGAAAGACTTTTATCTTTGTCGGGGTAATGGCCAGTCCTGATCCCCTGGTGACTCACCTCCTTGTTTTGCCCGAAGGCAAGCGCACTTCCTGTGAGTACTCAGGTCTCTCCTTCTCTCAGACCTTAGTCTCTGCAGCTCGGGAGATGACGGTGGGTTACTGGACCCAGGGGCCGCCTCAGCCTCCCCTGACCAAACCGGTAGTGGAGCAGCTGTAAGTGATGGCCCAGCTGAAGGCAACAAGGTAATCCCCGCATCTGGAGCCAGGGCAGGCTCAGGCCCCTGACTCAGCCCAGCTGGTGCTTGTTGCAGGGGGACCTGTGCAGACTGGGGCTCTTCAGAATCAGGCCCCAGACTAGGTTCAGATGATGCCTGAGGCAAAGGATCTGGTACAGACTGAGACTCCTCTGGTTCCAAGTCCGAGCCCAAGTCCCAGGCCATCACAGGTGCCACTGCTTTAAACCACTCTTGATCTTGTGCCTTTAGCCGCAACTTAGCATTGCAGAAAAAAACACCTGCCACTTTCCCCCTTCACTTTGGCAACTTTGTCCAAATTGGCAGTTCGGTTTTGTCCGGCTTATTCACACTATATTTATCTTGCTATATAACATGCAAGAAAACCGTCGTCACGCTGCTGCTTGTGTGAATGACAGGAGGTAGTCTGGTTGGCACAGTGAGCAAGCAGGCAGGTGATTGGCTCAGGTAAGCAGTGCCATGCTGCTCCTGTTGTCACCGCTGTCACTCACCTGGACACTTGCTCACTTGTTCGTGCACAACAGGGCGAGGGACGAGCCTGGGGTCTGAGTGGACGGCTCATCTGAGTGAGTGAGCAAAGGGGTGGGTGGTCTGGCAGAGTGAGTGACCACAGCGGCGTAGCGTGGGTTATCAGCACCCGGGGCAAGGCAAATAATTTGCGCCCCCTAACCCGGGGCAAGGCAAATAATTTGCGCCCCCTAACCCGGGGCAAGGCAAGTACAGTAATTTACTCTCCCAAGCAGCAGCAGCAGCAGCAAGGCTTCTCTTTCCCCCGCGCTCTCCTGGAGCTGCCTCTTTTCTTTCCTTTTTTCCCTTTCTCCAAGGCTTTTCGCTTTCTCTCCTTAATTGATTCCTCCTCCACACCGCAGCGTTTCCTAGCTGCTTCCCCCCCCCCTTCCCCTCTCTCTCCTCCTCGCTCTGCTTGCCTTGCCCTGCACCGGCAGCAGCAGGCGCAGCCAGACCCCCGCCAGCCAGCCCGCCCGCCCGCCCACCCGGCTTCCTCTCCTTTTTTTGCCCGCGGCAGAAGGCTTCGCTCTCCCCCTTCCGCGACCTCCTCGCCGAGCCGAGCGAGCGCGGGCTCCCTAACCCGTGGATTTTAGTAGGGGCAGAGAGCTGCTAGTGCGAGCGCGCCCCCCGCCCATGTTGCGCCCGGTGCAGCCGGCCCCCCTGGCACCCCCCACGCTACGCCACTGAGTGACCACTCAGGTGGGCAGCCCAGGAAGGTCTTCACATGCCCCAAACTGTTGTCCCCACTGCCATAGGTTGAACCCTTCTTCCCTTAGTTTGCTGCTACTAGCAGGAAGCACGCATTTAAATTTTGGGGGTAAACTGTGGGGGAGGGGGAGTTTGGAGGAAACTGTGGGGGGAATGAAGATTGGCAATGGGGTTGGGTAGAGGCAGGAATGGGGGGTTAACAGAGCTGTGAAGGGTTGGCATGGGGTTGGTAGGGTTGGCAAGGCATGGGAGCAGGGGTGGTAGCCCCTATTAATAATAAAAACTTCTATTGATTTGTAATTGCTTAAAAAGTAAGGACTTCCTTGAGCACATAAAAATGCAGACCCTGCCCAAGGGGCTTAGGTCTAACAGACTAAATTGGACTGTCTAATTTAGACCAATCCTGTAGAGAATTAACAGGATTAGGAAATCTATTTTTTGACTTGCTATTTCCAAGTGTGTGTAGTTATTGTTGGCAATGGTGTGTCGCTGGCAATGAATAATTTGAGGAGGTTCAGGTACACACATAGACTGCAAGTGGATTTTGTACCTGTGTGATTTCATAGGCATTTTCTTACAGCTATACAGGTAGATCATATGATTCTGACTTGTTCTGGTTCAGATGTCTCTTTCACTCTTCTTAGGCTGTTTGTAAAGGAGCAGAACTACGGTCAATTTTTAAAAAAATTGTATCAGCCCTGACAACTGGCTGCAAAGGAAAGTGGAAGTCCTGTAGCTTTAAAAATGGTGTGGTGATAAATTGAGCGGGTGCAGGTTATAATGAGAAAAGGCACGCTTTGCGTGGCAAGTCCCCTCCCCCCTTGTGAAATGAAGACACAGGACACATTATTTAAGGTTAATGGGCGAAAAAGGCCACAACTTTATTGATTACAGGAATTGAGAGGTATTGGCCTTAGGCATTGGTTCCTATCGACTACCCGGCATGGAGACTACCCCTACCCCTATGGCGACTACATCCTATCGACTACCCCTGCCAATGCCTAACCGCCAATACCGCAAAAGTTGTGATGTTTGCTACGAGGTAGGTGAAAAAACCAAATGGCCGGAAATTTGCCAAGTGGAAAAATTCCTACCAGGCCCCTTGCGGCGTCCATAGCAAGGTCAGGGCTAACTAAACTAAGGGAGGGCGGGATGGGAAACCGCAGCAGCTGGAACGGGGAAGAGAGGGAAGTCCTCGGGAGCGCCAGCCTTAAGTGTGCTAGGCCACGCCTCCCCGGCCCACCAATTGGCTGGCCGGGTTGGTGATGCGCCCGAGGATTCCCCTACTCTCGCGGGGCTGTGAGCCAGCCTTGCGTGCGTGGGGAGGGGGTGGGCCCGCAACCCCACCTCCTCTCCAGCTCGGAAGTGGCTTTGTAAAACTTCCCCTTCTACAAAACTATTAACGTAGTGATCCCCAAACTTTTTGTCCCATGGACCACTTTAAAATTGCTAAGGGTCTTGGTGGACCACTTAATAATAATAATAATAATAATAATAATAATAATAATAATAATTTATTTATACCCCGCCCTCCCCGGCCAAGACCGGGCTCAGGGCTGCTAACACTGAATATAAATACAGTAAAAACATTAAAACAACAGCAACAAAAAAACCAAACAGTTGATTAAAATATAAGTTAGAATACAGTTTGAAATGCAGCCTCATTTTAGTGGTAGCCTGTAGATCAAAGCCATAAGGGGAGAAAATGTCAAATATTCACCGGAGCCAACTATCCATGCTGGTCCTACATGGGCCAGCAAAAAGAGCCGAGAGAAAAATTATATACAAATCCCATATAAGGGGTTCCAGCAAAAAAATAAATTGGGGGAGGGGGTTAGACTGAGTCCAGCCCAAAGGGCAGGCAGAACAGCTCCATCTTGCAGGCCTTGTGGAAAGATGTCAAATCCCACAGGGCCCTGATCTCCTGTGGTAGGGCTTTCCATCAGGCCGGGGCCAGAGCTGAAAAGGCCCTGGCCCTGGTTGAGGCCAGTCCTTGGGGCTCAGGACTTCCAAAGTGTGGTTATTTATGGACCTGAAGGTCCTCCGCGGGGCTTACTAGGAGAGGAGGTCCCATAGGTACAAGGGTCAGAAGTCATAATGATTTTTCTGCTTGCTGTGGCAAGTGTAATGCATAATGCTAGACGCTGAAGGGTTTTTAATTATATATTTTCAGTCAAACAAAGGCACCGGAATGAAGCTTGTGGACCACCCGTGGTTGTCTACCAGTGGTCCACAGACCAGAGTTTGAGAACCCTTGTGTTAAAGTTGCTGGATACCTGCTCTCCTTGTTGCTTTGACATATTAGGTGAGTTTTATCATATAACTTCGAGTGAATAGAAGCAAAGATTCTTCAAAAGAACAGGCAAACTTTTAGGTTCAAAGTGCTGAGGTTCTGCATATTGAGGAGACATTTTTCTATACCCAGTAGCTGACAATATCTCTACTGTTGGCACAAATAAAATATGCTTGCTTTAGTTGAGATCCCTGCATTGCATAAGGTTGGACCCTCAGGATTCCTTCCGACCCTACAATTCTATGATTTGATTAAATGAGCCTAGGTGGCTGCTGGCTACCATGGTGTAGTGGTTAAGAACGGTGGACTCGTAATCTGGTGAACCGGGTTCGCTTCCCTGCTCCTCCACATGCAGCTAGTCACACTTCTCTGAAGTCTCTCAGCCCCACTGACCTCACAGAGTGTTTGTTGTGGGGGAGGAAGGGAAAGGAGATTGTTAACTGCTTTGAGACTCCTTAAGGGGAGTGAAAGGTGGGATATCAAGTCAAAACACCTCTTCTTCTTCTTCTTCTTCTTCTTCTTCTTCTTCTTCTTCTTCTTCACTAGGCTAAGAGTTGGAACATATGAACCATATGGCTGGCAAGGAGGAGCTCAAGGGGAACTGCAAGAGGAAAGTGATTCTGCTGTCAAGGTGAACACTAACTTCAAAGGTGCTTGCCTTTCTGCTTGCTAGTTTGTATACTTATAAACAGCTATTAAAAAAAAATACCCCAAATCTAGTACAATGGTACCTTGGTTAATCCATTCCGGAAATCCGTTCCAAAAGCAAAGCGTTCCAAAACCAAGGCGCGCTTTCCCATAGAAAGTAATGCAAAATGGATTAATTCGTTCCAGACTTTTAAAAACAGCAATTTAACATGGATTTTTACTATCTAATGAGACCATTGATCCACAAAATGAAAGCAATAAACAATGTACTGCAGCCACACAGTCAATCAGTAGTCACAAAAACAAAACAAAAAAAGCCACAAAAACAACAACGTAAAATAAATAGCAAAAACAGGCAGAGCTCAAAACGGAAGGTTGGCACTCAAAACGGAGGATGTTCGGTTTCCAAAAAAAGTTCGCAAACTGGAACACTTACTTCCAGGTTTGCAGTGTTTGGGTTCCAAGTTGTTTGAGTACCAAGGCGTTTGAGGACCAAGGTACCACTGTATTTTTTCAAGGAAATTCACCCAGTAAAAAGCTGTCCCTCTAATGTCCCAATGACTTGGACAACATGGGGGGAAATAAAATATTTGGAGGGCAGGAAGGGAAGCACAGGCTCCCAACCCAGTATTTTCTCAGTCGGATGCTTAACAGAAAAAGCCCTGCTCTGGGAATAAAACCTATAAGGCCCATTAGGCACATTACTGTCAACAGATGATCTGCCCCACGCTTGGGATGGTTGCTGGAGGCAAATATTTATAGGGCATCATTATCCTGATTAGGGAGCTGGTCTGCTCAGGATTGCTGAGAGCGGGAAATGGCTTCATTGAGATGCCACTGGAGCACTAATTGAGGCAGCCTTTTAATTAGCGACGATGCGAGAGCAGGTGGAGAGCAGTCAGCAGCAAATCTGCTTCAGGAGGAATTGAGCGGATGGCCAGCTGCACCTGCAAGCGGAGGAGAGCAACCAGCGAAGCTCGGGTCACAGTGCAAATGGAGAATTCCCCGGGACCTCTGCTAAAAATTTCCTTCAGCCCTGTTTCATTTAACTTGGAAAGCAGGAGGTGAAACTAGAGATGGGTGGGGTGAATGAAGCCCCTACAGATTGCTTTCTCCCCTTGATCATAGTTAAGGAATTGGACAGCAGCAGCGTTTGCTTTTATATGCCTGTTGTCTTTGTCCATGGAGTTTTCTTGGCAGGGATACTGGAGTGGCTTGCCGGTTCCTCCTCCAGGTGGATCCCGTTTGGTCAAAACTCTCCACTATGACCTGTTCATCTTGGGTGCCCTGCTCGGCATAGTTCATATCTTCTCTGAGTTATTCAAGCCCCTTCGTCACGGCAAGGCAGTGATCCATGAAAGGGAGAAAAGCAATGACAAACCTAGACAGCATCTTAAAAAGTAGAGACATCACCTTGCCAACAAAGGTCTGTATAGTAAAAGCTATGGTTTTCCCAGTAGTGATGTATGGAAGTGAGAGCTGGACCATAAAGAAGGCTGATCGCCGAAGAATTGATGCTTTTGAATTCTGGTGCTGGAGGAGACTCTTGAGAGTCCCATGGACTGCAAGAAGATCAAACCTCTCCATTCTTAAGGAAATCAGCCCTGAGTGCTCACTGGAAGGACAGATCCTGAAGCTGAGGCTCCAGTACTTTGGCCATCTCATGAGAAGAGAAGACTCCCTGGAAAAGAGCCTGATGTTGAGAAAGATGGAGGGCACAAGGAGAAGGGGATGACAGAGGACGAGATGGTTGGACAGTGTTCTCGAAGCTACCAGCATGAGTTTGACCAAACTGCGGGAGGCAGTGGAAGACAGAAGTGCCTGGCGTGCTCTGGTCCATGGGGTCACGACTAAATGACTAAACAACAACAACAAGCATTTGCTTAGCTATTTTAATTTGATTCTTCTGCCCATCATCTGGGCTTCATGTCTCCTTGTATAAGCGTTCTTTAGGGCAGGAATGTCTCTCTGGTCCCAGACAGCTTGCTAGTCCTCATTGCATCTGGGGTTGAGACTCTTGCTTGCTTTTCTCTGGGCGAAGGCTTCTCTAAGGCACAGCAGTTCGCATCTGTAAGCTTGCCCCCCATTCTTTAGCCTTGCCTAGTAATATGGAGGGGACGCGGGTGGCGCTGTGGATTAAACCACAGAGCCTAGGGCTTGCCGAACAGAAGGTCGGCGGTTCGAATCCCCGCGACGGGGTGAGCTCCCGTTCCTCGGTCCCTGCTCCTGCCAATCTAGCAGTTCAAAAGCACATCAAAGTGCAAGTAGATAAATAGGTACCACTCTGGCGGGAAGGTAAACAGTGTTTCTGTGCACTGCTCTGGTTCACCAGAAGCGGCTTAGTCCTGCTGGCTACATGACCCAGAAGCTGTACGCCGGCTCCCTTAGCCAGTAAAGAGAGATGAACACCGCAACCCCAGAGTCGGCCACGACTGGACCTAATGGTCAGGGGTCCCCTTTACACTTTACCTAGTAATATGGAATCTTAAAAAAAGGAGGGGGATAGCCGCCGAATGCTTTACTGACCTGCTTCGGAATGTAAGTTTGCTCCGTTAGTAATGCTTGGCTGTATTCAGAACTGAGTACAATCGTTAGTAATGCTTGGCTGTATTCAGAACTGAGACACGAAAAAGTGTCTGATTGTAATCTGAGCCAGTGCAGTTCCTCCCCTGGAGCCTAGAACGTTGCCATGGTAGCATTGTCACATGTCGGAGAGCCTTAGAAATTAAGTTCTCCGGGCTGCCTGAATCCATATTACGGGCATCAAGCACTCTGAAAATCACATGTCCCAGAGCTCCTAGTGCTTGGGGTGCTGAAGAGCATGTCATCAGTGGCGGAGCAAGCCGATCAGGTGCCTGGGGCTCTGCAGGGCCTCTGAGAAGTCTGCCTGCCTCCTCCCACTCAGCCGCCCTACAGCAGAGGGGGAGGCGGCGGGCGGACCATTTGGGGCTGCGCGAAGCCTGCGGGCACCCAAGCCACCGCATCACTCCCAGGAGAGACGCATGGCTTGGGTGCGCTGCAGGCCCTGCAGTGAATGCTGCCTGGCATTTTGTCACCCCCCAGTGGTGGCATCTGGGTCAGACCGCCCCCTCCACCCCCTTCCTCTGTCCCTGCATGTCTCCTGGCTTGGGTGCACACAGGCTCCGCGCTGCCCAAACAGTCCATCCGCTGCCTCCCCCTCAACTGGAGAGTGGCTGAGTGGGAGGAGGCAGGCAGACTCTGGAGGCCCCACGGTGCACCCCGCCCCTATGGGTGGCTCGCCCCGCCCCTTGGCACGCCGCCCCAGGTGCCCGAGCGGCTTCCTCCATTGCTGTTTATATCCTAAATGGGATGCGGGTGGCGCTGTGGTCTAAACCACTAAGCCTCTTCGGCTTGCCAAGCGGGAGGTCGGCAGTTCGAATCCCTGCAACAGGGTGAGCTCCCGTTGCTCTGTCCCAGCTCCTGCCAACCTAGCAGTTCGAAAGCACACCAGTGCAAGTAGATAAATAGGTACCGCTGCGGCAGGAAGGTAAACGGCATTTCTGTGTGTTCTGGCACTCATCACAGTGTTCCATTGTGCCAGAAGCGGTTTAGTCCTGCTGGCCACATGACCTGGAAAGCTGTCTGTGGACAAACGCTGGCTCCCTCAGCCTGGCAGCGAGATGAGCGCCGCAACCCCATGGTCACCTTTGACTGGACTTAACCATCCAGGGGTCCTTTACCTCTTTACCTTTTATATCCTAATAGTAACACCTTGAACTTGGCCCAGTAGCAAATCCACAGAGAAACAGGGAGGTCCTTGCCTGGTCTGCTCTCCCAGCCAGCAAGTGTGTTTGTGTGTTTTGCACTACAACAGTTGTTTGACATGTGGAATGTAAGTTGTGTGTATTGTTTTGATATAGTTGCAATTAGTTGACTGTGGTTCTATGCTGCCTCTACAGTTGTGGCAGAGAATGCAGCACAGTATATGAAATTAATGGATGCGTGAATCTACAGTCATACCTTGGGTTAAATATGCTTCAGGTTGAGTGTTTTCAGGTTATGCTCCACAGTGACCCAGAAGTAACGGAACGTGTTACTTCCGGGTTTCGCCACTCGCGCATGCGCAAAATGACATCACCGCATGTGCAGAAGCGGCGAATTGCAACCTGCGCATGCACAGACGCACAGTCGCAGGTTGCATTCTACTCACGGATCCCGTTCGCATCCAGAGGTACCACTGTATTTACATAGCGCTTCATATGCATCACCTTGCAATCCAAAACAACCCTGCATGGCAGGCCAGCATTTATAAACCTTGTCCTTCCGAGAGAACCTTGTGAGATTTTAACTGGCGAGATTTGCAGCTCCGTTTGGGTCACTCGGCTACACCAGCTTTTATGTAATGTTACACCTGGGCACATGCGATCCATAACGGTGAAGGCTTTATAGTGAGATGATGCCAGCTTTATTAAGCAGCCTGACCATTTGCCAGGGAGGGTCAGACACGCTGCTGGAGAATAGATTGGGCCCCCCTGAGTTCACAGAAGGTGGCCATCTCTGGGATAGCTGAAATAATAATAAAGGTAGAGAAATTTATGATCGTTCAGAATCAGTGCGACAAAAGCATTAAGTAGAAAGAGCAGTAATATACAGTATGAGGATACAGAGGCATTCTAGGTAAGGATGCGAAGATTCCCCCACTGCCTCTGAAAGCAGCCTCAGAAATTTCGGTTCCTTTCCCCCCCCCCCCCCCATCAGTTTATCCCTGTGCCATAAACACTCTCCTTTTAAGACGAGGAATAAATCCCTGTCATGCAGAGCATCTTGCATTCTGAGAGCAGGCTTTGCACAATTGATAGAACCTTCAATTTGCCATGTGACAGATTATTGCTATCGTGCGACTGCCTGTTTGAGTGTGAAGCCATTGTCGGAGATACTTTTATTTTCCCAAATGCCTTTTTCTTCCTTTATTTCAACTTCTCTCCCTCTGTTAGGTGCTTCAGCTGACACAATATAACATGTGTTGCCTTGTAATGATTAAAACCTCCATATAAATAAGTAAATGTCTAAAGGCAGTGCAAAGTGCAGTTGCTAACCTGTTAACTGATCATATTGTTATAAGTTTGGGGTGGGAAGATGCCCCACCGAACCCAAAAATTTAAGGGAAGTCAAAATCTAAATAATATTTGGGATAGGAAGGGAAAATGCAAGCTACAGAACTGTGCCAGACAAGGAATCCCTGGGGCGGCTTCTGCAAACCAGCCTGGCTGGTTAAATGCAAGCCATGATGAATCAGTGAGGTGATAGGAAAAAGTGTCATTTTGCAAGAGGCTTGGGTTTTTGGTGAGAGGTGGGCAGGAAAGAAGGAAAACAAAAGGCAGTCCTCTATTAGCTGCTGGTCAGGCCAGAACCATCTTGGCTGGAAGAAGCTTCACTAAAAGACTGGGGTAGAATCTACATGCATATCAAAAATGCTGCGAAAATGCTTTTTTTAACAAAACATTTTGAAAAATACATTGAATTTGGCATAGCTCTCTGTCGCCATCTAGTGTCACATGTGTATATTGCACTTTATTTTTTTTTTAAAGCAATTTATTAGGTTTTACAATAAAAATAAACATAATAAACAATATAACATTGATCTTAACATATTTTCACATTTTCTTTGGACTTCCTCACATCTCCCGCTCCCACTTTCATCGTTGTAACATTTTGTCAGCAATTTATCATCTTATTTAAATTCTTATATCCCTTCTATATTTCATAATCTTATAATTCTCAGAAGGAGCTAAATTTCACAGTCTTACTTATTTTCTTAAAAACTTCTAAATTTAGTGGTGCTCAGTTATTTTGATCTAGCATCTTATTTAGCATTCACTCAAATTACAATACTTTTGTAAATAGTTCTTAAATTTCTTCCAGTCCTCCTCAATCCTCTCTTCTCCCAGGTCACGGATTCTGCCGGTCATTTCAGCCAGTTCCATGTAGTCTATCAGTTGTATCTGCCATTCTTCCAGTGTGGGTAGATCTTGAGTTTTCCAATGTTTTGCGAGAAGTATCCTTGCTGCTGTTGTTGCATACATAAAAAATGTCTGGTCCTTCTTTGCCACCCCTTGGCCGACAATACCCAAAAGGAAAGCCTCTGGTTTCTTAGTGAAGGTATATTTAAATACCTTTTTCAGTTCATTATAAATCATTTCCCAGAACGCCTTCACTTTAGGGCAAGTCCACCAGAGGTGGAAGAACGTTCCCTCACACTCTTTGCATTTCCAACACTTATTATCAGACAGGTGGTAAATTTTGGCAAGTTTGACTGGGGTCATATACCATCTATAAATCATTTTCATTACATTTTCTTTCAGAGCGTTACATGCAGTAAATTTCAATCCATTACTCCACAACCTCTCCCAGTCCTCAAACATGATATTATGCCCAATGTCCTGTGCCCACCTTATCATAGCCGATTTAACCGTTTCGTCTTGTGTATTCCATTTCAACAGCAAGTTATACATCCTTGAAAGTACCTTAATCTTTGGTTCTAGCAATTCTGTTTCTAATTTCGATTTCTCCACCTGGAACCCTAGTTTCTTATCATTTTTAAAAACTTCTTTAATCTGAGCGTAATGTAACCAATCTCGCACTTTGTCTTTCATTTTCTCCAAACTCTGCAATTTCCAATTGTCTCCATCCTTTTCTAGTATTTCCCAATATTTTGGCCATTTAGCCTCCATATTGGGTCTTTTTCGGGCCTTGGCTTCCAAAGGTGAAAGCCACCTTGGTGTTTTATTTTCCAGCAAGTCTTTATATTTTGTCCAGACATTAAACAATGATTTTCTGACAATATGGTTCTTAAAGGCCTTATTTGCTTTAACCTTGTCATACCATAAATATGCATGCCATCCAAAGGCATTGTTAAACCCTTCCAAATCTAACACATCAGTGTCTTCAAGAAGTAGCCAGTCTTTTAGCCAGCAGAACGCTGCGGCTTCATAGTACAACTTTAAGTCTGGCAGGGCAAAGCCCCCTCTTTGTTTTGCATCGGTTAATATCTTAAACTTAATTCTGGGCTTTTTGCCCTGCCAGACAAACTTAGAAATGTCTCTCTGCCACTTCTGAAAGCACTCCGTTTTGTCCAAAACCTGAAGTGTTTGAAATAAAAACAACATCCTTGGCAATACATTCATCTTGATAGCAGCAATTCGGCCTAACAAAGAAAGTTTCAATTTTGACCAACTATCTAAGTCTCTCTTAATTTCTGTCCAGCATTTTTCATAATTGTCCTTAAATAGACTTAGATTTTTTACTGTTATGTTTACCCCTAGGT
The DNA here is from genome assembly GCF_964106645.2 of Podarcis pityusensis. Classification (NCBI taxonomy): domain Eukaryota; kingdom Metazoa; phylum Chordata; class Lepidosauria; order Squamata; family Lacertidae; genus Podarcis; species Podarcis pityusensis. The sequence continues at coordinate 7,975,989 of NC_138038.1, read as the reverse complement.
ATTTTACTTTTTTAACCACATTAAGTTCCGTCTCATTCTGAAACCGTTCTGACTCTGTATCAGTCAAATTTTTCCCCAAAACCTTAGTTTTCTGTTTATTTAGTTTAAATCCAGCCACCCGACCAAAGTCATTAATCAGTTGTAATACTCTTTTCGTACTGGGCTCTGGCTTCTGCAAAGTCAAAACCAGGTCATCTGCGAAAGCTTTTAATTTATATTGTTTCTGACCGACCTGAATTCCTTCCACCAACCGATCCCCTCTAATCATGTTCAATAGCACTTCCAGAACCGAAATGAATAACAAAGGGGAAATAGGGCAACCTTGTCGTGTCCCTTTTTCAATTTTAAACTCTTCTGTAACCACATTATTAACTATCAGTTTAGCTTTCTGTTCTGAATATATCGCCTCAATCCCATTCTCAAAACCCCGTCCCACTCCCATCTCTTTTAAATTTCCCATCATAAATTTCCAGGAGATATTGTCAAAGGCCTTCTCCGCGTCTATAAAAATTAAAACTGCTTTTGTATTTATGTCTGTTTGCAAAAGTTCCAAAATGTCAATAATGTTCCTTGTATTAGCAAACAGATGTCTACCTGGGAGAAAGCCGGCCTGGTCCTTATGAATTACTTCATTTAAAACTTTTTTAAATCTATTTGCCAAAATGTCTGCAAATATTTTGTAATCCACATTTAAAAGAGAGATGGGACGGTAGTTCTTAAGTTGTGTCTTTTCAGCTTCCGACTTTGGTATTAATGTGATGAACGCTTCCTTCCAAGACTCCGGTGCCCTCTTCCCCTCCATAATTTCATTGCTGACCTCCATCAAAGGTTGTATCAAATAGTCTTTTAATGTCTTATAGTACTTGGAGGTCAGCCCATCTGGTCCTGGAGATTTGCCAAGTTGCATGTTCTGGATGGCTTGTTCGATCTCCTGTCGTGTTATTTTAGAATTCAGGATTGTCCTATTTTCTTGTGACAATTTAGATAGTCCGTTTTTTGCCAAAAATTGTTTAATCTCAACATCGTCTTGCGGCCCTTGGGTGTATAATTTTTTGAAGTATCTCTGGAAACACTTTCTGATATCCACTGGATTCTGGATGTTTTTTCCATCAACCTCTAAGTTTGTAACAGTATTTAATCTTTGTCTTCTCTTCAACTGCCAAGCTAGCAGTTTTCCACATTTATTCGCCGACTCAAACGTTTTTTGTTTCATTAATTTAACCTTCCATTCAATTTCCTGATTTATCAATTTAGAATATTGTGTTTGATAAAGTTTAATTTCTCTCAGAGTTGGCTGTGACTTCGGATTCACTCTTAATTTCTTCTCTAATTCTTTTATTTTATCCAAGATCTTATCTTTTTTCTCATTTTGTGTTCTTTTCTTTACTGCATTCTGTTGTATCAAGAATCCCCTCATTACAGCTTTGCTTGCGTCCCAGATTATTCTTTTTTCCACCATATTATTCATGTTTATCTCAAAGTAGTCCTTCAAAACTTTTTGGGCCTTCTTGGTAATTTCCTGATCTCTAAACAAATTGTCATTCATCTTCCATCTAAAGGATCCAGTTGGTAATAGTGTCATATCCATCTTTACTGCATTATGGTCGGAGCAGGTCTTTGGGCAGATTTCCACTTTTCTGACCTTAGGTGCCAGGCCTCTAGAAATCCATATTTGGTCGATTCTTGTCCAGGTCAGTTGGGCTTCAGAAAAGAATGTTCCCTCTCTTCCTAGTGGGTTCTTTGTCCTCCAAATGTCAATCAAATCCATATTGTCAGTCATTTCAAAAAAGGTTTTAGGTAGTCTGCCGTCTTTTGTAACATTTTGACTTTGTGACTTGTCCATGTTAGTTGATACGACCCCATTCATATCTCCCATCATTATGATGTTGTTGTAGTCCAGATAGTCCAGCATTGTCTCCTGCAGCTTCTTGTAAAATTCCGATTTCCCTTCATTAGGTGCATAGATTCCTAATATCAACAGTTTCTCTCCTTGATATTGTATCTCAATAGCCAAAATTCTTCCATGTTCATCTTTAAATAGGAATTTAGGTGACAGGCTCTCTTTTGCATATATCACCACGCCTCTCTTCTTAACTTTGTCCGACGATACAAATTCCTGGCCCAATCTTTTATTTATTAACACTTTTCTGTGGAGCCTCGTCACATGTGTTTCTTGTAAACAAATAATGTCCAATTGTTCTTTTTTTAATATATGAAATATTTTCTTCCTTTTTTCCGGAATGTTACAACCATTAATATTCCAGCTCAACAGTTGCAGAGACATCCTGAATTATCTGGTTATTTTTCAAGGGGTGGTATCTTGTTCTCAGGATCTTCAGGTTCCACAGGTGCTGGTGTTGGTACTGGCATTGCCTCAGGCCCAGAAGGTAGTTCAATTCCTTTTTGAAGGTCCTCTCCGTATGTAGACAGGAATTTGTCTCTCTCTTCCAGTGTTCTTACTTTAACCTTTCTCCCTCTAAAGGTAAAAGATATTCCTTGGGGAAATTCCCACCTGAATGGAATTGCGTTGCTCCTTAGTAGTTTAGCAAGTTCAGAATAGGCGGCTCTAAGATCCAGCAGTAGTCTTGGGATATCTTTATAGATTTCAATTCTTCTATCCAAAACCTCCAGTGATTTTACGAAATGTAGGCCCAAGATCTTATCCCTTTCCTCCTTTGATCTCAATGTTATCAAACAGTCTCTGGGCCTCTCCTTCTTTATGAATCTTCCAAGTCTGAAAGCTGACACGATTTTAAAGTCCTTTTCTTCCAAATTCCAGAACTTGGAGAATTCTTTGGTCAAAAACTCAGTTAGATGTCCTTCTTCTGCCTCTTGTAATGATCTAATCCTCAAGTTATTCTCACGATTTCGCAGTTCTATCATAGAGAGATAAATCTGATGTTCCCCAACTTGTTTAGTGAGTGGTCTTACCTCTTGCTCTAAATTTTCTAATTTTTGTCTGGTGTCCTCAGCCAATTTCCGATTTTCTGCTGAGGCCTCCGTTAACTGTCCAATTGCTTGTGCATTCTGTACCACTTGTGTAGTTAATTTATTTAGACATTCTGTATTTTTGTCAATCTTTGCTGATTGCGCATCTACTTTCTTGTCCAAAGCTTCCAATTTTTCAAAAATTTTGTCTAGAACAGAAACAGATACTCCTGAGGCCATATCTTCCAATTGTAACTGCTCTGCTTCGCCCTCTCCCTCCACTTCTGAGGGCAAAGTAGGTACAGATGATCTACGTGTCTGCGAGGCTGAGGTTAGAGTTGTTAAAGTTGTTTGTTTAGCTCTCCCTCTTTTTCTTGTGCCACTCATTCCAACGTTATCTGTCAGTCAAGGTCACACTGAGTTATTCCCATGGGAATGGAAAGGTCCAGAGCAAGCAAACAACAAGGGAATCGAAAGTAAAATGTGCATGTAAAGTCACTGTTTTAATCCAATCCTCTAGAGGGAGCTTAAAATGTCTTTCAGAGTCTAATTTAATATCCAAGAACCTTCAAACAAATGTTTAGCAGAGTTTATAAATGGTCACTTTGTTACAGACAGTGCTTATTTATCTCCAAAAAGAGTGTTTCAAATTTAAAAGGTCTCAATACCCTCAGATTGTTTCAAGTTCCAATATACAGTATCCAAATCTGCAGTACTGACAGCTCCCTTAGTGCTCAGGCAGCTCCTGACTCTGGGTTTCACCTTCTAATTTGTAATCCAATAAAAGGAGGAAAGTCAAGTGCAAGTAATAATCCCAAATCTTTAGCTTAAAGTCTTTACTTTAAGATGCAAGTTCAATAGATGCTTAGATCTGTAAAGCTTAGAATCTCTTTCTTTCAGCCTCCACTCCTCCAGCTGATTGCTTTTTTCAAGTTCAATGGCTGCGGAAGACGGACTTCCTGCTTCCACGTCTCTCCGCTTTCAGCCAAGTTCAAGCCAATTTAGATTTTCCCTTTAAAGTCTCTAATTTCAAGTGACTCAGTCTTTTACTCACAAGTTAGTTGCTTTTCGTCCGAATCCGTAATTTAGCAGGAAAAGGGATCAGCGCTCACCGGCAGCAGCAGCGCGGCTTCGCTCCACAGGCTGTGAAGCAGCTCTCAGCGCCGCAACCCCCCTCCGCGCTCCGGAGCCCCTTACGGGGTTCCTTTTGCGCTTGGAGGGTCGCTCAAGGCGCCCACCGAGCCTCAAGACCCCAGGCTCTTGCTGCCTGGGGTTTTCCAGAATGGGTCTCCGCTTCGCCGTAGCGGACGACCCGTTGCCTGCGGAGCCTCCTCTCCCATTCAGAAGAGGACCGCCATTGCCGTTCGCGCCGCCCCCGGAAGTCTGTATATTGCACTTTAAAGTAAAGGTAAAGGGACCCCTGACCGTTAGGTCCAGTCGTGGCCGACTCTGGGGTTGCGGCGCTCATCTCGCTTTATTGGCCGAGGGAGCCGGCGTACAGCTTCCGGGTCATGTGGCCAGCATGACTAAGCCGCTTCTGGCGAACCAGAGCAGCACATGGAAACGCCGTTTACCTTCCCGCCGCAGTGGTACCTATTTATCTACTTGCACTTTGACATGCTTTCAAACTGCTAGGTGGGCAGGAGCAGGGACCGAGCAACGGGAGCTCACCCCGTCTTGGGGTTTCGAACCGCCGACCTTTTGATCGGCAAGTCCTAGGCTCTGTGGTTTAACCCACAGCGCCGTCCACATCCCACTTACAACACATTAAAAACGTTTCATTTGCAGCTGTGCAGCTGAGTCCCAGAAGCGATAGCGGGATCTAGACACATCAAAGAAGCGTTTCGGTTTAAAGCATTGTAAATTTGAACAGGGAAAACAGGTAGAGAAAAACAGGACTCCACATCGCCATCTGGTGGTACAATGTTATATTGCATGTACAACACATAAATCGCTTTTTCTGTACCAGTCTAGCTGAGTCTACCAACAGATTGCTGCTTTGGCCCCAAGCTTGTGGAAGGAATAATGACAGGGGAATAATGTTCTGTATTCTCTCCATGCACACTTCCAGGTGTAAATACATGTTAATAAACCATATTTCTTAAATCACTCGTTTCCACTTTGCCTCGATCTTCCCAAAGGAAACACAACCCTCAGGAGTGTCTGGAACTCCTTGAATCTTGCACCACTCATGGAGATTAGCATTTAACAATATGGTTGCTGCTTTGCAGTCAGGGCCGCAGATAGGTGACCAGGAGCAAAACATAGTTTTGCTCCCAATTTCTTGCAAACTGCTCCTCCTTCCCTCGTTTTTCAGTAGGCAACATTGTGCATTTAGGTACATGAAATCTTGAGATAACAAATGTATAACATAGTTTAATCGGTAGGGCATTTAACGATGACAAATTCGTAATTAACCATGAATATGGATTCACAAGATAGGCAAATGGCCTGCCTGTTCTGTACAGAATTGACATTGATGGTTATTAATGAATTTATCTATGTATTTATTTTTACTTTGCTCAAATACAAAAAGGAACATTTTTACAGCCTTGGGAAAATGTAAATCATCATCGAATCATTTATAAACACGGCTTACAAATTACTGAAACGAAGAGCAGAAATTATCACCGGACAATTACCACGAGACCTCTAATTTGTCATTTTGGGGCAAGTTATTGAAGTGGGCTATGGCCTTGCCGCTCCAGACAATCTTGGATGCTGAATATTTAGATCTATCTCAGTCTGGCTTAAGGCAGGGCTTTGGGACAGAAATGGACTTTGTCACCCTGGTGGATAGGTTTATGCCATTTCCAGTTAGCGTACCTCAATAAAGATGGGAACTCTGAACTCTACATGACAAAGTGAGAAGCTGTGATGGCTTAAGGGTTTTCGTGATGGTCCCAGCATTTTGGGAGCAGTTGGAGACCATGCACCATTGATGGGAAGTTCTGCTTCTGCACATGAGTCTGGCAAACCGCTCTAAGCTGAAGCATTCCTTCTTCACCCACCCTAGAATGTTTAGTTCACACTGAGTTCATGAAACACCGTACCCTGACCTGTTCTTAATGCATGGTTGACCACATCTACGGAATGCGATAGTTATGTTCTTTTAAGTTTAGCAATATCAATCACTAGTAATAGTTTAATAAGGAGGTTTACATACCTGTCCAACCATGTGTTCCCTTTCCCAACCTTTAATTTATTGATGATTAATGCCTATATGCAACCCTTGCATTGTATTTGTGTTAACCAATCAGCAACAAGCACATATGTGGCAATGCTGTAATATTCAATAAAAGGGACTCCCCGAGACATGCTCGAGAGATGCCTCCCATATGACACTTGTCATTCGTCTGTCGTTTATTTCAACCCAACACACCATTATTATGCATCTTCTGATATCAAAGAAGCTGTTGAACCCTTAGGATGGGGGCAAGCTAACTGAGGCTAAATCCAGGCAATGGATCCAAGCGATATATTTGAGATGCATGTTTTTGTTGTTATTTTTTCCAAAATTTTTTATTGGTTTTCCAATTTATAACATACAAAAAACATCAAAAAACAAACATTTATCCTTGCTATAATGATTTCACTTTTGTTAACATTGTCGAATGACTTCCTCAAATCCCCCTAGCTGAGTTTCTCTATACTCCATTGTAACAGTTTTCCAAAACTATTTCCCCATAAAATTTACTTAGTCAATTTACATCTTTCTTTCTTCTCATTTTAACATTAACATAGTGTTTTACAACATCACAAATTTAAATCCTAGGCCTATCTGGCACTCGCAAGTAATTCTATTTATGTTATCTTAACATATTTAGCTAAATAATCTTTAAATTTCTTCCTATCTTCTTGGTACTCCTCCTCCCTCTGTTCACGGACTCTTCTGGTCAGGTCGGCTAGCTCCCCAAAATCCATCATCTTCATCTGCCATTCCTCCTCTGTTGGTACCTCTTGAAGTTTCCAATTTTTGGCCAACAAAATTCTAGCTGCAGTTGTGGCATACAAAAACAATCTAACATCTTTCTTGGGCAATTCCAAACCTATTATTCCAAGTAGAAAGGCTTCTGGTTTCTTAATAAATGTATATTTCAACATTTCCCCCCAATTCATTATAAATCTTTTCCCAGAAGTCTTTCACTTTGGGGCAGGTCCACCACATGTGGTAAAAAGTACCTTCTTTTTCTTGATGGACTATATGGAACTGGCGGAAATGACTGGCAGAATCCGAGACCAGGGAGAAGAGTCGGTGGAAGAAGACTGGAAAAAATTTAAAGACTATTTACAGAAATACTGTAAAATTAATGAATGTTAGAAAAGCGTTGGAATGAACTTATATGGCTTTAGTAGAAACGTTATAAAGAATTAAGTATAAATAGATTAATAGAGTATTAAAGGAAAAATAAGGTTAGAATGAGTTAAGATAATTATAGGATAGAAAACAGAGGAAGATGGAAAGGAATTGCTGAAATAATTAACAGAAGTGGAATACAAAAAGGGAGGTGTGAGGAGGTCGTGGAAATAAGTGAATGAAAGATGGGATAATGAACTTGTTTGATTTATTTTATTGTTTTTGTTTTGTTTTGTTAGTTTAATGTATTGCATTGTATTGTCTTTTTAGTGTTTAAATTTTTGGAAAAGTAATAAATATTATTTTAAAAAAAACAGTGCAATTTAAAATAAAAAAACATATTAAAAAATTAAAAAATTAAAAAGTACCTTCTTTTTCTTTACATTTCCAACATAGATTATCACTCTTATGATAAATCTTTGCTAGTTTTACACGGGTTAAGTACCATCTATACATCATTTTGAGAGGCATGTTTTTAGGGCCCACCCAATTTTGTGATTGTAAGTCATTTTTAACATTGTATTTTAAATTATTGTAACCTGCCCTGGAACCATGGGGTGAAGGGTGAGTAAGAAATCAAATTAATAATGATAACATTTAAGGCTGAAGAGAATGCCTGACTGGCTTTTTGGTATCACTTGGTATCCCTATCAAGAATCTGTCAGTGCAGGCGGCTTCGTAATTTTGCTGCCGCCTTCCTTTGTGATTTTGAAGAATTCATTTAATAATTGCCATCATCTCCTTTCCCTTGTTGACTTACACTCAGCTCCATCTAAATCCTTCAAAAACAAGCCGTCCATTAGGCTGCAACTTGTAGGTCCCAATGGGTCATGTCTGAGGTTACGGAGTAAAAGCTTTGTAGATTTCACCCTTCAGTCGAAGTTACTTTAAATCATTTGCATCCCTAAATTTTTCTTATACGCGACATCCGCAACAAGAATCCTGGCGGCTAAGTATCAGAAAGGGAATCAGTTACCCACTAGGGGAGAGTGAAACAAAACACAAGACAAAAAACAAAAAGTGAAGTGAAAAAAGGAATGGGAGTGCCTAAATGAATACCTTAAAAGTCAAGGTTCGAGGACAGAAATCTGGCTGAGTCTGAAATAACCTTGTGAAGTGAAAGGATAAGAAAGAGGGATTTATATTTAGATGTTAGGAGAGAGATAATAAGGAAAACATGAAGACACAATGAGAGATAAAGGAGGTGCTGTGGGATTGGTGGAAGTCAATGTTTGTTTTTCTTTTTAGTGTTTATATTATTAACTTGTAAGATATGGATATTTTTTTTTGAATGTTGGTTTTTGTGTTTTGTGTATTGTTATTTTTTGATATTTTTCGTGTTGTTGTGTGGAAAATACTAATAAAATGTATATTTTTTAAAAAATCATTTGCGTCCCACTTTTTTTCTTTAAACCCCCCCCCCAAAAGTGGGTAATTTGAAGATACACTGTTTTGCTCCTCAAAATCATACTGCATGAATTGTGATAAAGATTATTATCCAGATAGTCTCTAAATAATCAAATTGCTGCCAAACACAGTATATTTGGCATTGTATGCAACTTGATTTCAATATTAGGTATTATACAGTTGGTATTTCACAGTGTTTGATCTCTAACATTCCATGAAAATGTGCTAAGTGATGTACAATATTTAGTATCAGACAGACTTTGGCGGGCATGCAGTGACATTCAGTGTCTGGCAGCTTCCAGCTAGTTTTTATATCAGAAGTCTGCCAGATCAATAAAAAGTTGCCAGCAAGTCTGAAGCAACTGAATCTCGGAGTGTAGAAATTTTATATCCAAAATTTAATTAGCAAATTTGGCAAATGTTGAATATTTGAAAATACCTATCTCAATGATATCTCCATATTGTCCTCTAAAATATGGTACAGTGGTACCTTGGTTCTCAAACATAATCCGTTCCGAGAGTCTGTTCCAAAACCAAAGCGTTCCAAAACCAAGGCACGCTTTCCCATAGAAAGTAATGCAAAACAGATTAATCTGTTCCAGACATTTAAAAAAATCCCCTCAAACAGCAATTTAACATGAATTTTACTCTTTAATGAGACCATTGATCCATAAAATGAAAGCAATAATCAATGAACTGTACTATAAAATAAATAAGACAGTATTATAAATGATGAAAATTAAAATTATTATTATTTTCTTACTTGCTCTGATGATAGTCATTGTCTGGAGGGGGGACTTTTATCCATTTCTGCAGTCACACAACCAATCAATCAATCAATCAATCAATTAGCTGAACTGGATTCCACACAGTCACAAAAATGAATTAACCGAAAAAGCCTCAAAAACAAAAACGCAAAATAAATAGCAAAACCAAAAGCGCCAAATACAGTGGTACCTTGGTTCTCGAATGTAATCCGTTCCGGAAGTCCGTTTGACTTCTGAAATGTTCAAAAACCAAGGTGTAGCTTCTGATTGGTGCAGGAGCCCTGGAAACAATAGGCGACAGCCGCATTGGACATTTGGCTTCCGAAAAAGTTTGAAAACTGGAACACTTACTTCCGGGTTTTCGGTGTTTGGTAACCAAGGTGTTTGAGAACCAAGGTACCACTTTACTATGGTGCTATGATCCACTCTTCCCCAAGCTACAGGACCCTTTTCCATTTTATTCACGACCTCCTACCACTTGAAGCTTTCCTGACAGCCTAAGGAACCTCACACGCTCTCTCTTGCTGCCTTTTCCCTGGAACCAGTGCTGTTTTCTGGAGAAACGTGGGAGTATGCATACGCCTAAACATTTTGTGAATCTAAGTTTGGCCTCATTGAGGGGCAGTAAAAAGGAGTCTTCAGAATGGGTTTGTAGTTATGCTCTCCCCAGGGATAAGATAAATAAAACTTTATTCGCATTAGCCAATGGCCGTAGCAACAGTAAAACACTACAGTATATGCAGAAAAGGAAATTTGATATAAAAGCACAATTTAAAGTCCTGAATCAGCAGTCAGTTAGTGGCCCTTATTCTGATAGCCCCTGCTATGAACCTTTGCTGTTATCTGATCATTTTGATCCGATAGAAGAAAGGACATTGTGGCAGTGGTTGAGCGCCCTGGGATGGTTAGTACAAGTGGGGTGATGATCTCGTTCCTCAGGTCTTTGTAGAGAGTGTAGGAAAGGAGGACGTGTGCCTCTGTTTTGGTGCTACCATCTCCACAGGGGAAAAGATGTTTCTCAGGCGAAATCTTTTGGAATCGACCCTCAAGTACCGCAGAGGGGCAGTATTTGAATCCCTGCGACAGGGTGAGCTCCCGTTGCTCTGTCCAAGCTCCTGCCAACCTAGCAGTTCAAAAGCATGCCAATGCAAGTAGATAAATAGGTACCGCTCTGGCGGCAATGTAAACAGCATTTCTGTGCGCTCTGGTTTCTGTCACAGTGTCCCATTGCGCCAGAAGCAGTTTAGTCCTGCTGGCCACATGACCCAGAAAGCTGCCTCTGGACAAACACTGGCTCCCTTGGCCTGGAAGCGAGATGATCACCGCAACCCCATAGTCGCCTTTGACTGGACTTAACCACCCAGGGGTCCTTTACCTTTACCTACCTTTATTTCTTGGGATGCAGCTGGCTCTGTGGGTTAAACCACAGAGCCTAGGGCTTGCCAATCGGAAGGTCGGCGGTTCAAATCCCCGCGATGGGGTGAGCTCCCGTTGCTCGGTCCCTGCTCCTGCCAACCTAGCAGTTCGAAAGCACGTCAAAGTGCAAGTAGATAAATAGGTACCGCTCCGGCGGGAAGGTAAATGGCATTTCCGTGCGCTGCTCTGGTTTACCAGAAGTGGCTTAGTCCTGCTGGCCACATGACCCGGAAGCTGTACGCCGGCTCCCTCGGCCAATAAAGCAAGATGAGCGCCACAACCCCAGAGGCGTCCGTGACTGGACCTAATGGTCAGGGGTCCCTTTACCTTTATCTCTATTTCAATATGAGTAGGAAAATGAGAGTACCCCTAAACATTTTTTAAAGAAAAAACGCATGCCTGGAATCCCCTCCTGAACATTTTGTCTTCCTTCAAATCTCTCCCCCAAATCTCTAGTTGGCCATAGGTAGCAACTTTTCCAGGTTGCCGGCAGGAGTGAGGTCTAGTACCTCTCTTCTGGGATACTGACTCATGCATGAACAAACCCCAAGAACAAAGATCTGGCAGTGATCCCCGGAAGAGCTTCCTTTCGGAAGAACTTGCCAGAAGAGTCTGTGTTGTCACACAACACCCAGACGCTGTGTGAGAGAAAGAGAGAACTAGCACATTCATAATAGGCTTACTATTCCCTTTGGGTTGTTATAAACAAAATCAATCTGCACTAATGACTGCAGCAATAAATTTAATCCTCTGTCATCTGGTAACAATCTGCACTTACCCAGTTGCAGCTCTGACAGAGAATAATAGAATTTGCCCTTTTAAAGTTGTAAATTACTAAGAAAATGCTGAGCCTTACATTCCGGGTTGTTTTTAAGCTGAGGAAATATTGGTAATACTTTCACTAAGCATACTATTAAAATAAATAAACAGTATTTATTGCTGCGGCTGGAGTCGGAAACGCAGGGCGCCTATTTGTCATGCACGACGCATCGCTGCCCCCCACCCGATATCTGCCGAGAGCAAGGAAAGATCATCAGTAGCTCATTTCTTATGTGGTTCCTGTTCATTTTGGGGGGTAGCCGAGAAGAAAATAGATACAAAATAGAGGCTGCATTTGAAAAGTGCTCAGAAATTTCAACTGGCTCCAAGAGCTGCAGCCAGATTGCTGTCTGGGACTGGCTAGAACAGCTCCTCTGGTTATGGTCGGTTTCTAAGCACACCGTATTTTCCGCTCTATAGGACGCACTTTTCCCCCAGCAAAAAATAAGGGGAAATGTGTGTGCATCCTATGGAGCGAATGCAGGCTCCTTGGCTTCAGCGATAGCAACGCGAAGCCTCCGAAGCGCAGAGGGAGCGCTCCCTCCGTGCTCTGGAGGCTTCGCGTTGCTTTCGCTGAAGCCTGGAGAGCGAGAGGGGTTGGTGCGCACCGACCCCTCTTGCTCTCCAGGCTTCAGGGATAGCCGCCTGAAGCCTGCGGAGCGCAGCGCAAGTTCCCACTGCGCTCCGCAGGTTTTGGGTTCCTTTCAGCAGAGAGGGAGAGCTGCGCAGCGCCCCTTCAGCGAAGCGGGAGGAGAAATGGAAGGGGCTCCGTTTCTCCTGCCGCTTCGCTGAAGGGGCGCTGAGCAGAGGGGGAGAATTCCCCCCCTTCTCCCCCTCCTATGGTCCGGTGCGTCCTATAGAGCGAAAAATACGGTAATTCAAAGTGCTGGCTATGACCTATAAAGCCCGACATGGCTTAGGCCCAAGCGGTCTGTATTCCTTCATACGAACTTGCCCATGTTTTGAGATCTTTAGGGAAGGCCCTTCTCTTGGTCCCACCACCTTCCCAGTCATGCTTGGTGGGGATGTGGGACAGGGCCTTCTCGGTGGCTGCTCCCAGACTCTGGAACTCCCTTCCTAGAAAGGCTTTTTGTCTTTCCACTGGCAGGTGAAGGACTTTCTTGTTCCACAGGCTTTGGGGAACTGACTGCTTTTAATAAGATGGTTGGTGCCGTGCTATTTTTTATCACACTTATCTGTATGCCTTTAATAAATGAGAGAAAGAGAGAATTTTAATTCTATTAATGTTTAATGGGTTTTTAAAATGATTTTCCCCCATAGGTTTCCCCCCCTGTTCTTATTTTTATCTGTAAAACACCTTGGGTGGGGAAAAAGGTGGGGTATAAAATAATAATAATAATAATAATAATAATAATAATAATAATAATAGCAACAACAATTCTTCCAGAAGAACTAATAAGCCTAAAATATTACGAACTGCACTCAGGAATCATCAGAGGAAATGTCCTATTTTGCAGAGGACAGTTGTCTGTTTGGAGTACCGTACTTTTCCGTGTATAAGGTTTTTTTTATTCTAAAACAGGCTTCCTCAAACTCGGCCCTCCAGATGTTTTTGGCTTGCGACTCCCATGATCCCTAGCTAGCAGGACCAGTGGTCAGGGATAATGGGAATTGTAGTCCCAAAACATCTGGAGGACCGAGTTTGAGAAAGCCTGCTCTAAAATAAAGTCCAAAAACGTGCCTCGTCTTATACATGGATAGTGAATGGGGCGGATGGGTGATTGACTGCAGCCACGAGCAGGAGCTTGTCAGCTATGATTTGATGGGTGATTGTTGTCTGCTAGAAGGACTTTTTTGGATTGGGTGCTGCTCTTCTGGGATGTATGCGATTGCCAGCGGACAGCTTTTATCAGGCGGGTTTGTGATTTTCAGCTGTGGAAGGTGTTATGTACTGAAGTTCTCACCCTGGGCCAGCAGGGGGATACTGTAGATAGTTATGCAAATAAGGGATCGAAAGTGACGTTCAGTGATTGGATAGTTTTAGAAAGTTGTTACAGTAACGTTGTAGTGGAGCTCTATATAAGCAGGCTGACTGAACCCTTCAGTTCACTTCTGTCCTGGCCTGTGAATAAACAAGAGCTGTTTGAAGAATCGCTGTGTCGTCTGATATGTTCACCCACAACTTAACAGAAGGGTCTGTTGGTGACTGGCTGTCGCTGTGGGAAGTGGGCGGTCAATTGGCGGCTGCTGGCGATAGTCGACGTCAGAACTGCGGGTGAGCAATTTTCGGCAAAAAGGGCAGATGTGACCTGACATGACGGGACAATGTGATAAGCAAGGACGCAAGAGCACTGAGAAATGGACAGCTTCCTCCTAGCGCTAATGAACCCTATGAGACCATAGGATTCAGCCAGTAGGATATGGGTGGGCATGGGGCAGGAAGGGATGGGTGCTATGGTTTTTTCCTGGGATTCTGTACTTTTCCTGCCACTGTGTTGGGAAGGTAAAGCGTGTTCTCCCACATGGAGAGCATGTGTTGCGGTGGGGCTGACGAGACACCTCACTGTTGCTAGGCAAAAGGTTTGGCCATCTTTTAAGCAGGGGTGGGCTGTTACTGGGGAAAGTTATATGTTGCCATTTATTGATTGACAGCCCTGTTTGTTAAATACATTGCACACAGCGATGAACTTCCTCTTTTCGCTGCGTGCTTCGGATCACCCGCCCTCCCTTCCCTAATTTTAGGCTGTTTGCTTGACCTTGCTATGCCTGTCATGGGGTCGTCTGCTTTGGGGCAGGGTTCCGGTAGGAATTTTGTCCATTTGGCTGATTGGCTGGTGCCATTTGGTTTTTGCCTACTGCATAGCAAATTGTCACAACTTGTAAGGTTGTGGTTAGACATTGGTTTGGGAATTGGTTGGTGGAGGGGTATGGATTCGGCTGTGCCTGCCCCTCCAAAATGCTGCTGCTGCTGCTTCAAGGGTTTTCCATTAAAGGAACCCAGGGGCTCCCCATGCTTTTGTCCGAAACCTCCTGGCAAGGGGATAGGGCGACGCAAGAGCCCCTGGGAGCATTCTGGGGAGAGGTGAGGCATGATTCCCAGTCCCCAGGTGACTTACCCTTTCTGACTTCGCGAGGGGTGCGAATGTCAGAGCTGTCCCCGTGCGGGGTCAGTTAGTGCTACCAATGCCTAAGCAACCACTCACATTGCTGTAATTTGAATAAAGTTGTGGCCAAAATTATGCCAAAAACCTTAAACAAAAATTAAGTGTCATTGTGTTTTTATTTGGGGTGACTTGGGGACCTCAACGCGCAATGCATAAAGACTTGTATTAATATTTTTTGCATGCCGCTATGTGAGTTTTTCAATCTAAAAAGTAGTCTATGAATATCTAAAATGTATTTATTTTAAATATTTCAATGCTATCCTATACAGTGGTACCTTGGTTATCAAACGCTTTGGTACTCAAACAACTTGGTACCCAAACACTGCAAACCTGGAGGTAAGTGTTCCGGTTTGCGAACTCTTTTCGGAAGCCAAACGTGCTCCATTTTGAGTGTTACTCTTCCATTTTGAGTGTTATGCTGAGGTCTGTCTGTTTTTGCTATTTATTTTGCGTTTTTGTGGCTCTTTTTTGTTGTTTTTGTGACTGTGTGGAAGCCAGTTCAGCTACTGATTGATTGTGCGGCTGCAGTACATTGTTTATTACTTTCATTTTATGGATCAATGGTCTCGTTAGATAGTAAAATTCATGATAAATTGCTGTTTTAGGGGTTGTTTTTAAAACTCTGGAACGGATTAATCCATTTTGCATTACCTTCTATGGGAAAGCACACCTTGGTTTTGGAACAGACTTCTGGAACAGATTAAGTTCGAGAACCAAGGTACCACTGTAACCATCTTCCAATAACAGCAGTAATAAAAACCCCACTTGCATTCTAAAGGGGAATGGACAATTCTGCGCTGCGATCTGCTATTTGTGTGGCCTGCTCATTCTCTCTGTGTGTGCATTTGTCCCTTCTTTTAAAAAGCAGTTGTAAAATTTTAAATATGGTTACTGCACTAGGTTACATTTTACATAAAGCAATCTGAGTACCAACTCACAGAGGGGTGCCATATTAGTAAAACTATTTATCTACATCTGTAAGACATGTAATCTTTTTAAAGAATTAATTATACACAATATAAACGAATGGATACTGTTTTGTTTTGTTTTTAAGAACCTAAAATTATGAAAGGGTCTTTCCCCTTTCCTATAAATCATTAGGTGATTCACACAGTCGTTTTAATAATGCACTAGTTAATATACGGTATCATCTACAACCCATTAATTTCTTTTCTACTCTGAATGTGAAATATATACAGGTTGCTCTTGCGAGTGTTTTAATATTTCTGTGGCTCAGAGTTGCTAATATTCCTCTGCAGTCTGGGTGCATTAGCAAAGTGGCACAAATGTGACCGTGTTTGTCCATGAACCAAGCTTAGAATTATTCATACTGAGGACTGCTTCCTCCTGAGATCTGCACCATATGCACTTTTCTTCATGAATTAAAGACTTGCTGCATTCAGAGGGGGCAGCGAATTCCAAGGAAAGTAGCTTGAGGATGGAAGCAACTGGACTGAATGGGAAGACACATGAGGAAAGCAGATCTAAGTCATGTGTAGGCAAACTAAGGCCCAGGGCCGGATCCGGCCCAATTGCCTTTTAAATCTGGCCCATGGACGATCTGGGAATCAGCGTGTTTTTACATGAGTAGAATGTGTCCTTTTATTTAAAATGCATCTCTGGGTTATTTGTAGGGCATAGGAATTCGTTCACCCCCCCTTCAAAATATAGTCCAGCCCCCTCAAGGTCTGAGGGACAGTGGACTGGCCCCCTGCTGAAAAAGTTTGCTGACCCCTGATTTAAGTGTTCCCAGCGTGAGGCAAGTTGCAGCCCTACTGGAGGGATGCTGCGTGTCTCCAGTGGGACAAAATATAGATGGTTTGGTTCCCTCCCCTCCAGGTAGGGCTTTATTTAAGGTGTTCGGAGCAAACAGAAAATTTGGAGAGCTAAAAAAAATTAAACATCTTTCCAGCATGAGTGAATGGCCAGTAAAATGACGAATGTAGTTCAGCATAAGTATGTCAGAGCAAAATAAAATCTTAATTTCACATGTACAGGGTCTGAACTGGTGGTGAATGACCAGGAATGAGACCTTGTGGTTGTAGCTCAGTGACTCTCTCAGTGAAGGCATATAACCAGTGTGCAGCAGTTGTGAAAAAGGCAAATTCAGAGCCAGGGCTCATCAGGAAATGAAATGAAAATAAAATGCCATTGTAGAAATCTGTGGTGCAGCGGTGCGTGGAATACCATGAACAGTTCTGGTCCCCTCACCTCAGAAAGGATACTGTAAGGATCATGGCCACTGGTCCCATCACCTCCTGGCAAATAGAAGGGGAAGAAATGGAGGCAGTGAGAGATTTTACTTTCTTGGGCTCCATGATTACTGCAGATGGTGACAGCAGTCAGGAAATTAAAAGACGCCTGCTTCTTGGGAGAAAAGTGATGACAAACCTAGACAACTTCTTAAAAACCAGAGACATCACCTTACCAACAAAGGTCCATATAGTTAAAGCTATGGTTTTCCCAGTAGTGATGTATGGAAGTGAGAGCTGGACCATAAAGAAGGCTGATCGCCGAAGAATTGATGCTTTTGAATTATGGTGCTGGAGGAGACTCTTGAGAGTCCCATGGACTGCAAGAAGATCAAACCTATCCATTCTGAAGGAAATCAGCCCTGAGTGCTCACTGGAAGGACAGATCCTGAAGCTGAGGCTCCAATACTTTGGCCACCTCATGAGAAGAGAAGACTCCCTGGAAAAGACCCTGATGTTGGGAAAGATGGAGGGCACAAGGAGAAGGTGACGACAGAGGACGAGATGGTGGGACAGTGGTCTCGAAGTTACCAACATGTGTTTGACCAAACTGCGGTAGGCAGTGGAAGACAGGAGTGCCTGGCGTGCTCTGGTCCATGGGGTCACGAAGAGTCGGACATGACTAAATGACTAAACGACTAAACAACAACAACAAGGATTGGAAAGGTTCAGAAAATGGCAACCAAAAATGATCAAGCAGGGTAGGAAGGACACAACATTTGCAGCTTTTCGGTCTAGGAGAAGGCAAGAGAGGCAGAACATGATAGCATGAAATTATGCATGGTTTGGACAGAACTAATAGGGAGACATTGTTCTCTAAAAATCTTCGAACTTGGGGGCATTCAATGAGGTTGAAATGCTGGAAGCTTCAGCACAGACAAAAGAAAGCATTTCTTCATTCAGCACATCAGTATGAATGGGGAAGTATTTTATCTTGCTTATGCTATGTTGTTCTGCTTAAAGATGCCTTCACCGCTTTCTAATCTATATTCAAGGCTGCTACTTAATAAAAGCACCAAACCGCTCTCCACTGCTGTTGTTATTGCCACTGAATCTGAAAGAATTCTTGCATTTGGCAAAGCAGTCACAACCAGTGCTGTTTCCATTCTGCTGCACTTTCACTTCTGCCAAATCCTTCCGTATTCATCTTGCTGCTCACTACTTCATGTTAGGTGCGTAAACTTGTGTAACTGTTGACATACATTCATTACAATGTAAAGGAAATTCTAAATTATGTGTGTCATTGTGGACTTTAAAAACAGCTGTGATGTGAATGAATGCCGGTCATATTTACGCGAGCGATTTCCGTTCCTGGCCACAGGTGAACACACAAACTGCAGCAATTTCTGCCTCCTTTTCCGCTTCCGTTGGATTTCTGCAGCATCCCCCAATTCCCCCTCAAATAACAAAAATTGCGAGCAAGTGGCCGCCCAGGTTATCATCTACTCCAAGGCAGCCTGGAAAAAGTCTGCCTAGGGATGGACACAGCATTACATTTCGTAAAACAATAAGATGCATTCATATTCTGATGGAAGCTGCTAGCGAGGCCTCTGTTAATTTTCTCTAGTTTATTAGCAAATTCATAACAAAGCATGTTATTTATGCAGAGTGTATTCAAAGATTTATCTTCTCGGTAATATATGAAATTAGAGCAGCAGCATTAGTGATGTAGATAAATGCATTAGCATTTCTCCTCTAGCTCAGGGTCAGGATTATATCACAAAAGAAATTAGTTTTGTGGTCTCATTGCAAGCCCACATTAGGCCCTGCCCTTCACCAACTCACTGTCAATCACAATCTCAAGGAAAGAGTTGTGATTATGCCGTTTTGTAGTCTCATTTACAGAGAGCTGTTTTAAAAAGGAAGGAAGAAGGGAAAAAGAATGAGGCCCCAGGAACTTCATTGCTTAGCAGAGTCTATGTAAGAAGCCCTGTTTCCTGTACTGAAATATACTCGGAGTCGAGAGCGGATTTCATGCTCTTTATTCAGCTCATAGTGGTGAGGAGGAACCGAAGTTCCCCCAGAATGTCTGCTTTATATACATTGTTGTTTAGTCGTTTAGTCTTGTCCGACTCTTCGTGACCCCATGGACCAGAGCACGCCAGGCACTTCTGTCCTCCATGCCTACCGCAGTTTGATCAAACTCATGCTGGTAGCTTCAAGAACACTATCCAACCATCTCATTCTCTGTCGTCCTCTTCTCCTTGTGCCCTCCATCTTTCCCAGCATCAGGGTCTTTTCCAGGGAGTCTTCTCTTTTCATGAGGTGGCCAAAGTATTGGAGCCTCAGCTTCACAATCTGTCCTTCCAGTGAGCACTGAGGGCTGATTTCCTTAAGAATGGATACGTTTGATCTTCTTATACATTATTACATCTTTATATACATCTTGCAGGCCCTGTGGAAAGATGTCAAATCCCGCAGGGCCTTGGTCTCTTGTGGGAGAGCGTTCCACCAGGCCAGGGCCACGGCCAAAAAGGCCCTGGCCCTAGTCGAGGCCAGTCTAACCCCCTTGAGGCCTGGGATCTTCAAGGTGCTGTTGTTAGCAGACCGTAAGGTCCTCCGTAGGGCATACCGGAAGAGGCAGTCCTGTAGGTACGACATGTAACAACAATAATAAAATAAAGTAATCATGAGACAGTCAGAAGATTGTTCATTAAATTTTCTTCCTCCACATCCCCCCTGGATCTCTGTCTTCTTCCTTTCCCTCTTTTCATCTTAGGTGATGGAGTTTAGAAACCTTTACTTTAAATGTTATACACTTGGATAGGGTTTTCTCTTCATTGTGTGATTTTTAAAGGCTACAGGACGGCCTATGTGTTGTGGATTCTCTGCAGTTTCCAGGCTATTGATTGCTATGTGCTCCATGTCAAAAAATTCCCCAGTGACAAATATTCAGCAGTAATGACCTTGTTCTCTAACAGAAACAAGGGGCAGCTGGAGAGAATAATGAGAATCAAAGGCGTCAGATCACCTGAGACTTAACGCAAGACAACATCAGCTGACAGCAACATTCACTTCCACACCAGGCAACCACTGCAATTGACGTTTTGTTCAATTTTGGCAATTTCTTGGCCTGGACGTATACGACGCCTAGATGATCAATATATTCCAGTCTGCATCTCTTAAGAAAGGTTGTTACAACAAGGTCAGCTCCATAGGTGCTGTAAAATCACTAAGCACTGTCAGGCTGTCATCTAATTAATTTGTCTTCAACACTTTGATAAGGATAAATCTGTACTGACATGCAGAATGCAGAAGGGGCAAGATTCAGCATGAATGACAAGAGACAGAGGGAAGGGGGGAGTGCATAAGAATAACTGAAAAGAAAGAACAGTGTGTTTCTTTTACAGAAAATAATAATGGAACAATAATCTCTTGCCTGGAAGGGTGTCACCTAGAGGTACATTTCACGTATTTTATGCAAAGCCAAGCTTTAGTTTGCTATCATGCATACAGTCAACTGGCTTCCGACAATCTGTAAGGCACAGTGGTCTGGTTTGCACAATACAGTAAGACGATCCATGGTTTACTGGGACTGTGTGAACATGTGGGTACCCAGAGAGGATCGGGACATTTGCAGGGAAACCCAAATGCTTGTTTACAAATCTATTGTACTACCAACCTTATTGTATGCTTGGGAAACATGGACCAACGCCATCTCCAACTTCTTGAAAGATTCCGTCAATTGTGTCTCTGAAAAAATTTACAAATCACTTGGGAAGACAGGCGAACCAATGCCAGTGTACTGGAAGAAGCAAAGATCACTAATGTTGAAGCAATGATTCTTCAACATCAACTTCATTGGACTGGCCATGTTGTGTGGATGTCTGATTATCATCTTCCAAAGCAACTACTCTATTCTGAACTTAAAAATGGAAAGCGTAATGCTGGTGGTCAACAAAAGAGGTTTAAAGACTGTCTCAAGGCAAATCTTTAAAAATAAAGTATAAACACCAACAACTGGGAAACACTGGCCTGCAAGCGCTCCAATTGGAGAATAGCCTTTACCAAAGGTGTCGTGGGTTTGAAGACACTTGAATTCTGGACTCAAGGGAGAAATGTGCTAAGAGGAAGGCACGCTTGGCAAACCCTCACCATGATCAACTCCTGCCCAGAAACCTATGTCCCCACTGTGGAAGGACGTGTGGATCCAAAATTGGCCTCCACAGTCACTTACGGACTCACTGTTAAGACCGTGTTTATGGAAGACAATCTTACTCGGCTACAAGGGATCGCCAAAGAAGAAGAAGGAGACATTTCACATTAGTATATGGGGAAAATTAGTATTCAAACAAAGCGTGTTCTCAATTAAAGGAGAGTGCGTGTTGCGGATGGGGCCAGGCAAGACACCCCGTAGTTGCCAGGCAGGATAGGTTGAAGGGGCCCGGCTCGGATTGGTGGATGGTGTTGCTGGGGTGAAATTGATGTTGCCAATTTGGAGGTGGGAACAGAGGTTATTTAAGCAATGCTCACAGCAATCTGCTTTCTCTTTTGCTGTGGGCACCGGATCACCCGCCCACCCTCTCTTGTTTGGGCTTGTGCTTTGACCTTGCTATGCCTGTCATGGGGTTGTCTGCCTTGTCCAGGGGCCTGGTAGGAATTTTTCCATTTGGCTGATTAGTGTGTGCCATTTGGTTTTTGCCTACTGCGTAGCGAATCGTCACAACTTGTAAGGTTGGCGGTTAGGCACTGGTTTAAATTGGTTGGTGGAGGGGTATGGATTGGCTGGGCCTGCCCCTCCAATGGTGCTGCTGCAAGGGAATTCCGTTAAAGGAATTCAGGGGCTTACCATTCTTTCGTCCAAACCCCTGGAATCGGGTTTGGGCCGCGTAAGCCCCTGGGAGCATGTGGGGAGAAGCTGAGGGTCTGTGCCGCAGCTCCAGTTATCCCTGATCTTGTTCCTCCACACTGGCTTTCGCTGGAATCCGTGAGTCAGTGCTGTCCCCAAGGCGGGGGGGGGGGGGCAGACAGTCATAACCAATGCCTAAGCAACCACTCACAATTTGTATGTTCAATAAAGTTGTGGCCAAAATTATGCCAAAAACCTTAAACAAAACTTATGAGTGATGTGTGAGTTATTGGGGTAGGGGTGTTTTGGGGGACCTCAGCATGCAAAGATTAAGTTGAGAATGAAAAAACGAAACCAGAGTTTTATTACAGAGACATTGATTAATATGCAGGTTGCTACACAGTTAAAGAAGGTTTGTGAAGGAATCTGAGCTGGGGCAACCGAGGTAGGAAGAGATGACAGTCTGACATGTGGCAGCTAATTGGTATACAGATAAACTTAGAAACAAAAAGAAAGGAGGATAGAGGAAAGCACCAATATTATGTATCTCAGAGCCTGAGAAAATGAGGCAGGGGCTACTCAGAGATCCTCCTTGGCGCCAGACTGTCAGGGCTTGTCTCCTGGGGTTGGTGGGTTTCAGAGGCTGAACATTAGTTCAGGCTGGCTGAGCCTTCCTGAGATTCCCAAAGCCTGTAGCATCATGAGGTTTCCTTGAATGGAGCATGGAAGCGAGGCATGTAGCCGTGTATTCCTTGGGCTGCATTTCCTAACCAAACTTAGTTCAAACCTGTTGAAATTGGGGAAAGGACTACTAGGAAGCAGGGAAGGAAGGGAAGGGAGCCAAAGTTAACTAAAGAAAAGGTTGCAGTGACTTGAATGTTTCTTCAAATGAACCCACCTCCTAGACCCACAAAATGGGCCCTTGGAGAGTTCACACAGGATGGAACACAGAGACCTCACGGGAGATTCCTCTTATAGGACAAACGATACCTTGAGGGTTTTCCCCCTACATGGTGAAGGAGAGAAACAGCCGTATGGACAACCAGGACTACCATGCTGCGGCGTAGCGTGGGTTGTCAGCACCCGGGGCAAGGCAAGTAATTTGCGCCCCCTAACCCCTAACCTGCCACCGCTGCCAGCTTCTTCTTGCTGCTGCCTGGTCTGGTCTGGTGTGGTTCTCTCCCGCGCTCAGCGCTGCGCTGGGCGGCCGCTGCACTGTCCCTCCCCCAGTTAGTCCCTCGCTCTCTCTCCGCACCGCACGCCTGGCACCCACCCCCTCCACAGTGGGGGGCGACCCAGCGGCTCGGATCGGATTCGCACAGCCAGCACTGCAGTGAGAGAGAGTGAGTGAGCCAGGTAGGGGCAGAGAGCTGCGAGTGCGAGCGCGCCCCCCCCCCAGATGTTGCGCCCGGTGCGGCCGGCCCCCCCTGCACCCCCCACGCTACGCCACTGCTACCATGGTTGTGGAATGAATAGAGAAACTGACAATGATTCAGTGCAACTGGTCACGTAGAGGACCAATCTCGGGGTTTGTTTTCAGATGGTTTGGTTAAGTTGCGAATCAGATAATGAGAAGCTTGGCACCTTCATGTCCAGATTTCTCATGTGATAATGCAATGCTTCCTTACCTGGCTGCCCCTAAGCTTCATGTCTGAGTCAGCCTTTCCTAAGGAAAACTTAAAAGAACTAGATTCAAGGTGCTTAGAAGCAGAGCATTCATGTGGGTGCTTAACCCTTTCCTTGCCCGGCTCCTCTTCCCCTCGATAACAGAGGTCCGATTCAGAATTTTCTCTTGTAAACGTGCATTTGGAGTACTGCAAGAGAGAAAAGTAGTTTGAGGAGGGGAAAGGTTTCAGATCAGAAAAGCAGGGAGAAGAGAAAGGGTAAATCATTCCTGCTACTTTTTGGTTCCTAATTCTGCCCCCCCCCCCCCCATTTCAGCTAACTGCTGTTGGGCAGTTGCATCTCTCTGGCAAGGTGGCTGCAAAAAGCGCATAACAGGAAAATTTGTGCATGTAGTATGTTACAGAGGGCCATCTAAGGCCTCTGTCTGATTTCTGTGGCTGGACATGAGGCCCCAGCATCAAAGCTACTCTTGGTAGCCTTGATCAATCTCTCTGTGTGGGACAACAATACAGTGGTACCTCGGGTTACAGACGCTTCAGGTTGCAGATGCTTCAGGTTACAGACTCCGCTAACCCAGAAATAGTACCTCAGGTTAAGAACTTTGCTTCAGGATGAGAACAGAAATTGCATGGCAGCAGGAGGTCCCATTAGCTAAAGTGGTGTCTCAGGTTAAGAACAGTTTCAGGTTAAGAACGGACCCCTGGAATGAATTACCGTATTTTTTGCTCTATAAGACTCACTTTTTCCCTTCTAAAAAGTAAGGGGAAATGTGTGTGCGTCTTATGGAGTGAATGCAGGCTGCGCAGCTATCACAGAAGCCAGAACAGCAAGAGGGGTTGCTGCTTTCACTGCGCAGCGATCCCTCTTGCTGTTCTGGCTTCTGAGATTCAGAATATTTTTTTTCTTGTTTTCCTTCTCCAAAAACTAGGTGCGTCTTGTGGTCTGGTGCATCTTATAGAGCAAAAAATACAGTAAGTTCTTAACCCGAGGTACAACTGTACTGGGAGTGGCCTGGGCCTACAAACAAAGTTAAGGATTTCTGCCATATGAGCAAAAAAGGCAAACATCATTATCCATTTCACTATGAAATCTGAAAGGTGGCACTGGGTAATAGCCTACATATTCATTTTGCATCTTTTTTGCAGGGATGTTTACTCTCTTCCTTTTGACTGTGATTTGGACATAATGAGAGACCGCGGCTTTTGCATGCTTTCCCCTGGCAAAGAGAGTGCCTAATTGAGTCTTATTAGAATGTCAATGGACCTTCAAAATGGATAATCACATCTCAAAAATACTTGCTGCTGGACCATGCGGAAGAAAGCAATTCTCTTTCTTTTCCGTATATGTGTAATATGTATGCATGGGTTGAAATATAATCCTTTAATCAGAACCTTTCAAAGCCTGGATGGAAAACAGGCAGCCTCGTGCTATCAACTTCCCCATAAATTATATCCTTCATTGAGCTCAATGGCATGATCAATTTGGTCATTGGGAGTGGATGGATTTCAAATGAGTCGGGTGACAGGAATTCATTCGGTTCCCTGGGAATCACCAAAGAGCTTGCAGCAAATGTTGACAATGGGGCGAATTTAAACATGGTGGAAGGATGAGGGGGAAATCGTGTAGGGAAACGTGTGAGGGGGGGAAGGGGAAACAGAGGCATGCCAAGGCCTTCAAGCTGTCCTATCGAAACCCACACGTTATAGTTAATTAATCACCTCAGCTGACAGCTGCATATGGCAAACTGCTGTGGAATAGTTGACTTTCTCTGATAGCTTGTTTCTCATTGCCTTCATTTTGGTACGAAATGCAGTGCTTCAGGGATCCGCACCTAATTTAGCAATTGTTTTATTTACATAAAATCCATGAACGGCATCTGCGTGGAGCATTTTGAATTACCTGCAAAATTGTGCCCAAAGGGAAAAGGTCGAATGAATTTGAAACATTGAAATTTGGGTGAAACATAAAATGAAAAATGAAAAATAGGGAAAGCCAAAGGAGTTTTTCAATAAGCTGCCTTCTCATACATTTCAAGGGGTGGGTACATTGCACGCAACACGGCTTCTGTCCTGCTGCAGTTCACCAGCAGCTATTTATCTTGCGAACTATTGTGATGAAATTGCAAAATGATGCCATCCCACTCATTGCATTAGAGCATGGGTAGGCAAACTAAGGCCCAGGAACCAGATCCAGCCCGATCAACTTCTAAATCCGGCCCGTGGGTGGTCCTGGAATCAGCATGTTTTTACATGAGTAGAATGTGTCCTTTTATTTAAAATGCATCTCTGGGTTATTTGTGGGGCATAGGAATTTGTTCTTTTCTTTTTCCCAAAAAATGTAGTTCGGCTCCCCACAAAGTCTGAGGGGCAGTGGACCGGCCCCTTGCTGAAAAAGTTTGCTGACACCTACATTAGACCTTGTGATGCTGAAGTCACATTCGTGCTTTGTATGGGATGGGACAGGGTCCTCCTCCATGACTCAGTGACATGGGGGTATTCCTGCTGCAACAGCTAGTAAGAATAAGAATAAGAATAAGAAGAATAAGAAGAATACCCCACCCATCTAGCTGGGTTTCCCCAGCCACTCTGGGCAGCCATCTCTTGAATGGCACCTCTTTAAATTTAACGAGCTCCTGGTGATTCCCATTATGCAATGATGTGGTGCAGGGGGTTACCATAGGCAGACACAAAGGTGCATAAGATCCATAGGGCAGAACGATGGTAGAATCATAGAATCATAGAATCATAGAGTGGGAAGAGACCACAAGGGCCATCGAGTCCAACCCCCTGCCAAGCAGAAAACAAGGTAGACTGGGCCGAGGCCATTTAGGGGACTTTAAAGGTCAGCACCAACACTTTGAATTGTGAATCATTTCTACTGTCATGGATGCTGGGGGCATCCTATCATTGTGGCACCATTGTTTTTGGAGAGAGCGTTTTCCTGGGCTGAGTGCATACCAAAAATGGCCCCCACTGCCCTGGCACTATGGTACCACATCCCTCCCACCCACGTGTATTTCATGTACTGGGTTTCACTGGCAGTTCAGCACCCATTCCAATAGGTTTCATGAGTGGCCAAGTGCTTACCTCATAGAAATTCCTACCATGCCAATTAATCCTGTTCAAATTGTGCTGCATTGCTGTACATGCGATCTAAATTAAATGTCTGAAACAGTTCTCTAATCGAGTTCCAATATTCCTCTTGCAATATTGCTTGGAAATACCACCAGCCAACTTGTGAGGGAAGATATTTATTTGACTCCCCGAAGCATTCATACTTGCTTTCTTCCCTCCTCCGGACAAAAACTGATAAAGGCTCTTAGAGAAAGGAAGAATAATGGTGGTGGTGGTGGGGGGGACATTTTAGCAATGGTGACTGCCTCTCGCCTGTGAGGCTATCCATCAAATTATTTTAAGGTGTCAGTCACAATAAATCGCGCTTTGGTGACACCGTCTTTGGCAGACAGCCACAGACCTCTTCTAAAATTGGCTCAAGGAATACACATTTTTTCCCTGCCTTTGGAGAAACAAAGTAATTAAGGAGGTGTACGTCTACCCCCTCTCCAAAAAAACCCCCACCTGTGATTCCACCCCTTTAGAAATATACACATTTCTTCAATACACATTTACCTGGGATTCTTCTCTCCCTCATTTCATGTACAGAAGTGTTACGATTTCTACTGAAATTATTCACTGCAGCAAACTCCTGATGCTTAAAAAGAGCTGTACCCAAATATTCTCCAGTTTTAATCAATAGCAACTCGCAATTTGGGTGGAACATTTCCCCTAAACAACAGCTCGCACAAGGTTTCAATTAAAACCCCCAAAGGAAAACGTATTCAGCGCCACTCCCCCCCCCCCCAATTACCAGAGGCAGTTTTAGGGGAGCACAACCAGGTTGGCCACATTGGGTGTAGAGTGGGTGGGAGGCTCAGGACCCACTGCAACTGTGAGGTAGAATGAGAGGCAGGAAGCGGTGCGGGGGGAACTGAATTTTGGAGTCATTGAGGGTGCCACAGAAATTTGAGACTCCCAAGGTCTGCCACTAACTGGAACAGTCGCAATGTTGATGCCCTCCTATCTGAAATCACGCAATGAAAGGGAAGGTGTCATAATATTATGCAGCTGAATGGATTTGGTTGAAACACGGAGAGTATAAATGCGTAAGGGAATACTTTCACGAGGAGTGCTAAAAAAAATCGCCGAAGCGCAGGGGTACACTCCTGGGCAGCGCACCCACAGTGCATCGCTCTGTGGAAGGACCCCGCTGGCCCTATCTCAGAGTGAGACAAGGAGAAGGAGATGGAAGGGGCAGCAGAGACCCTCACTGGGTGGGTGGGTGGGTAGGCAGCCCTGCAACCCAACCAGCAGCAGGACTGGTAGCCAATAATGAGAGCAAGGGATCTCGGGACACACTAGTTTACGACTCCTGCTGCTCCCTGATTGAGACAAAGGTCTCCTTCTCAGCCAGGCTGGCTCTGAATGGAGTGTACTGCTATAATATAATAATAATATAATAATTTATTATTTATACCCCGCCCATCTGGCTGAGTTTCCTCAGCCACTCTGGGCAGCTCTCAACCGAGTGTTAAAAACAATACAATACAGCAAAAGCCCCTCAAACAGTAAACCTTTTAAAAAAGAGAACAAAAGAGACTGGCAGCTTTAGGATTGGAGCTGGAAAGAGAGCATGGCCTGACACGGGTCTCCTCTTTCTCTGAAATCTGATGGGGAGAAGGTTCCATTGGAGTGTTAATGCTGTGAGCCTTCCATCTCAGACTCAGCCTGAATATATGAGTAAAGCCATCAGTCTCCCACGACCTTCTGTCTCAAGGAAACAAAACACAAGGATCCACATATCTGAAACCTCTCACCCCTATGAAATTGGGGTGCAGACAACATTTCAAATCAGATAAGGGGATATGGATTCAAAGTCCTCCCATAATGGCTCCCATCCTTCCTTGAGGAAGTGATGATTATTGGTTCTGTAATTAAGAGAAAGCTACTTACAAGAGCCCTATTCGTATCCGTTATGATCTTCCCCCGGGATCATTTAACTGACTGATTTGGACAGCCCAGACAACAAATGAAGACCAGTTCTCCTCTCCTCCTACAACCCTTGTAAACACAATCCCCAATTGATTGGTCTCTAATACATCAGACCCAAATGAAAAATTAATTAGATTGGCTGCAGCCCCACAGCGAGCACTTTAGCACTCTGTTGTTTTGGCCATTGGATCCTTTGATTTATGGGCAAAGTGCAGGAGATTGGGGGGGGGGGGTGGATTAGCACTGGGTGCTCACAGGCTCCAGCTAGTTTGCTAGAAATGAAATGTAAGTGGGGGTGGAGAGGTCTCTGTTAAACATGGGGAGAAAGCTCTAATAAGCGTTTGAGTGATTTTAGTAGTGTTGAGTTGGATATTCTCCAGGTCTGATATTCAACAGTGATGGGATGAAAAAAGACACCCCCCAAACACTCAAACTTACCTTCTCCTTGGCTGATCTCAGACATTGTTTTCTTCCTCTTCAGCTATTTGCTGGCCATTTCCCCCATTTTGCTACACCTTGAATGATCCCAGACAACCAGGGATTTGGAGGATAACCAGGCTCATATAACCAATTTGCGTAAGACTAATTAATCTGTGAAGGGGTTAAAACCATAGAGTAAGCTGTCCTGCCAAGCTTAGCTATGTCATTTCCCCTTACCGTGTAGTTAATGTAAGGAATAAAGACTTTGTACATACCGTGGTACCTTGGTTTACGAAGTTAATCTGTTCTGGAAGTCCGTTCTTAAACCAAAGTGCACTTTCCCATCGCAGCGGGGGACTCAATTTACAAACGAACACACTCATCAGGAAGCGAAACATGTTCTTATTCCAAGGCAAAGTTCACAAGCCAAAACACCTACTTCCGGGTTTGCAGCATTCTTAATCCAAGTTGTTCATAAACTAAGCTGTTCTTAAACCAAGGTAGCACTGTAGTCGTATATTGTGCTTGCTTACAAGTTTGACTCCAAACACTCCCACTTTTCTTCCTTTTTCAGCCTCAATCCTCATATGCTGCAGGCTGGTGCACAGGAATATGAATATAGCACATGCTGAAATGAATGAAGTAGAATGCCAGTGGAAAAGCATAGCTGCAGCAGCAAAGGCTTGCACATTCTAATATACAGGGTGGATTTTTAAACAATAAAAACATGCAAGCAGTTTCTCCCATAGGAAGTATAACTTGCGACCAACCAGCAATTAAAATGGCCTGGCTTGTTTTCGTGCTTTGGTGACAGAGCATTATAGTGTAGCCTTATGAGGCTTTGCCCTCGGGTGGGAAAAATATTGCGCCTGGGAAAGGGAAGTGGGAGTCAACAGACACTCAAGGAATAGTTTCGGAGAAAAGGCTTTTATTTCTACCATCCATGAACTGGTGAAAGGAGCAAGTGTGATAAATCACAAAAAGCATGCACGAGTTCACAGTGATGTGCACAAACATATATACCCCTTCCAGATCCCTCCTCCTTTCTCCCAGAGTCCTGCCCCATGAGTTCCTCTGAGCATGAACAGAAAGCTGTCTTGGGACTATTGGACTCTTCCCAGGAAAGGGGGGGGGGGTGAGAAGCCTTGCGTTCAGCTTGTTCAGATGTGTTGCAACTAGAATGAGATAAGATTCGTTCTCAGGCCTGAGTATTCTTGGCAATGACAGAGGCTATTCATTAGTCTTTAAAAGTAACATTTTGCCCATGCACAGCATCTTGTGAGAAAAGTAGAGACAAGCAGAGAAAAGCTGTTTTGGATTTTTAGAAGACAAAAGGAGTTTTGGACAGTTTTGAGGCCTGGGGTGATTATTGAAGCCTGGGGTGATTTCAGACAGGATTTGGGTATCCTGTCCCTTCAATAGAACAATGCTAATCTCCATGTCAGGGAAAATGTCTTCATCTGATTAAGACTGGATTAAAAGTTGTAGAAACAGGGCAACCTCTTTTCCCTGGGACAAATCCTATCCGTAGTTAACAGCACAACTGACTAATATTTCCTATTCAGATGACAGAATAATAAGTGTACAAGCTATAGCTCCATTTTTGAATGTTCATATTCCATTGCAAAGTTAGCCCATATTTAAGACTATTCATTTCAACGGGTTTAATTTTTTTTCCCCGACCTTCTTTTTTTTTTTAATGATATTTATTAAAGTTACAAAAAATAGAAGAAATACAAAATACAGGGGGGGAAAGTAATTTTTTTTAGAATATAACAAAAAAGTAAAGGATAAAAAAACAACATACAAAATAAAACAGTTAAGACATTAATTTTCCAAACCTATCTTCTCTAGACTTATTTTCCCGGACCTCCTCATACCTCCCTTTTTTGTATTCCAGTTCAGTTTGTTAGTTCAGCAAATCCTTACCATTAAACTTTTGCCCAATTGTAAGCCTTTTTTCATATCTCTTAAAGCATTACAGCTAAAAAGCTCTTAGTTTCTATCCAACATCCTTCTAAGATTCCTTAATTTTACAATATTTCTGTAAATAGTCTTTAAATTTCTTCCAGTCTTCTTTCACCGACTCTTCTCCCTGGTCTCGGATTCTGCCAGTCATTTCCGCCAGTTCCATGCAGTCAATCACCTTCATCTGCCATTCTTCCACATTTCAACGGGTTTAAAAGTGCAAGACACTCTCTGTTTGGTTGTGGCTGAAGTATGCATTGACCTTGGCAAATTCAAGTATCAGTCTACTGAAACACTGACAGTATTTTTCTTTGCTTGCTATTACTTTGGTACAAGATGTGCCTGGACTACATACAAATCCAGCAGATATTGAGATTAGTGAGTTTCGGGAAAGGGAGAGAAAGAATGAAGGACTATGGCAATAATTATTTTGCATCACTGCCTTGAATAAAGATATTGCCAGGTTACAATTCAATGGCAAAAAGCCATTACTGATCTTATTGACCCCGTAGGACCCTCTGAGTACATTATAGTGGTCCTGGCTCATTAATGCTTTAAAGTTTTTGTCAGATTTCTCTCTTAATAGGTTTAATTACAGGAAACCAAAGCAGCACCTATTCCCTTTTCCTCATACAAACTGCTACTTTTAAAAAAATCTTTTGAAAATGTTTGCATGGATTCGGTAGTACGTGAGTATCTGACTCTCTTGAACAGTTTTGATTTCATTTTGGAGAAAATTAGCAATCCTGGAACATGCAGTCAGGAAACTAGGTGGTGTATAATTTCTGCCAGGCCTATGTTTTAAGTCATTGTCACAATAAAGCTAGTCAAACATACTAACAGACAAGTTGCAAAAGTAATTACTGTGATTTGCAGCTGACCATTATTTTAGACTGACATGTGAAATGATGTTCTGACAGGTGGTGTCTGTTAGGGCCAGAGAAGCTAGTGAACTTCAAAGCCAGCCCAACAGAAGGGCCAGGTTTTGCCACTGGAGACTGGTGTTTTCATTTTGCTTTAATCAAAAGTTATCAACCCTTGTTGTTCTCAACGAACCAGTGCAATCAGCGACACTTTTACCTCGTGACTCAAGAAATCCAGGTACAACTAGGGTGGCAATGATAAAAGGAAAAGGAAGATCAAACTCCTGCACCTTTAATAGGTGTAAATAAATTTTAAGCAGGTATTGCTTGTCATCTGAGTGCCCGTTTTGCCAATTAACACTGAAGGTTCTTTGGAGGAGCTTTGGTAAACAATATAGGAGGGGGAAAATATTTTTTATTTGAACGGAATAGGAAAACCTCCTCAAACTGCAACCAAAATGTTTAGAATATTTACAACTAGCAAAACTGACGGGAAGAGTTAGAGGAGTATTGAACCAGAAAATATTTGGAGAATGGAGAATATTTTAAGGATTGTATAAGATCATATTGTACCAACCACACCATATTAGCAGAACTTGAGTGATACTTGTAAACACAACAAATACCATTTGTGGAGTAGACGGGAACAATATTAAAAAATATATAACTGTGTGAAAAGAACAACGACAGTATAAACAGTACAATGAGAATGAGTGGAAGACTCGTTTTGTCAAAAGTCTTTTTTATTTAAGTGTTTAATTAAGTATTAATTAGGAAGATTAAGTGTTTTTTTTATGTACGTAAATTTGCTTTCTCTTCTTTCTTTTTTCTGTATTTTCTTTTCTTTTTTCTTAATTTCTTTTCTTTTCTTTTCTTTTTGTAGTATGAGATTGTAAATTCTTTGTATAAGTGTGTAATGTAAATAAATTTTTTTTTTTAAAAAAAACAGCAACCAAGAAAGCCCCTCAAACAGTAAACCTTTAAAAAAATATTTTTACTAGTTTTCAAAATTTTTAAAAATCAAACCACATTACTTTTTAATACAATTTCTTTTAAAAAGATCAGGTTTCGTGCTCCTGTTGCAAACATATGTCCATCTTTTCCTCCTGTAGCAACATCATCTCTTCAGCCGGCCATCATTACCTCCTCAAAGACAGAGCCTCCGTTAAAGTCGCTGCCAGAATTCTAATCGCGAAAGGTTGGAAGGGAGAGGATATCCCATCTAAATCAGACTGGCAAAAATAAAATAAGAGTACGCCAAACCAGCGAGATTATCAGCAAGGTTAAGAGACGTTACAAATGATTTTTTTTTGCAGAGAGTGGGATATACACTGAATTTATGTAAAAGAACATTGTCAAAAGATCAATCTGCTGGCAGGTTTTGATTGAGCTTAGGTGTGCAAATATAAAGTAAAATTCACAGTAAGTCAAATAATATAGAGAAAGTAAATTTTAAGCACATATTTAAGGAATTTAAATCGGGAATGCAAGGGGAAGATCGGGGGTCTTGACAAATTTAATCACAAATGTATGTACAAAGCAAGCATGAGTTAAAGAATGAATAACTATTTTTTATTTCTCATTTTGCCTATAATAGCTATTGCCCACTTCTGTTATAAAGTTGTCAATCAATAAAGCATTTTAAAAAACAAAACAAAAAACAACAACAACAAAACAAAGACAGAGGCTTGGTTATTTCTTAAAAATATAAAATCCGTTTCACATGTGTAGTTCTTCATAATCGTTATTGTCTCAGACCTGGTGTGCTGGGAGAGTTAATTCTTATCTAATAATAATAATAATAATAATAATAATAATAAATAATAATAATAAATTTTATTTATATCCCGCCCTCCCCAGCCGAAGCCGGGCTCAGGGCGGCTAACAACACTAAAATAGTGCAACATTATAAAAACATCAAAGAATTAATTAAAATCAAAATTGATGGCAACCATAAACTAAAGTATTGTAAAGATTGCCAAAGGAGGGAGTCAGGCTGCGCCCTGACCAAAGGCCTGGTGGAACAGCTCTGTCTTGCAGGCCCTGCGGAAAGATGTCAAGTCCTGGAGGGCCCTTGTCTCTTGTGACAGAGCGTTCCACCAGGTTGGAGCCGCAGCCGAAAAAGCCCTGGCTCTAGTTGAGGCCAGCCTAACCTCTCTGAGGCCTGGGACCTTCAAGATGTTTTTATTTGAAGACCGTAAGTTCCTCTGTGGGGCATACCAGGAGAGTATATCTCCCTTTGTTCAGTCTTTGCAGTGTTTACAAAGCCACATTCCAACTTCCCCTGTACACCAATTGCATGCAGGCTGCGGCTACAAATAACTCACAGATTACATGTCCACTCTCTGCAATTAAAATCCCACTCTGGAGTTCTTCCTCGTCACGCAGCTCAAATACAGCCTCTTGCCAGTTCAAAGCAGCAGCCGTTCAATCTTTTTACTCAGCACCGTTCCCTCATACTCCTGGTCCAGTCCAAAAACCATTTTCAATAAAGTCCATTCAGCCTTGGTGGACGGGGAGGGCATAATAAAACCTTGTTAAATTCCTTATTGAGGCTAAATCAAAACCTTCCCCCCCTCCTTCCTCATCAAACAGTAAACCTTCTTAAACAGCAATAAAAACCCTCATACACCAAGAAACAAACAATTCCCCCACCAGACTTTCACCTACATACAGCACCAGAATCAGCTGTAGGAAACCTCAGCAGCGTTTGGTTCATCATCCTCTTCCTACTTGACTAAGTTGCCCTGCCTGTACTATTTCTACCTGCCCCAGCCAAGCAGGACTGGATATCTCTACAGATGCCACCTGTGCCAATTAGGGCTCCTAATCTGGGCATTTCAGCCCCAGCTGGGCCACTCTCAAAGGCAGGAGTAGCCCTGCCAGGACTCATAGGCAGTGTTGGCTGTGCAAGGCCAAACTACACCTCCTCCATTTTTCATTGCACATTTCCCACTACAGCACCCTCTTTGAAAACCCCAGGCGCTGCTAAATGCTGTATAATGAGCTAAAGAAAATACTTTTGTTAAAAAACCAGAAGCCTTTTTGTTGGGTACAGTGGGTGAAGAGATACCAAGGGAAGATAAAAAGACTGTTTATGTATGCAACAACCGTGACAAGAATTCTTTTAGCCCAAAAAATGGAAACAAGAAGAAGTACCAACGAAAGAAGAGTGGCAGATGAAGATGATGGACTTTGCAGAACTCGCAAAGCTGACAGGAAAAATCTGAAACCAGCATGATCAAGTATTTCAAAAAGACTGGAGTAAATTTATACAATATCTGAAAGATTCTTGTAAGCAATTAACTTCACTAGCAGGGTTATCTGAAGACTTGTAATGAGAAGTTTTCTACCTTTCTATATTTAAATTTTGAGTTATTTTGTAATGCGCATATTTGGAATTGGAAAACATACAAAATGCAATGATATAAAGGTTAATCTTGAAAGCCATGAGGCGGGAGGGAAGGAAGTCAATAGGCTCTAAGGAGCCAGGGAGGTAAAGTGGATAATAATGATGTGAATGTATATTATTAAATGGAAAATAAATAAAAAATATATATGTAGAAAACCCCAGGCACTGCTTACACACTGCAGAGCAGCACTGGGAGATGGCTATTAGCTGTTCCCCTTCACACATAATTTCTCCCCGCAAATCCCCATCAACTTTCTCCAGAGCTGGGGTTCCAGAAGTGTGTTTGTCATCCCAAAAGTGAAAGGTCCTGTACATTTACGAGTTGTACAGGAGGTAGAATTTCTCCAAGTGCAGCTTTCTCACATCACAATACTGCACAGGCACTTGCACAATACTAAAAGGTAAAGGTAAAGGGACCCCTGACCATTAGGTCCAGTCGTGACCGACTCTGGGGTTGCGGCGCTCATCTCGCTTTACTGGCCGAGGGAGCCGGTGTACAACTTCCGGGTCATGTGGCCAGCATGACTAAGCTGCTTCTGGTGAAACCAGAGCAGCACACGGAAACGCCGTTTACCTTCCCGCTGGAGCGGTACCTATTTATCTACTTGCACTTTGACGTGCTTTCGAACTGCTAGGTTGGCAGGAGCAGGGGCCGAACAACGGGAGCTCACCCTGTCGCGGGGATTCGAACTGCCAACTTTCTGATCGGCAAGTCCTAGGCTCTGTGGTTTAACCCGCAGCGCCACCCGTGTCCCTTGTATAATTCTCCCTTCTACACCACCCTTAAAGATATAGGAGGCCCTGCAGAATACGAATCTTGCACTTGCATCCTTAAGTAAGATCACGGCCTCCTTGTGGGGACTGTGTCCTATTCCGGGTTCTGTACGGTGCCTATAACTCTATTGGCATTACAGAAGTTTCACCATTGTAATAATAGTTGTAACCTTTTGCTTGCAACGCCATTAACCTATGACTCCAGTGCTTGTTAAGCATGAAATACTTTTGCACGGCATTAAAGCACTAAATTTCCCCAAGACTGGTTGCAAATGAGGCAAAAATGGTAATGCTAGCAAGTGGCCCCAAACGTTTGACTGTAGAGCATTTTAAAATACTGCCGTGGAGCTCTGTTTTTCTGCAATATTTCATCATTTTGGCCCAACATGGAGATTTTAACATCGCCATCTCTCAGAACAGACGGGTGAATTGTGTCTCACTCCATTTTAAGTAGGCCATGGAAATAAATTATTTGTCGGATCTGGAAAGAAAACTGGAATTCTATGTTGTGCCTCACATCAAAGTTCGAGGAAGTCAATTAAGAACTTGGCATTGAATTGAGAGCTAAACTCCACAGTAGAATCACATCTGTTGCTGGATTGTATTACGTCACACTGTGTGTAGGATATCAGACGCTTGATGACTCCTTGTCATCCAAAGCCCCCTCTACATACAAGACTAGCATCAGGGCAAAACTAGATGCTACACAGAAGATATGAACGGAAAGCTGCCCAGAAACTGCAGTTAATCCTTAGTGTAGCAGCTCAGCTCTTGACAGTGTCAGTTTACATTTCTTAGTGCAGTAAGTATTGATCTAATGTGTAGAGATCTTTTCTATTCCAATTAATTCAAGAGGGTTCTGGAAGCTTCTCTGTGTGAAAGAAACAAGCAGAAGGTTCATGATATTTGGGTTATTCCTTCAGAGAAGCTGAGCACAGCTGGCTTAAACTGGTTCTGTTATCTCTTCTGTCAAGGTCATACTGACTATAATAGTAAGGCCAGAAGGATCCTGGATTTCACTCTTTCTTTTCCTCCTGGTGTGGTGTTCTGTACATAGTATGTTATAGTGTTAAGGTTTAGGCTTATTATAAGTTGTTGTAAGTTTAAGTCTGTTGCAACTGGATTTCTTATGGACAGTGCCAATCCTGAATGCATTGAATTTGTAACCATTATGCTCATTTGCCTTCAGTAAAGCTCTGCTGCATGAAATACAATTGCCTCTGGTCTATTTTTGGAGAATCCTGCAACGTGTTTAAGTTTTTGTTCTGCTAACTATACAAAGGTCCGTATAGTTAAAACTATGGTTTTCCCAGTTGCGATGTATGGAAGTGAGAGCTGGACCATAAAGAAGGCTGATTGCCGAAGAATTGATGCTTTTGAATTACGGTGCTGGAGGAGACTCTTGAGAGTCCCATGGACTGCAAGAAGATCAAACCTATCCATTCTGAAGGAAATCAGCCCTGAGTGCTCACTGGAAGGACAGATCCTGAAGCTGAGGCTCCAATACTTTGGCCACCTCATGAGAAGAGAAGACTCCCTGGAAAAGACCCTGATGTTGGGAAAGATGGAGGGCACAAGGAGAAGGGGACGACAGAGGACAATATGGTTGGACAGTGTTCTCAAAGCTACTAACGTGAGTTTGACCAAACTGTGGGAGGCAATGGAAGACAGGAGTGCCTCATGAAGAGTCGGACATGACTAAACAACTAAACAACAACAACAACTATACATTGGAATCTACTCTGGATCAATATTGAGTAGAATTTCAATGACAGACAGGTCTTAAATGTACAGTACAATACTTACTTTGGGACGCGGGTGGCGCTGTGGGTTAAACCACAGAGCCTAGGATTTGCCGATCAGAAGGTCGGCTGTTCGAATCCCCGCGATAGGGTGAGCTCCCATTGCTCGGTCCCTGCTCCTGCCAACCTAGCAGTTTGAAAGCATGTCAAAGTGCAAGTAGATAAATAGGTACCACTCTGGTGGGAAGGTAAACAGCGTTTCCATGCGCTGCTCTGGTTCGCCAGAAGTGGCTTAGTCATGCTGGCCACATGACCCGGAAGCTGTACATCGGCTCCCTCGGCCAATAAAGCGCGATGAGCGTCGCAACCCCAGAGTCGGCCACGACTGGACCTAATGGTCAGGGTTCCCTTTACCTTTACAATACTCACTTAGTCAGAAGTGAGTCACACTGCTCACAGGGGCTTACACATTAATAAATGTGTGTAGGGCTGCAGCCTAAGTTAATGGCTGGCTCATTTCCAAGCAGAATTCAAAGTTGTGGCACTAACCTTTCAAGCCTTTGAGATTTGGGCACCTGAAGGATTGCTTCATTTGACATGAATACGCTTTCATGTGGTGAGGGTCGAATCTGTCCATTTCAGTTTCTCTGAACTGGCAGTCTTACGTTCACCATGTACATCATTTGTGGACAGGTTTTTCTACCAGCTGCAGTTAACTATTATTAAATACTTTTGCACCGTGACCTAATCAGGATTTAAACTCCATTCAGTAAAGGTAAACGATACTGATTGACTTGTTAAGACCACCATCTGTCGATGAAGCAGACCAAC
Organism: Podarcis pityusensis; assembly: GCF_964106645.2. Lineage (NCBI taxonomy): Eukaryota > Metazoa > Chordata > Lepidosauria > Squamata > Lacertidae > Podarcis > Podarcis pityusensis. The sequence continues at coordinate 7,937,445 of NC_138038.1, read as the reverse complement.
TTGTTTTTTGCTAGAGAATCCTTTCCCTTAAGTCTTGTGATAGGAAAGATCTGACTTGGAAGCCAATTCATTCTTCTTACGTAAGCGATGGTTGTTTTTCCTTTTTCCAGCTGGAGGTTAGTTGGTAATAACATCAAATTTTCCAAGGCAGATAAAAGCAGAACATCATTAACGATGTAGTATTTCAAATTCAGATTTCACATCCCACTCTCCACTGTTGTGCAGTTTTCCAAGGCTGCTTATATAAAGCAGGGAACAAAAGGTGCAGAGATTATTATTAACCGAACAAGAAGAAAAAACTGAAAGTTTCTCTTTTTCCATCAAAGATATAAATCTTGACATACCATAAAGTGCAGATAAAAGAAACTAATACTTAAAGTGTGTGTGTGTATACATAGTATACATGCCTGTATACATACCTGTATACCTGTATACATACATAGTATACATACCTGACTTTTTTTTTAATTCTCAGTTTAGTTTCCTTTCCTTTCCTTTCCTTAATTATCTTGAATAATTAATTCCAGCATGAAAAACATAGCTGTTTGAAAGAAAAGCTCAGGCACTTACAAATTAACTTCTACACAAAAAATAATAATAGAAATTATTAGTAAATGGTTCTGCCTAAATGTCTACATTATGTTACAAATAAATGCTTTATACAACCTTACGTAACTTAAGGTCAATGCATGTCAATGGATTTACTCTAACTAGTTGGCTATCGCCCTTAGAAATGAGTGTGTACTTGTACTTTTCTTTGGTCTTAAAATCTCACTACTAGGTGCAGGGGATGCACCCAGGTAGATATTCTATGGATGTAGCTTCCCCAATAACTTGCATACAGAATGATTGCCTGTTTGAAATAAGTAACGGAAGTATTCTTTGGCTACCAGTCTCTGTAAATCAAAGTAATTATAATCTCTAATACATCAAACAAAAGAAGTCTAAAATACTTGAGGGAAAAGCCATTCTTTTCACACGAATGCAAATTCTGCAAGTTGCAAAGCATCATTGGGTTCCCATTGCCAGCTCTTCAAAGCAAGAATTCTGACAGATTGGGAAGGCCTGGAGAATGAAGCCTTGTGGTTCAAGGCATGTAGCCCAATGGTTGTGGTTGGATGCGCAAAGAGGCCTGGTAGTTTGCAGGACCCCAGCAGAAAATGCACATCAGTTGCGCACCAAAATATTTTTTTTGATAGAAAAGCAGTCTCACCTCTTGTTTTTTGTCAGCAAAAACAACCACCACTAACCCAGCTAGGCCATCTTTTTTTTCTGGTCACACGGCAACCCTCTTTGTTTTCCCAACTTTCCATCAGGTCCTCATTAAACCACAGCTATGAGAGCTAGAATCTTGCCTTTTCCGATGAAACTTTCATTTCCCCAGGAATATGGGAGCTCACAGCCACACGTAAATGCCCTGGGGCTGCTCATTTTTGTTATATCAAGAGAGAGACAAGGAAAACACAACAACTGCTCTTGGGTGAATTTAGCCGGTGGTGAACCATGTCAGATATTCTTCCAGACATGAAATAATTGGGGTTTTCTTTTTTTTTTTTAAGTGACAAATAACAACTTTTGTTTTATATTCTCTTAATGGGCATGCAACAGAGAGATACTGAGATATTGTGCACACACAAAATGTGTCCAAACACTAAGTGGCAAGGTCTCCTGGACTTCCTTTCCTCTTTCATTTCTAACATGGCTCTTTCTCACCCGGGGCAAAATGGCCTCACAGTATTTGTGTGTGTGTGTGTGTGTGTGTGTGTGTGTGTGTTTTCATTGGCCTGTTCTTAGATTATGAATTATAAATCTAAGGAGAGGGAGAGACAGCTTGATGGAACCCAAATTATGTTACAATAGATGGTAATGAATGTCCTCTTTCAGTGGGATAATAGGATTCCTGTTTGCTGGCAGTTGTTCAGCCGTCACAGTTTCTCCATTTCTTCCACTGGCCTTGACTCTAATCCAGGGACTGCAAATCCCTGGCTGCTCTTTTCAGCTGTCTCATTAGTGGCACTCCATTGGGCAGCTCCCACAACAGCCGTCCAATGGCATGAAAGTGGCACGGGGCAAAGGACTGTGACTGATTGGCAAGCATTAAGCTGAATTACAAGTCAGGGCTAGGAAGCAGAAAGGGGAAGGGGTGTTTGGGAAGAGCAGCAACAACTAAGGAGTCTTAAGCGCATGCCTTTGTTTCTGCAGGTCACTCTGTAAGAAAACGCTCGACTAACAAGGGAGCAACAGAAGATACAGTGGTGCCTCGCAAGACGAAAAGAATCCGTTCCGCGAGTCTCTTCGTCTTGCGGGTTTTTTCGTCTTGCGAAGCAAGCCCATTAGAGGTTTAGCGGCTTAGCGCTACAGTATTAGCGGCTTAGCCGGCTTAAGGATCAGCTGATAAGCGGCTTAAAGATCAGCTGATAAGCGGCTTAACGATCAGCTGATAAGAGGCTTAGCATCAGCTGTTAAGCGGCTTAAAGCTCAGCTGATAAGCGGCTTAGCATCAGCTGTTAAGCGGCTTAAAGCTCAGCTGATAAGCGGCTTAGCATCAGCTGATAAGCGGTTTAGCGGCTTGGGGAAAAGGGGGGGGGAGGAAAAAACCCCCGCAGGAACTCGCAAGACATTTTCGTCTTGCGAAGCAAGCACATAGGAAATTTGTTTTGCGAAGCACCTCCAAAACGGAAAACCCTTTCGTCTAGCGGGTTTTCCGTCTTGCGAGGCATTCGTCTTGCGGGGCACCACTGTACTATCTTTTTACATCTAAACACCGCATAAAGGAAAACCAATGGGCAATAGCCAACACTAGTCATAGTCTGGTTGCAAAGGGGATCTGTTCCGGAGGTCCGGCCTTATCCTGAAGTTTTTGCAACTGGAGAGAGCGCTTCTGTGCATGTGCGAGCGGCGAAACACTTCCAGGTTTACCGTTTTCGCAACCCGAAGTTTACGTTACCCGGGGGTAACGTAACCCGAGGTTTGACTGTACTTGTAGTGGCCCCATTGAAGTGGGTCTACTCTATGACTAATATTGAATATCAGCCGATTCAAACATAGATATAACTGCATCGTTCGACTTTAGAAACCAAATATAAAGTGGTTGAAAACAAATAGAAAGTGGTTGTTTCCTGTGCTAATGGAGGCTTTAGTCACTTTTGTGACTAAATTTAGTAATAATAATAATAATAATAATAATAATGTGCTTTAGAACTCTATGTATAGTTCTAAATCACTTCTACTAGCCTTTATTGGCATAAGTTAAAACAGTAAAATAATAAAGTCATCCAAATGCATAATATAAAAAAAAGACTAGATAGCCACCACTGAATAAACCAGGCAACTTTAGATTTAGCTTTAAAGATTTCGGCTAAGTACCCTGTGACAATCTTGGTAGTTTCAGGAGTATCGTCCCTCAACAAATACTGGATTACAGTTCTAAATCATGTGGGGAGCAATGCTCCCCTGCTCCCCACACCACTTGTTTGCATATAGATACCGTATTTTTCACTCTATAAGACACACTTTTCCCCTCCTAAAAAGTAAGGGGAAATGTGTGTGCATCTTATGGAGCGAATGCAGGCTGTGCAGCTATCTCTGAAGCCAGGATCAATGTGCACCAATCCCTCTTGCTCTCCTGGCTTCAGGGATAGCCACGTGAAGCCTCTTCAGGGCAATGGGAGGAATGCTCCCCCTCCCCTCCCCTGAAGAGGCTTGGCACGGCTATCCCTGAAGCCACGGAGAGGTGCTGCGCAGAGAGGGAGAGCTGCACAGAGCCCCTTCAGCGAAGTGGGAGCAGAAAGAGAGGGAGAGAATATTGTTCTCCTCCTCTAAAACTAGGTGCGTCTTATGGTCAGGTGTGTCTTATAGAGCGAAAATACGGTAACTAAAATGAATACCTAAATAGCATCAAGACATCTGACTTGGTCAGCTCCCCATTCATGTCAATGGAAGAGCTGCTCCACACACCCTGAAGGAGAAACATTTGCACACCAGGCCACAGGTGCCGCCCTGGCTCAGCACGAATTGGCAACTATTTTAGCCTTTACATTTTAGCATTTTCTTCTATTTCTGTTGTTTGTCCACTAGTCAAGAATTCTAGGATTTCAAGGCCATGGAATTGTGGTGAGTTTGAGGTGGGTGGGGGCAGGATTTACGTCTCAGTTCCTTCTGATTCCTGGATCCAGCACAGATTCAATTGTTAGAACAGCCAGGCTAGCTTCTTATAATGACCAGAGGGCAACTGACTGGCAGTCAGAAGGACAAAATGCAGGTTGTCAGCAAGCACTGAGAGACATTTCTGCTTGAATCAAAGGCTGTGGCTATGGGAGAAGCAAGACCTTCTTGGGGGGTTAATGCTGTGAGCCCTCCATCATAGGCTCAGGTTGTATATATGGGTAAATAAGCCATATACCCTAATGACACCACAGTCTCCATGGTGCTTCATTTCCAAAAGAAAAAATGAACTCTGGGAAAGCACTTCGTACCCCTGTAATCTCACACTGCTCAGTGATTGGAGTTAAGCCACTTCCGCCCTGCAGAGGAGGTGGGATTGCGGGCGTCACAGCCCCACCACGCACGCGGCAGCTGCAGCCCAGCCCTGCGCGATTGGGGGAATCCCCAGCCGCATCATCCCCTGGCCAGCCAATCGGCTGGCTTTGAGGGAGTGGCCTGCCCTATTTAAATGCAGGCGTGGCCAGGGATCTCCCTCTTTTCCCGCCTACCAGCTGTTCCTCTTTCCCACCCTCCCACCCTTTAAGGTTTTTGTTCCTTGACCTTGCTATGGACCTTGGTTGGTCACTGTTGAGGGGCCTGGTAGGAATTTTTCCACTTGGCAAATTGGCACCAGCCACTTGGTTTTCGCCTACCTCGTAGCAAATCGTCACAACTTTCTTGGTATTGGCGATTAGGCATTGGTATTGGTATTGTTTTGTAGATGGAAGAGGGGAGGAAGCGCCATCACCTGCCCCACATATTGAAGGGTAGTCCGATAAAGGATTCCGGGGGGCATGGCCCTCTCTGAGGCCTATGGAGGTGAGGGCCTAAGGCACGCCCCCGAGCTGTGAACCCGGGGGAGTTCCTAGTTGATGTGCACCAGCAGGACTCCCCCTACTGGTGGTTAACCATTCCTGGACTTCAGCGGATGGGCTGAAGTCGGATACAGTCGGTTAGGACCAATGCCTAAGCCAATACCGCTCATCACCTGTAACCAATAAAGTTGTGGCCTTATTTAACCCATTAACCTTAATAATTGTGTCATGTGTCTTTATTTCCACTGGGGGAGGGGGGCGCAATGTATGCTAGCTTCCCAAAACTCTACACCACAGCCTTAAACTGAATGTTGCTGGACTGCAATTCTCATTAGCTTTCTTAGGGGATGAGGCAAAATTCTGCTTGACAGTTTAGATTGCAGGAGGCAGCAGCTGACTGGACTACTGGTCCAATACCATATAACACTCTGACTCTTCAAAAATCAGTTTTCATCTTGAGTTTTTGTTGTTACTGCTGAACTTCCAGGGACGCGTCCAAGGCTCGCATTTCTGATGATGGTGACAGATAGCCTTTGCATGACTTGCTGCAGGTGTTGCTTCTGCTTTTCAAGGCTGCCTGCTTCTTGGACAAAAAGCAACGGGAAGGATGCATTAGGCCAAAATGTTCTATAAAACAGTTTCCCACTAGACCTTGTTCCTGTGCCTCCAATATGGCAAGTGGAGCTCCATGCCACGTCAACAGAAGTCGGCCATGCTGCTGCCCCGGATCCTGAAAGCTACTGAGCAAATCCACAGCCCTAGCACAACTAGGTTGCAAGGGAAGACCACATAGAAGCTCCTCAACAAGAGATGCTGGTGCCAAACCAGCAAGAGAAGACCATCACTTCCGTTCTCTGCTTGTCAGGCTTCCTGTTGGTTGGTGGTTGTGACAATCAAAGATGCTGGAGTAGATGGACCTCTTGTGTGATCCAGCAGTCCCCTTCTTTTGTACTCCTCAGAGAAGTAGGGGAGCCTGCAAACGTATACAGTATATGAGAAAACATATGCTGGGTGTAAAGGTAAAAGGACCCCTGACCATTAGGCCCAGTCATGAACGACTCTGGGGTTGCGGCGCTCATCTCGCTTTATTGGTCGAGGGAGCTGGCGTACAGCTTCCAGGTCATGTGGCCAGCATGACTAAGCCACTTCTGGCGAAACCAGAGCAGTGCACTGAAACGCCGTTTACCTTCCTGCCGGAGTGGTACCTATTGATCTACTTGCACTTTGACGTGTTTTCGAACTGCTAGGTTGGCAGGAGCAGGGACCGAGCAACGGGAGCTCACCCCGTTGTGGGGATTCAAACCGCCGACCTTCTGATCGGCAAGTCCTAGGCTCTGTGGTTTAACCCACAGCATCACCCGCATCCCGGTTACTGGGCTTAAAGACCTCTAAATACCTATTCCAAATACACAGTGATTCGTTGTACCAGTTCTTTTGTATGGTTACATATTGCCCCACTCACACACGCCCCCTGCAATGGCTCTCTCAGTAGTCTTTGTTTCTTTACATATGATTCCCTCATCTAGTTGGCTAAGTCCCCACCCCACCCCCTGCAATGATCTGCAGCAGACACTATTTCCCCCAATTCATCAGTGACAAACATTTTATCCAACTGCTATGATGTATCATAACTCTGGAGCCTTGCCACATTTATAGCACGCTAATTGACGATGGATAGCACCCAAGTTGAAATCAACAAATGGATATGTTTGTCATGTTGTTAAAATTCAATCTGCCTGACTATGACTGAGAGCTTCAGAACTCACCCCCCCCCCAAAAAAAATGATAAGCAAACTGTCAAGGTTCTCTCTCTCTCTCTCTGTGTGTGTGTGTATAATCACACCTTTGATTGAACATATTTTCATCAAAAAAACATTTCTAAAGGAGCAATTGCACTATCCAGGAGCGAATGCATGTGTTTGAAATTGAGAGCATTTTGAGAGGGATCGTTTAATTCCTTGCCTATGAACAAATCTCAGTCTTTCACTCCTGTTTGTGAACATCTCTGTTCAGCAATAGAAAAAAGAGAGAGGAATAAATAGTGTCCTTTCTAAGGTTTATGAAGATGATGGTAAAACTGTGTGAGATGGAATTGGGGGGTAGGGGTGGGTGGAACACCAAGATCAAAGTGGAAATTGAAAAGACCTCACACCATTTCAGAGTAATTATGTAATTTGTTTTAACAGAATAAGTTCAAATAGATTCTTTCCTCCTCCCCAGCAGGGCTTTCAAACCTGCATCTGCAACAGACATCAAAGGCACCTGTGCTTCCTCTGGACATCAAAGTGCTGGGGGAGCTACTCAGAGGCAGGACCCCATAGTGCTGACTCCACATGGACCACAGGGAAATGCGATGCACTCCTCATCCGGCGCTTCCCTTTTGAACTAGATCTGCAGCCACGCTAGACATAGCAGTTGCATTTGTTAATTTTGAGATATTTAACACTAACGATGGGCAAAAGCTGCCAGTCACACTTCAGAAAGGGGCCGAGCCTTTTCTAGTGAGCTTGGAGAGCTCCCAAAGAAAGGTTAGGCTTTTCTCAACAGGCTGCAGACGGTTTAAAACACAACGAGGTCATTCCTGCCGCAATGTGCATTTGCACACTGATGTACACACCATCCATTCTGAAGGAAATCAGCCCTGAGTGCTCACTGGAAGGACAGATCGTGAAGCTGAGGCTCCAATACTTTGGCCACCTCATGAGAAGAGAAGACTCCCTGGAAAAGACCCTGATGTTGGGAAAGATGGAGGGCACAAGGAGAAGGGGACGACAGAGGACGAGATGGTTGGACAGTGTTCTTGAAGCTACCAGCATGAGTTTGACCAAACTGTGGGAGGCAGTGGAAGACAGAAGTGCCTGGCGTGCTCTGGTCCATGGGGTCACGAAGAGTCGGATACGACTAAAAGACTAAACAACAACAACAACAACAAAGTACACACCAAAGGGGTGGGACTATATTCACCAGATGCACATTATCCATTACACTTGCCTGCCCCTGCAATCTCCCATGCTCCCCATGAATCTGTCATCTGCGCATGCACTGTCATCTGCGCATGTGCAACAACTGTCTCGAATGTCCACACCTCAGCTTCAATGTTAAGTGGATGTGGCTTACGTTTCTAAATCAGATGGAGGTCGTTTTGATGAGGGAAATATTAACATTGAGATCTGTTGCCCCTGTGGATCCTGCCACTTGAGGCAGTCGCCTCACCTTGCCTCATGGGTGCGCTGGCCCCAAGAGCCAGAGTAAATGGAAATGTGTACACAGCCCAAAACATGGAAAAACCCAGACCAAGAGTGTTTCTCTCTGTCCCTGCCAGCCATCACCCAGAGCTCCCTAACCGAGTGGAATAAAGGAGTTCCCATCGGCAATGGACACACCAACCATACTCTGAATGTCCTAATGCAGTCAGAAAGCTTAGGAAACTTAGAAAAAGCCCTCAGCTTTCGACAGTTAGGAATTGTGTTGGCTGAGAGAAAAAGCGTCAGGCTAAAGATTTTTTCCTTCTTTGTACATTTGACATATTCACTCAGCATGTATGCCACACATTTAACTAAAGAAATTCATGAAGATATCTCTTTTGGCTTTTTATTTGCTTGCCAAGGGCTGAGACCTCTGGGTATAGGGCAGTATATAAATTCAATTAATAATAATAATAATAATAATAATAATAATAATTGTGTACAGTCAAACATCAGTTGTCGAACGTAATTCGTTCTGGAAGCCCATTTGGCTTCCGAAATGTTCGACAACTAAGGCGCAGTTTCGAATTGGCTGCAGGAGCTTTCTGCATTCAATTGGAAGCTGCGTCAGACATTCAGCTTCTGAAAAATGTTCAAAAACCGGAACACTTACTTCTGCGTTTTTGGCATTCGGGAGCCAAAACGTATGGTAAAGGAGGCGTTCAGGAACCGAGGTGTGACAGTACAGATTATGGTCATAACATGAAAAGCAGCCTTTTACCATCCATTGCTTCTGCCATTCTTTCCTTATCATTCCTTTAGTGGATTATTTTCCTTTTGAGAAGGGTTCAGCAGAGGAAATGAGCTGGTAAAAGAGAAATATAATTAGCTGGTGAAGGAAAAAATGGCGACAACAATAACTTATTAGTTGCTTGCTGCACAGACAAGGCCTCCAAGCAACTTACAGTTTTTTAAAGGCGATAAAACACAAATAATGGAACACTTGAAAATAAAAACAAGCAGATATAGACAACCGATGGAGAAACATGCCCAGAACTGCTGCAATCCCTTTTCTATCTGCCTTTGAGGACCACTTCAGAATTGACTAAAGTCTGAGCCTGGTTTACACAATGGGACAAATCTGCCCCGTAGATTTTTTTTATTTTTTAAATGATTTTTAATAAGGTTTCAGTAAAAAGTTAAACAGAAAAACATAAAAAAGAAATACACAAATACACAGTACATAATCCAAAAAAAAACCACAGAGAACAAAAAACAAAAAAAGAAACAGAACAATTAAAAACAATATCACCTTTTCATTTCCGTTTTTAAATTTACTTATTTTCTGGACCTCCTCATACCTCCCTCTTTTGTATTCCAGTCCAAATTGTTTGTCCAGCAATTTCTTTTCCACTTTTTTAATCCCAATCTTTAATCTTAATGTAATATAGCATTAAAATTTTACCTCTTAAGTACCAAATTTCCATTTCCTTAAACTTCTTTAATCCTAATCTTTAATCTTAGTCTATCTATAACTTTAAATCCTGTACAGCTGGAAACCACTTATTTTCAATCCAACATCACTCTAACATTCTTTAATTTTGCAATGTTTCTGTAGATAATCTTTGAATTTCTTCCAAACTTCCTCCACCGACTCTTCTCCCTGGTCACGGATTCTGCCAGTCATTTCCGCCAGTTCCATATAGTCCATCAGTTTCATCTGCCATTCCTCCAGTGTAAATCTGCCCCGTAGATTGAAAAGACTCCTGGAAACTGTAGTTTGCTATGGGTGCTGGGAATTGTAGCTCTGCGAGGGGTGTCCTACCAACTCTCCACACACTTAAACTACAGTTCCCAAGATCCTTTAGGGTAGCCATATATGTATGGTGTGGATTACACCGTCGCTATTTTTGGGGTGACGGGTGGAATGTGTGGTCAGGCTCTGTCCACAAACAGCCTCACTCACCCACCCCTAGGTTCTCATACTTTTTTTTTGGTCTCTTTCCCCCTTATCAATGCTTTAGAAGATGTGATAGATTCTCATTTACAAAGTCCTTGCTCAGGTCATTTTAAAATGAATGAGTTGGAAAATATCCATGATGAATAGCCCAAGGGGACGTAACCTCCCTGCTCACCAAGGGTTTCTAGTGAGCTATGAAAATTGAGCAATTACCTCAGGAAATGCTTTGCAAAGCTATGACCTCTGTCCTTTGTAGTATCCATGGAGACCAGCAGTAAAGTAAATCTGATGCACTGGATAGGGATAAGCAGGTTCCGATACAGGAGAAACATCTACAGAAGTGCCCTTCATGAGCTTGCCCCTTTATCTTATTTAATTATTTCCAAAAATTTCTCCCCTCCCTTTCTATGGGACAGTCAAGGTGGCCTTTACACCATGATGAATAAAGAATAGCAATTGCTATGCAGATTACCAAACTCAAACAGGCTAAAGGCTGTGAAGGCCCGTTGAACTCAAAGGGACTTACAGTGGTACCTCAGGTTACATACGCTTCAGGTTGTGGTTCGAGGACCCGATCCCCGCGATGTGAAATGAATACGCAAGGACACATGATATAAGGTTAATGGGCAAGAAAAGGCCACAACTTTATTGATTACGGCAGTGAAAAGGTATTGGCTTAGGCATTGGAAGTCTAAAACAAGGGGGTTTATTCACCAGTAGGTGGAGCCTGTTGATGCTAATCCAACTATAGGCTCTCCCCTGACGTCACCAGGGGTCGTGCCATGGCCTCCCGCCACGCAGGCATCGGACAGAGTACACGACCGCCAGATTCCTTTAACGGAATACCCAAAAATTGAAGGCGCAGGCGATGGCCACACCTAGCCCTTCGACACACCACAACACATTATTCCAATGCCTAACCTACCCACCAATACCACAAAAGTTGTGATGATTGCTATGAGGTAGGCGAAAAAACCAAAAAGCCTAATGCCAAATGGAAAAATTCCTACCAGGCCCCCTGGACAACCAGAGCGACCAACCTAAGGTCCATAGCAAGGCCAAAGAACTAAGGCCCTGAGCTCAAAGGGAGTGGAGGGTGGGTGACTCGCGACGAGACGACGGCGAAGAATGAGGCCGAGGAGAGGCTGGCGCCGCAGCAAAAGGCTGCTGAACACCCCCCCTCAGAGGCACCTGGTCGGTGCCTGCCGAGGGGCGTGGGCGCCAGCCAGGTGGGAGGAGGAGGCAGGGGGCTAACGCCCCCTGCTAGGGGCGGAGCTCAGGCTCCCGCCCACAACCACTCCCCTCTCTTCCAGGGAAGAGAGTCTTTACATACGCTTCAGGTTACAGACTCCGCTAACCCAGAAATAGTGCTTCAGGTTAAGAACTTTGCTTCAGGATGAGAACAGAAATCGTGCTCTGGTGGCGTGGCGGCAGCAGGAGGCCCCATTAGCTAAACTGGTGCTTCAGGTTAAGAACAGTTTCAGGTTAAGAACAGACCTCCGGAACGAATTAAGTACTTAACCTGAGGTACCACTGTACTTCGGAGCAGACATTCAGTGTGCAATAGCCCGGGAACCAGAGTTGGTATGGGAATGTTAGGAATTAATAAATGGTACAATTTAGATTTGTTGGCATCCGTCTGTCTCAAGAGACATTGGGGTGCACCTCTGGGGGGGGGGGGTCAACCGCTACATTAGCAGAACTGAAGTGATATTTCTGGGGTGCAAGCCTGGGCAGTGTGTATGGAGGTCCTGGGCTGCCCAGCCAACAAGACCCCCCTCTCAACCTCGCTGATGGCATCCAAAGGAAAGCTGAGCAATATGTCTGGCACAAGCTTGGCTGCAGGAATTGCTGGAAGGAGGCGTACAAGGTGCCACCCACCATCTTAAGGACTCCACTCTGGATTTGTGTAGACCAGGGGTAGGCAACCTAAGGCCTTGGGGCCGGATGTGGCCCAATCTCCTTCTCAATCCGGCCCATGGAGGGTCCAGGAATCAGCATGTTTTTACATGAGTAGAATGTCTGCTTCTATTTAAAATGCATCTCTGGGTTATTTGTGGGGCATAGGAATCCGTTCATATTTTTTTTCTTCAAAATATAGTCCAGCCCCCCACAAGGTCTGAGGGAAGGTGGACTGGCCCACGGCTGGAAAAGGTTGCTGACCCCTGGTGTAGACTTTACTCCTTAGTCTTTTCTTCTTCTGAAGATATCCTGCAAGGCAGCAGAGATTTAGGATCAGAGTTTCCTTTCTCCTAGATGGGCCACCGTTCATGGTTGATGAGCCCCATCTGCCCCTCAGGATTTAGATTATATTGGGATACTGAAGGGAAGATATAGGACTGCAGCAGTTCCCCTGAACTGTGCCAAACATGGAAATTCCTGGATTTGGCCTATGCATACTAGCTAGGCTGGGCTGGTTGAATAATAATAATAATAATAATAATAATAATAATAATAATAATTTTTATTTATATCCCGCCCTCCCCAGCCAAGGCCGGGCTCAGAGTGGTTTACAAGCAATAATAAAAACAAGTTAAATGATTACAACTTAAAAACAAAATTAAAAAATACAACATTAAAATATTGAAACATTAAAATATTAAAATGTAGCCTCATCGCAGAGGGAGAAGGAAAAGAAAAAAGAAAGAGAGGGAGGGAATCAAATTGGCTCCAAGCCAAAGGCCAGGCGGAACAACTCTGTCTTACAGGCCCTGCGGAAAGAAATCAGATCCTGCAGGGCCCTGGTCTCGTGAGGCAGAGCGTTCCACCAAGCCGGAGCCAGAGTTGAAAAGGCCCTGGCTCTGGTTGAAGCCAATCTAACTTCCTTAGGGCCCGGGACCACTAGGGTGTTGCTATTTATGGACCTTGAGGCTCTCCGTGGGGCATACCGGGAGAGGCGGTCCCGTAGGTACGAGGGTCCTAGGCCGTGAAGGGCTTTAAAGGTCAAAAGCAGCACCTTAAATCTGATCCTGTACTCCACCGGGAGCCAGTGCAGCTTGAAAAGCACTGGGTGAATATGCTCCCATGGCAGAGACCCCATGAGGAGCCTCGCTGCAGCATTCTGCACCCGCTGGAGTTTCTGGGACAGCTTCAAGGGCAGCCCCGCAAAGAGCGAATTACAGTAGTCAAGCCTGGAGATGACCGTCGCATGGATCACTGTGGCCAGGTCGGGGCAGGAAAGGTAAGGGACCAACTGCTTGATGCGGCGAAGGTGGAAAAATGTCGCCTTGGCTGTTGCTGTAACTTGCGCCTCCATGGAAAGGGAGGCATCAAGGATTACACCCAAACTCTTAACAGAAGGCAATGGCACTAATTGGGCCCCCGCAAGAGAAGGGAGTTGGTCCCTCATCCCCATGCCATCCCGACCCAGCCATAGGACCTCTGTCTTCGAAGGATTTAGTTTCAATTGGCTCCCACGAAACCATCCATCCATGATGAAACCATGGCCAGGCATCTACATGTCAAATAAGGTGTTTGGGTCTCTGCAAAACAGGGGGTGTCAAGGTGACAGGGAGGGCCCTGATGCCATACAGGAAAATGGAAGATGAGGGGGGTGATGACACAAAAGGGGAGGTGTTGCGTTTGACTGGGTGTGCTGGGAAGGAAGAGAAAAATTGAGATCTTGTGGGGGCTGCAGGGTTGCAGCCAGTATTGCTGACTGGGAAGCAGGAACGAAGGGATGGTGCTTAGGATAGCTCTGTCTGCAATGATGGGTTCCAAGAAGAATATGTCCTCTTTTTCCAGGACACGACCTCTTTTCCATAGGCAGAGCGATCCATAGTTAAAAGTAAAAAGGTAAAGGTAAAGGTACCCCTGCCCGTACCGGCCAGTCTTGACAGACTCTAGGGTTGTGCGCTCATCTCACTCTAGAGGCCAGGAGCCAGCGCTGTCCGCAGACACTTCCGGGTCACGTGGCCAGCGTGACAAGCTGCTCTGGTGAGCCAGAGCCGCACATGGAAACGCCGTTTGCCTTCCCGCTAGTAAGCGGTCCCTATTTATCTACTTGCACCTGAGGGTGCTTTCGAACTGCTAGGTTGGCAGGCGCTGGGACTGAACGACGGGAGCACACCCCGCCGCGGGGATTCGAACCGCCGACCATGCGATCGGCAAGTCCTAGGTGCTGAGGTTTTACCCACAGCACCACCCGCGTCCCTCTATAGTTAAAAGTAGAAGTTGTCAAATGTGTTCTCTTTTTCGCTCTTCAAAATATGGCAACCCCAGAATGTCAGTGCTGTAAGATCTGCAGCCCCTTCATCTACACTTAGGTGTAAATATGTGTAATTAAACCATATTTCTCAAAAGACACTACAGCTTCTGCCGTGTCTCGATTCTCAGTGGAAACACGACTCTTTGTGGTCTTTGATATGGGAGATAACAGGACAATAGGCACTTAGGCCAGTCAAACCACTCTTCTGATGCTCTTTCAGATTTTGATCACCAAACAGCTCCTGCATCAGTATCCAACTGACATATACCTTAGAAGCAGGGTCTCAGAAATGGAAATGTGATCTTAGGCAGACAATTTTTGAAACTAAGTTGTGCTGCCTATTTTTTCTTGCTGCTGTATAGAAAAGCAAGTGAATCTGACCTTTGAAGAGTTTGTAAGTAAACAATTTTTAACTTACCAAAAGTGTGCTATCTTTCTATGCTAAGGAAAGTGGGAAATTTTGGAAACGACTTAGAAGGAGATATTTTAAAAGTCTAAAAGGTAAAGGGTTAGGGACCCCTGATGGTTAGGTCCAGTCGCGGACGACTCTGGGGTTGCGGCGCTCATCTTGCTTTATCGGCCGAGGGAGCCGGCGTACAGCTTCCGGGTCATGTGGCCAGCATGACTAAGCCGCTTCTGGCAAACCAGAGCAGTGCATGGAAACGCCGTTTACCTTCCTGCCGGAGCGATACCTATTTATCTACTTGTACTTTGACATGCTTTCAAACTTCCAGGTTGGCAGGAGCAGGGACCAAGCAATGGGAGCTCACCCCGTCGTGGGGATTCGAACCGCCAACCTTCTGATCGGCAAGTCCTAGGCTCTGAGGGTTAACCCACAGCGCCACCCGCGTCCCTATTTTAAAAGTCTAGCAACCTATATTTCCATGCTTTGCTGCATGTTTAGTGATTTTAGATCTTTGCTGGGCTCTCTCACCCAAGAGTATTTGCCCCAAACCTTGCTCTAGGCATCCAGGGAATTCTCCTTTTTCCTTTTAACCAAAGTACCAAAACCCCAACAAACCTAGAGCCATACAGCTCTATTTCTTACTCTTTCTGCTGTGATACCTCCTCATTCCTACTTGTGATTGTGATTTGCTAATGTGCTCTGATGAAAATTGGTCCCTAAAGATCAACACCAGAGGAATCATTTGTTTGGAACAGTTTATCAATACACTCCAGGCACATTCAATATTGCTTCATTTTACAAGGAATTACTAGAAGTTGCCAGCTTCTTTTATCCTGATGTCTTTTCACAGTGCATTAGAGAAATGATATCACTCTCTGCGATATTACTGTTAACTGGTCAAGTTAATCAGTTCACCCTCTTGATAAGACTAATGCAAACACAACAGATGTTATAGACATTGCTTATGTAAAGAGAAAAAATATTTCCTGTGCTGATTATTTTCATAATACTCTCAGGACATTATCTGTAATGGTTCTTAGTGATAATTTAGCTCCACGGTAGAGAAAAAGGCATTCTGGGCTTACCCTTTGCCTCACTCTTTCCAGACAAAGGTCTGTGATTTAACACTCCATGTCCAAGTGTTGTTTTTTGGGTTTGGGTTTTTGTTTGTTTTTTGCCCTGCTCTTTAAAGCTGAATTGGAGCAAAGAGCAATTCGAGTTTCCCATGGATTGATATTTGCACACCCTCCGACATTTACCCAATGAAAACTGGGACATCCTATTCTACACCAGGAAGTTTCTCCCGTGTTGGATCTCGCCACACACATAGAATTCATAGACACATCTACATTGGTTGCCTTCAGCCAATTACAACCTCTCAGCCTAACCTACCTCGCAGGATTGTTGTAAAGAAAAAAATGTGTGAGGGAAGAGATCGTGTCCAACACCTTCGACAAATAAATAGAATGAAAGAAAACTTTAGCTGTAAGCTGCCTTGAGTTTCTCTCAGGGAGAAAGGTGGGATACAAGAATGGTGATGATGGAAACTGTAAGAATGATCAGGAACATACCAGAGAGTAAATCCTATTGAACTCAGTGGGACTTACTTCTGAGCAACAATGCTTAAGACTGCAGTGTAAGGCTGCGCAGTCTTTACCCAGTTACCTGGGAGTAAACTCCATTGAATACAGTGGGACTTACTTCTCAGTAGAGCGTGTAAGGCTCCATTTACCATATAGGAATAAACATTCATTGTGTTTCCTAAAAAATTGCTGGTGCTAAAGCATTGCAGTTAAATAATTTAAAGTGGATTGGTGACATTTCCCTTCAAAATTATAGGAAGGGCTTCACCATTTCCTTCATTTGGTGCAGAAATTTGATTTACAGCATAAACAGGATTCTGTTTTTGTATCTGAACACACCATTTTTCATTGTTCTCTGAGATGTGGAGGTAAGGAAAAGTGAGACATTCCAGGATCAAATCAGAAACTGGGATGGCTTCTGTAATTCCAGGACTGTCCCTGGAAAATAGGTGTGCAAAAAGCTCTGATTAAGCTATAAAAAGCAGGTTTGCATGGGGAAAGCTCTGGAGAAAAAAGGCACTTGCACTTGGAGCTTTTAATCATGGACCATGTCTGGAATAACCGGAGGAAAGGTACATGTGGATAAGCCCTCTTTCTGCTACTGAGAGCATGTGGTATTTTCTTCCAGTGCATGAACAATGTAGACATGTACATTGTTGGGAAAATGCCTGGGAAGGCACCAGGGCATCTCTCTGGTGGTCACCCTCTGGCTGTAAATGTTCCTCAGTCCAGAGAGAGACCGGTAATAAGCAGCCCCTCCCTCCTGAGAGGACCATGCTTGTCTTCTGGCATCTCATTGCAGAAGAAAAAGTCAATCAGTAGCTCTAAAACTACTTTATTTACAGTCTATATACAAAGAATCTGGTGCTGGAAGAGACTCTTGAGAGTCCCAAGGACTGCAAGAAGATCCAACGTATCCATTCTTAAGGAAATCAGCCCTGAGTGCTCACTGGAAGGACAGATTGTGAAGCTGAGGCTCCAATACTTTGGCCACCCATGAGAAGAGAAGACTCCCTGGAAAAGACCGTGATGTTGGGAAAGATGGAGGGCACAAGGAGAAGGGGACGACAGAGGATGAGATGGTTGGACAGTGTTCTCGAAGCTGCAAACATGAGTCTGACCAAACTGTGGAAGGCAGTGGAAGACAGGAGTGCCTGGCGTGCTCTGGTCCATGGGGTCACGAAGAGTCGGACACGAACAAACGACTAAACAACATACAAAGAATCCATCAGCATGTCTGTGCTCTCTGAGCACCAGTACAGAACCAGCATAACGCAGAGAAGTGAAAGTAACTTCTCCAGCAGTACTCCAACAGTACAGTGGTACCTCAGGTTACATATGCTTCAGGTTACAAACGCTTCAGGTTACAGACTCCGCTAACCCAGAAATAGTGCTTCAGGTTAAGAACTTTGCTTCAGGATGAGAACAGAAATCGTGCTCCGGTGGCGCGGCAGCAGCAGGAGGCCCCATTAGCTAAAGTGCTGCTTCAGGTTAAGAACAGTTTCAGGTTAAGTACGGACCTTCAGAACAAATTAAGTACTTAACCTGAGGTACCACTGTACTGAGACTTCCTGTCTCACACTCTCAGACACTCACATGATATAAACAACATAGTGCTACTTGCTTAGCAGCACGGTGGATAAAAATCCTAACATACATATGCACATGAGGTGGAACCCGGGGTGTAGGAAGGGGGGTGCAGGGGAGCAGTCCGCCCTGGGTGTCACCCTGAGGGGGTGTGTGACAAAATGGCGGGTGGCACTCACCGCAGGGCCTGCAGCACGCCCGAGCCACTTGACTCTGGTGCCCGCAGGCTCTGCGCTGTCCGCCCGCTGCCTCTCCCCAGCTGTAGAGCGGCTGAGGCCCCACGCCACGCCACATATCGTCTCTATGGATGGTTCGCCCCATCCATGGGCGCACTACACCAGGTGCCCAAGAGGCTTCCTCCGCCGCTGGGTGGAACAAGGCAAGGAGAAAGCTACGAACAGCAAAACTAGGTCTTTTGAACACCTGGATCTACAAGTCTAACCCAGAAGCCTTTAGAGGAGTTATGTTGTTATGTACTGAAGTTCTCACCCTGGGCCAGCAGGGGGATACTGTAGATAGTTTTCACTCAGGTACGCTTATGCAAATAAGGAATTGAAAGTGACGTTCAGTGGTTGGATAGTTACAGAAAGTTGTTACTGTTGCTTTGTACTTGAGCTCTATATAAGCAGGTTGGCTAAACCCTTCAGTTCAGTTTTGTTCTGGCCTGTGAATAAACAAGAGCTGTCTGAAGAATCGCTGTGTCGTCTGATATGTTCACCCACAACTTAACACATGGAGTATTCGTTGACTTGAGTTAGCTAACTGCTTTAAGAGTTCCTTAGTTGGTGTGGCAGAAGTCTCCCTGCAGGGTCCTTTTTTTACCATGAACTGGGGGGGGGGGGGGAGAACACCCATGCTGAATTTTCATCAGACATCCCTCTTGCTGCAAGCTCAAGTCCAATAACTTTTCCTTTTAATGTATTTTCACAGCGTCTCGTTGGATGAGACAAAATCTGTCTTGCAGTGCACCTCTGTGACTAAGCAGTGTTCTCCTACTGAGATGAGTCTGTATAAGCCAACCACAATCTTAGCAGAACGGCCAATGGCTTGCTTTGTTTTCATAGCTAATGAAGCTGGGCACCCCTTTTTCTTTTTTAAATTTATTTAATCATTTTTTCGATACAAACAGCAACCACAAAAGACACATACAACAAAAACCATGATAACACTAATAACACAATTTGACAATTCAGATTTTAATACACTGATATACCTATGACTACACCTTTTTAACAATATTTCCCCATCTCTCTCTCCTCCCCTTACTTCCCACCACTGTCCGCCTTATCGTTTAAATATTCATTCCAGATTTTTTCATGTTTATCCATTCTTAATTTGTGTTGACATGCAATGCGTTCGTATGTAGCTAATCTGTCCATATTATCAATCCATGTGCTCAATGGAGTCTTTCTGCGGCTCTTCCAATTCATCAAAACAAGTTTTTTTGCTTCTAATATAGCACGGTAATATAGCCCCCCTTTTTCTTTAAATCTCCCAGTGTTCACATCAAAAAGCTTTGCCATGTTCAAGAGTGATTGTCTTAGGGGGAGGGGTGTCCTTGCAAACCCTGCTATGCCATACAAAATCACATGGATGGCATCTTGTTCTTTCGTGGAATCTCTTTTTCACACCATGAAATGGGGGTGGGGTTGGTAAACAGTCTGAGGCAGATGGAGTTAAATGTATTTAGACCTTGCAGCAAATACTGAATTGTATTTAAGAGCAAATCTACCACTTGCAAACTATTGTCTGTTTAACTGTATTTAAACGACAATTAACAAGCTATATCTTGCTCATGTGAGTTAATTAAGGCACTCACAACTATTAAAAATGACTGAAATGTGATAAATAAGAACCTAGTTCAGTGTGTAATTATGGAAATTTGCATAAGATAAACATGGATATTGCCTTTTCCCCATAAAAAAAGTATTGCATTAAAACAAGGACAGAGCCATTTAATTAGCATTACAGGATAGATGGAGCAAATTAATTATATGTAATTTCCTTTAAATAATTGTAGACCGTATGGGACGCCAAAATGGCTTTTGCGCCCTTTGTCAAGAAGGCTGGTTTGCCTGCCTGCCTTCGGTTAACGCTTTCAATCCAAACAGCATACAGTGGCTGCTACATCATGGTTTGAATGTGAATCAGAAGTCTGTTGTGTAGTAAAGGGCTATTTTGCTTGCAGTCCTGCATTCTATGTGAGAATTGGTAGTCCAGCAGCAGAACAGTTACACCCATCATACTATAATCCTCCTATCTTTCTCAGATGAAGCAAGACTTCCTTCTTAAAATGAAAAAAAGAGAAAACTGGATAGCACATGGATTGATTCCAGTGCAACACGTATTTTACATCAGAGCTAAGAGCTGATAGCTGAGAATTCATAAGGCTCCCATGGAGAAAGATAAGCAGAAGACTCTAGCCACCTTTCCTTCTCTATTTGTTGTTGAACAATCTTGTCTCTCCTTTGGTGGCTAATTGCGTGGCAAGGTCCCAGACCCTCCCAGGAAGTGGAATAAAGACACATGAAACAGTATTTCAGGTTAATGGGTGAAAAAGGCCACAACTTTATTGGTTACAGAATGTGAGTGGTATTGGCTTAGGCATTGGAAGCCACACGACTATACAGTGGTACCTCGGGTTACATAAGCTTCAGGTTACATACGCTTCAGGTTACAGACTCCGCTAACCCAGAAATAGTACCTTGGATTAAGAACTTTGCTTGAGGATGAGAACAGAATCGGAAGGTCAGTGGTTCGAATCCCCGCAACGGGGTGAGCTCCCATTGCTCGGTCCCTGCTCCTGCCAACCTAGCAGTTCGAAAGCACGTCAAAGTGCAAGTAGATAAATAGGTCCCACTCTGGTGGGAAGGTAAACAGCGTTTCTGTGTGCTGCTCTGGTTCGCCAGAAGCGGCTTAGTCATGCTGGCCACATGACCCGGAAGCTGTACGCCGGCTCCTTCGGCCAATAAAGCGAGATGAACGCTGCAATCCCAGAGTCGTCCGCAACTGGACTTAAAGGTCAGGGGTCATTTACACATTTGAAATGTTGGAAGGTATTGCTCTGATGAAAATAGGGACGTCCTATTCAATGTATAATAATAATAATAATAATAATAATAATAATAATAATAATTCTATTATTTTTTATACCCTGCTCATCTGACTGGGCAGCTTCCAACATATAAAATAAAACATTTAAACATTTTAAAACTTCCCTATACAGGGCTGCCTTCAGAAGTCTTCTGAAGGCTGCGTGTTTACTAATCTCCTTGGCTCGGGGGTCGCATAACTCTATACTCTTCAACATTTCTCCAATGAAAACAGGGACATTTAAGGAAAAGTGGGATTTTTGGGGATCAAATCAGAAACCAGGACAGCTTCTGTAAATTTTGGGCTTTCCCTGGAAAATAGGGACACTTTGAGGGACTGCATTAGAAGCTTAAAATACAACAAGATTGTTCCCCACCCCACCAGTGTTGTGGGCTCATTCTGGGCAATTGTTCACAAACAGAGGTTAGACAGACATCCTTCTTGCTGAACTGGCAAAGACTTTCTTATTCCAAAGGGCCTTTTGAGGTACCGTTTGGTTTTATGATGTCTTTATATTGTTTTATTCTCTGTGTGGTTAACTTGGATGTATACCATTTAGAAATCCTAACGATTAACTGGTATACAAATGCTTTAAATAATATATAATATATGCAGCAGTAATAAATCTTTAATAGTCCAAATCCTGTACAGTGCATTATAGCATAAGCCAAACACATTTTGACACAGAGAGGTCTTCCACAGCAGCCCAATATAACATCCAAAAACCTAAGCTTAGCAAATCAGTAGAAAATAAGAACATTTGAAGGTCAGCACAGCAGCAACCATGTATACAAAACAACAGCCAATATTTCATCAATATAGACTTTGACTCTTGGATATAAAACTTCAAAAGGGGAATGCAAAACAATTACTTCAAATCTCCAGTATAAACAGCCCTCCTGGATAAACTGATAATTTTCAATATCCCTAATTAAAATAATAGAAAAATCCACCTTCACAAACCCCAAGCCACAAAATTAACCTTCTCAAAGCTTACTGAATTGTTATTTGTCAATACAAACAATCCCAGGCCTATTAATATTAGCCTACAACTTCCATACAAATTTATCTTCTTTCTCCAGACTCAAAGCCTCTGGTGAGTATACGTGAAGCCCTTCTCTGCTTCAGTCATTATTAAGTTTCTATCAAGGCTGTGTTGTTTTCTTACAACAGCTGTGGACTCACACCGATTTACTTAACTGCTTCTGTTCCAAATTCAACCAAGGTGAATTCAATAAGTACTAGTGCAGGACTAATAACAACAGAACCCAACTGCAATGGCTAAAAACAAACAGAACTTGAAGCAGATGGGCAAATAATTCAAAATCCCACATAGAGAAATCACAATAGAGGAGTTCATTTCAGTTCTTTGTTGAGGCCATCAGGTGATTTCAAGGAACAAAGCTCTCTCTCCTTTTAAATTTTGCTTCCAATGAATCATAGAATCATAGAATCATAGAGTTGGAAGAGACCACAAGGGCCATCGAGTCCAACCCCCTGCCAAGCAGAAAACCCCCTGCCAAGCAGGTACCCAAAGCCCCAGTGATGTTTCCAAGACTCCAGATATTTCTCAGTGGTCTGGTTCACGTGTCACAGTAAGTCAAACTATTCCATCCCAGATAGAAGGTTTGTACCATTCTTGAAGTCAAACTATGGTTTCCCAGGACTGCACAAACAGGTCATGCCCACCAACATTTCCCTGATGAAAATAGGGGTGTTCTAAAGAAGAAGAAGAAGAAGAAGAAGAAGAAGAAGAAGAAGAAGAAGAAGAAGTGAAGACCTTACTTAGAAAATCAATACAACCCAGGTGGTTAAGAAAGCCCAACAGAGACTCCATCTCCTCAGAGTATTGCGAAAGAACAATGTCAATCAACATTTGATGATCTCTTCTACTGGTCCACATCAGAAAGTGTCCTTTCATACTGCATCACGGTGTGGTATGCTGGTTTGACATCAATTGATAGGAAGTGTCTACAGAGGGTGGTGAATACAGCACAAGATATTATGGGCTGTCCCGTGAATCCGCTGGATGACATCACGGAAGAACGTTGCCTCAGGAGAGTGAGGAAAATTCTCAGGGATGATTCAGACCCTGGCCGGCACTTTCTTGATCTCCTGCCCTCGGACAGAAGATATAGAAGCATGATCAGTTGCACCAACAGAGTAAAGAACAGCTTCTATCCGTGGGCTGTTAGGCTGCTGAAATGATAACAACAGGGCAACTGACTTTTGGGTTTGGTGGGTGTGCGTCAGTAAACGAGGGGAATTAAGACTAAGAGAACTGAGTGGGGGGTGCTCTTGAAATCTCACTGTATACAAGTTGTACAAGTGACAATAAAGTATTTCAATTTCAGTTTCAATAATAATAATAATAATAATAATAATAATAATAATAATACCCCGCCCATCTGGGTTGCCCCAGACACTCTGGGCAGCTACCAACATACAGTGGTACCTCGGGTTACATAAGCTTCAGGTTACATACACTTCAGATTACAGCCTCCGCTAACCCAGAAATAGTACCTCGGGTTAAAAACTTTGCTTCAGGATGAGAACAGAAAATGTGCGGCGGCGGCGTGGCAGCGGTGGGAGACCCCATTAGCTAAAGTGGTGCTTCAGGCTAAGAACAGTTTCAGGTTAAGAACAGACCTCCAGAATGAATTAAGTACTTAACCCAAGGTACCACTGTACAATAGTACCTCTGTTTACATACCGTCCTCCTTCTGAACGTTTCGGGTAACAAACTCCGCTAACCCGGAAGTAGGTCTCTTGGAAGTGAACTTTGCCCTGGGATGCGAGTGGAAGTTGTGCGCCAGAGGCGTGTGTGCAGCGGGAGGCCCCATTAGCAAAAGCGCGCCTCGTGTTAAGAACGGTTTCAGGATAAGAACGGACCTCCAGAACGAATTAAGTTTGTAACTGGAGGTACCACTGTATATAAAAACATAATAAAACATTAAACATTCAAAAAAATCCCTATACAGGGCTGCCTTCATATGTCTTCTAAAGGTTGTATAGTTACTTATCTCCTTGGCTCGGGGGGTCACATAACTCCCTACCCTCCAACATTCCTCCGATGAAAATAGGGACATCTTAAGGAAAAGCGGGACATTCTGGGATCAAACCAGAAACCGGGATGGCTTCTGTAAATCTAAGACTGTCGTTGGAAAATAGGGATATTTGGAGGGTCTGGCATGTGGTCTCCTAGTGAAGGAAATTGCAGCTGCCTGGCTTCCACCAGGTCTTTTAAATTGTTGGTTTAGCTGAGCTAAACCAAGGTATGGCTTAGAGTGTTGTCCGAACCTGGCTCCCACTTAACTAACGTTGGTCTGCACTCAAACCTGCTGTTCTCACATGCAACCCTGAGACAACATATCTCTCAAATCAGAGGTAGAAAATGGGACCTTTCTTTACACCTATGAAATAGGGTGGTTTTTGGTTTGTAGCAGAAAATGTTCTGATGGAATCCATGCAGCTGCAAATGATCTAAGTTGGCACTGTATTTTACTTGTATTTAGTCAACCAAGCTTAAAACTTTGAAACTGCCAAGCTTCTCTAATATTGTATTTGTAACTGACATCCCATTCATTGTTGCTAATGAACTTACTGAATTTTCCACAGAACAAAAGAGGACCAGGAAAATTTGAGCACCACATCACTGCTTGAAATTCCTTACATTAAATGCCAGTCCTTCAATATCTTTGGACGTATCCATTACATCCATCAAATATGAGTAGAACCACAATCCTATTTTCACTTTCCTTATTAACTTGGGGTTTTAAGAAAGTTATTCTTTTTTTACCCCTTTGGCTTTTTACATGTGCTCTTTATACAAGGCTAGCTCCAGTATTCCCTCTTCTGAAGTTGTTTTATCAATATTTTTGATTGTCTGTAAAAATCAAATACCACCACATTTTCTCCCTGGCCTTATCATTTCAGCGTATGGCATTTCCCCCCTTATATGTTTTGGATGGAAGCAGTCATAGGCTGAAAAAGAATTAGCAACTATTGGTTTCCTAAAGACAGCAGTATTGATGAGTTCTTCAATACTACATCATCCAAAAAATGTATTTTACAATTATCCTAATTGATGTTAAACTTAGTGGTGCTATGTTTACTTGAGGATATACGCTCTAAACTCCAATAAAGATTTTTCAGCCACATATTTCTAAGATACATAGCTATCAGGCAAGTATTTCTAATAGGTTCCTGTATATTTAAAAAGCTCATTGTTCCAACTGATAACATTTATTAGTTCAATCCATGAATAGATTTGACAGCTCTAGATCAAATTTGCAACCTATAGCTGTGCCAGATATCTGTTGGTGCATTGCATAGCATAGATAACTGCAGTTTTTCCACCCTGGGCTGATTTGGGAGGGCAGGATAAAAAAATTAATAAATAACATTATAGATACCAGTCCTGAAACTGAAGCATTTTTCTTTACTGTCACTTTGTCTGCAGACCACATATATTTGGATTTAACAAATCCTGTCTTATTTAATGAATTTTCATATCTCCTTGAGGTACACTGTTATACAATTATACCACATCCATGGTTACTAGATTTTTTTTTAAAAAAACCACCTATATCATTCACAAAGGATTGTTCCTGAAGGATAAATGGTTTTTAAAAAATGAACCACAGATTCTGATCTAGGTTCTGAAATAGAACCAGAGTCAGATATATTTGGGACACTCGGCAGTGGAGAGACTCTTTTTTGAATGTTGGTTTAAAAAGACAAAACACGGGTGTTCTTCCCTGAGTCTAATAAGAAAATCACATGTCTTTCTATCTAGATCTCCTTCTTTCAGTTATCAACATTCTTCCCCTACTTCTGTTTCCACCAGCTGTGATAAATCACCTTAATTCCGAAGATAATGTGTTTTGGTTTCCATTTTCTACCACAGCAAGACTTGTGTCCTAAATAAACCACTCACTCCTTTAGTCCGCTGGCTTAAAGACTAGATCTTCTCGCCTCCTCAAACCTGCCTCCTTGACCCTTGCCCATCTTGGCTTCTTAGCCAAGGAGGTGGACTTTTTGGGGGGGACAATGTTGCAAGAGTGATTCATGCATCCCCTGTAATGCCTGAGAAATTTCTACACAACTCTGCATGGCAGCCAGCAGAGGGAGCTCAGTGTGTCCACTGGGAAGTAGCAAAAACTATTTCCTTTTCTAAGATCTGTTGCTAAAGCTGTGGCACACCGCCTCCAATGTTGAATGGCTCTTTCCTTGCCTGCCCTTTTTTATCCCAAAGCTTCCCAGGCAGTCTGTGGCTGAGGAGAGCAAATGAGGAGATGTTCTGGTTGTGCTTGGGCT
The DNA here is from genome assembly GCF_964106645.2 of Podarcis pityusensis. NCBI lineage: Eukaryota > Metazoa > Chordata > Lepidosauria > Squamata > Lacertidae > Podarcis > Podarcis pityusensis. Next base: position 7,911,087 of record NC_138038.1, on the reverse strand, counting down.
CAAACGTTTAGCACTAGGAAGTGTGTGTGTGTGTGTAAGGTTTTTAGAAGTTAGCCAGAATTTTAAGAAACGAAAAAGGATGTTCTTTGTTAGCAACTCATGCATAGCTAGTGCCTTACAAGTTTAAAGTTATTCAGAGAAGCAGCAAGGAAGAACAAACTCTACTTTCATCAGGCCTTCTCTGGCTTGGCCTCTTTCAGCTGTTTGAAAAGGAGGCAGGAGTCCTGGTGTGCTTTTTAACACTGCATTTTCTAGGAATGTGCTATTTCCTTCGCAATTCTCTCACCTGGTGGAGAACGTTTCAAAGAAGCAGCACTGGGGTGCTGCAATGGGAAAAAATAATAATAACAGAGCACAATCAGGTTCCTGTTGCGTGGACAGGCGGAGTCCCCCCAACCCCAGGAGACCCCCAAGCGGAATAATGACTCAAGACAACATGCTATGGGATTAAAATTGGCCACAGCTTTATTAAGTTTCAGATGTAGGGAGACCTTGGCTCAGGCATTGGGCGTTTATCCTTCCCTGTCCCCAGCCGGGGATCTGGGGAACATCAGGGTTATCCAGAATGTGTGGGGATTGGGCTGGCTCTGGAGAACATATGCTCAAGCCAGTGTGGTGTAGTGGTTAAGAGCGGTAGTCTCGTAATCTGGTGAACCGAGTTCGCGTCTCTGCTCCTCCACATGCAGCTGCTGGGTGACCTTGGGCTAGCCACACTTCTTTGAAGTCTCTCAGCCCCACTCACCTCACAGAGTGTTTGTTGTGGGGGAGGAAGGGAAAGGAGAATGTTAGCCGCTTTGAGACTCCTGAAGGGGAGTGAAAGGTGGGATATCAAATCCAAACTCCTCCTCCTCCTCCTCCTCTTCTTCTTCTTCTTCTTCTTCTTCTTCTTCTTCTTCTTCTTCTAGCAAAGAGACCATTCCCCGTTTCACCACCGTCGCAAGGGAGAGCAATGACAACCTCTCAGCATATGGCCATTGCCTCCCCTCAAGACCCCTTTAATAGGGAACCCTGGTATCACCGCTGCAAGGGGGGCATGGGTCACTGCTCCATGCCACCCCCCAAAATTTAGGAAGATAGACTAAAGATTCCGCCCAAGGCCTGAAACCGCCAAAGTTGTGACGTTTTGCTATGGGGAAGGCAAAACCTGCCAATGCAGGGAAATTCCTTCCCTGTCCTTTAACAGCAGTTTTGTTAATACTTTCAATTAAGTGACTTACCTTAGTTCAGAAAGGTCACGATCCCAGTCGCAGTTTCTTTTAAAATATATATATTTTTTTAAAAAATTCATTACTAACAATCCAATATGAGCCACATTAATACAATACCAAATCATAATACAATCAAAAGAGCCAATTATTCCATTCCAAACTAAACATTTTTGGAATGTTTTCAGTGTGTGTTTAGCCACAGTTTTCAGTGAGGGTTCATGCTGAAGAAACTCTACATTACCACTGAATTGCATGGGGATCGCACCCTGCTAAATATGTACACATTTGCAGTCTGAATTGTTTTTTCTTAAAGGTGGAGCACACAGAATTCTTAACAAGGGACCATACAAATTTACAGACCTAAGGAAAAGATTATTCCCCTTCGCCATCTTATTCACTTTTTTGCATCTCCCTCCGCCCAAGAATGTGAAATAAGGTGGAGGGATATTAAATGGACTAGGATCGGGATATAAATTATGCAGCTAAATGCACAGAGGCATTAATAAAACATGCAGGTTTTTAAAGTGTAATAATAAGAATAACTACAGATTTGTATTTATTTTCGTGTAATGAACACTAATATATATATAAAAGGCCCAGTGTTTTTTTTGAAACAAAACAGAAATGATTATCCCAAGCACATTTTGAACAGCACACATTAATTTTACTCGCGGAAGGTTCTTCTCTAGTCTTTCTCCGCAGCTTGGGAACGTTAAGTAAAATGGCATCTATTGTTGGGAAAGGCTCTCCTCAGACAAGCTGCCTAGCCTTGGTTGTTTGCAGACCTTCTGAATGATATTTACTCAACTCTAATCAAAAATGTTGATGTGCTATTTATTTACACTTTATTTTCTCCCACAGACATCTCCCCCCCCCCATAGCTATCTGCTTCCCTCGGCTGCTCAAGTTGTTGCATGTGCTTAATAAATGACTTTCTCATCCATTCCAGATTTTATTACAAAGGGCAAGGAACCGCCGGGTAAGTTACACAAAGCAAAATGGCCGACATTAGCTGATGGGAACGTTTGTGGAGGGAAGGAGGGCAATTTGTTTAAACCAAAAGAAAAAGAGACAACATTGTCTCTCCAGCCTCTGAAATTTGTTTAGTGTCCTGCCTATCAACTGTGTATTTGAACAGGTTTCATTACCTTAAAAAAAAGAGTGCAAAACCCTTGAGCGCTGTTAAAAATATGCTAATCCTTTCTTAAGCAGAAAATGAGGGAAGCTCGTTAACTGTTTTATTCCTTTTCCAAGTGGGTGGATGAGCCTTTTGCGGGAACATAAATATAAGAAAACCCGCCTTTAACATTAAGCGATGCTAACTTTTCATGCTATTCATAACAATGTTTAACATTTGTCACCTGCACATCCCCAGCATGAGGATTGTTGTTGTTTAGTCGTTTAGTCGTGTCCGACTCTTCATGACCCCATGGACCAGAGCACGCCAGGCACCCCTGTCTTCCACTGCCTCCCGCAGTTTGGTCAAACTCATGCTGGTAGCTTCGAGAACACTATCCAACCATCTCGTCCTCTGTCGGTCCCTTCTCCTTGTGCCCTCCATCTTTCCCAACATCAGGGTCTTTTCCAGGGAGTCTTCTCTTCTCATGAGGTGGCCAAAGTATTGGAGCCTCAGCTTCACGATCTGTCCTTCCAGTGAGCACTCAGGGCTGATTTCCTTCAGAATGGATAGGTTTGATCTTCTTGCAGTCTATGGGAATCTCAAGAGTCTCCTCCAGCACCAGAATTCAAAAGCATCAATGCTTCGGCGATCAGCCTTCTTGATGGTCCAGCTCTCACTTCCATACATCACAACTGGGAAAACCATAACTTTAACTATACGGACCTTTGTTGGCAAGGTGATGTCTCTGCTTTTTAAGATGCTGTCCAGGTTTGTCATTGCTTTTCTAGCATGAGGATACTAAGGAGTAAATTGGTTGAATACGGGATGCAGCTCATATTCTTATCTGATTAAAGCCCACCATGCCAAACTTGGTATACTTGCTACCAAGGTGAGGTCTAGAAACTGCAGGTCACCCTGGAGGAGAGACATCCTTTTGGCTTCAAACACTGGATCACAAAAACAACGGACCTTTGCTGTTCGCTATCCACCTACCCAAGAGATGGGCAAAGGAGGCTCTGTTGCAACCTCAAACCATAGCTGTCAAGTGTCCCTTATTTGAAGGGACAGTCCCTTATTCCAGCGCCATGTCCCGCTGCTGTCCCTTATTGATGGATGTCCCTTAAATGTCCCTTAAATGATTTTCCGTTAAATTTCAAAAGAAGCAGCTCCTCTCCCTCCCTCCCTGCCGGCCAGGGAGGACGGAGGCTCCAACTGTGTTGCTTGGCTGTGTTGCTCACCCAATAAGAAGACTAAAAACGACTGGGGGGTGGAGCTTGCATGCCTTGTGTGTGGCTAGTTAATGCAAGCTGAGGGGGGTTTTGAATGCTGGATGCCATTTTGTTGCACATGCTGCTGCAAACTTTGCAGTGCAAAGCCAGGCCAGGGAGCCATCTTAAGTTGAGGCTGCATAGGCCTTGTGGTGCATGTGATTCAGATTCTATTCAGTTGAACCTCTGGTTACAAAGTGTTCTCGAAGCTAGCAGCATGAGTTTGACCAGCCTGCAGGAGGACAGGAAGACTGGAGTGCCTGGAACAGGTGAGGCTGCAGGTCCCTTATTTTGGCTGCTGGTCCCTTATTTTCAAATCTGTAAGTTGACAGCTATGCCTCAAACCCTGAGCTAATAAACCTTGGAGTTTATAAGGCCATTAGGACCCCAAGGGAATCTCCACGGGGTCTTCTTGGGGTCCATGATCACTGCAGATGGTGACAGCAGTCATGAAATTAAAAGATGCCTGTTTCTTGGGAGAGCTTGGCCTCTTGAGGCTGGCACCTCACCCTTAGATTTAGCTGCTTCTCAGGGAAATGAAAATTCAGGGCAACCAGCATCATGGCATTTTGAACAAGACCCACAGCTAAACTTCCTTGCATGCAGCTTGCCTGGTTTTCCTAGGCAATACAATGACAATGGCTTATCGGAGCACTGTTTTTTTCCATTGCTTCACCTTCAGGTGACCCTTCCACATTGGCTTATCAACAGAGGAATCCATGGCCTAAACCCCCCCCCCCCACCATGCCAAAATCTGTCATGTCAACCGAAAATGAAGGAGCCAGATGAGGAAGTTCAGAAGAAGAGTACTCTTCGGCTGGCTGAGAGAACCATGGAAATGGTGCAATGACGTGACAAATCATGTGAGAGGACACTGGGAGTTTTGTCCATTGGTCCCGAGACTCTCATCAGTTCTCGATTAGAATTGCAGGCTTTTGGTTTCAAATAGGGACATCACTCACATAAGTCTCAGGTTTCAGGCGCAGAGCATAGAGCAATATACAGTCATACCTCGGGTTGAAGTTGCTTCAGGTTGAGTGCTTTCGGGTTGCGCTCCGCGGCAACCCGGATGTAACAGAATGCGTTACTTCTGGTTTCCGCTGCTTGCGCATGCGCAGACGGTCAAAATGACATCACGCGCGTGTGCAGAAGCAGCAAATCGTGACCCACGCACGTGCAGACACGCAGATGCGGGTTGCATTTGCTTCTGGATGCGAACGGGGCTCCGGAACGGATCCCGTTTGTATCCAGAGGTACCACTGTAGTAGGGGAGGGGCAGGAAAAATGGCAAGAAAGTGAAGACTGCAGGATTTTTGGAGCCCAGCATAATGAGTGTGGTTTTACTGGTTGTTTGGGCCAGTGCCCCATTCTTGATGCACCCCTTCTCTCTATGGGAAGCTGGAAGTAAAAGGATAACCTCACACCATTAATAAAACACGAGAGATGATCCAATGAGGAACCGTTAGCCTTCACAATATTCTCAGAAGCTGCAGGGATGTTTGCCTTTCATTTCCGTTCTCTCCCCTTGCTTGCTTGCTCACTCCCTCCTTTCGTCCCTTTCTTTCTAGAGAATTCCCCCGCCTGTCTGCCTTCACTTCTGTACAAACGGATTCGCTAAAGGCACTCGGTTCTCCTTCCAGACTCCGGTGCGCCTGCTTGCTTCCGACCCTTGATCTGTGCTTAATGTATCCTCCCAGAGCCTGGCCACTGGGACTGAATTTCAAGGCATATCCATATTAGATTATTGTGATGTTTTTATCTTTCCGTGATTGGGAACCATTCTCTGCAGCCAAAACAGACACTTCTCGGAGGGTGCTGAGTGAATTTTTAGCTCTCCTCCGAGGAGTTAGCTTCAATAAAACATGAGGCCAGTACCAACGCTGAAGGGCTTGAGTGATGTAACATCTCATGCGGTTCATGCATTTCTCTGTAAGTTTACACTAGTGTGAACATTAGCCTTGCCAGCCTGTGTTGCTTTAAGTGAAGGTTTGCACGCAAACATGGCCTCCACAAAAGCTACCTCAGGCTAAAGCACTCCCGTCATCGACAAAATTAAGTATTACACTGGGTCTCTGGTGGGCAACTCGGCTTGTGATTTGACCGTCTCGCATGTTTTATTAATGGTGCGAGATTGTCCTTTTATTTCCAGGTTCCCACAGCAGGTGAGCTTGTCATATCCACTAAAGAAAAACCAGAGCAGATTGCCAGCCACTTGCGTGCACTGTTTCGACAGTTCTTAATTTCTGTTGAGAGGCACGCAATATAAACAAAGTTTTGCTTAAGTGCTGGAACATTTGTCTAAGGTTTGATACACGCAAACCTCCATTTCTGCACCATGAAAACAGACAATTTCCCCTCTTCTGTTAACTCAGTGGGTGCTGAAGATAATTTGGTGCTGTGGTAAGGTTCAGCCAAAGCAGCAGCAACGTTAACCTAATACCATGCATAGGATGTTCAGGGCAAATGAGCCTGAGCATGAAATCAGGAAGTCCCTGGTTTGAATCTTGCCTCTTATTGTGAGTTCAGAAGATGACCTTATCCTGGCCACTACCTCTCAGTATAGCCCCCAGGTTGATAATAATACTAGCGTACCTTACAGGGCTGTTGTAATCCTATTTGAAGTGTTTAAAATGCTCTAAAATGCCATATAAATGCTAACCATTATTATTAAAAAGAGGGGACGCGAGTGGCGCTGTGGGTTAAAGCCTAGGACTTGCCAATCAGAAGGTTGGCAGTTCGAATTCCCCCGACGGGGAGAGCTCCCGTTGCTCGGTCCCTGCTCCTGCCAACCTAGCAGTTCAAAAGCATATCGAAGTGCAAGTAGATAAATAGGTACCACTCTGGCGGGAAGGGAAACAGCGTTTCCGTGCACTGCTCTGGTTTTGCCAGAAGTGGCTCAGTCATGCTGGCCACATGACCCAGAAGCTGTATGCCAGCTCCCTCGGCCAATAAAGCGAGATGAGCACCGCAACCCCAGAGTCAGTCACGACTGGACCTAATGGTCAGGGGTCCATTTGCCTTTATCATTAAAAAGTAGGTTTGCCACGAAGAACCATTCTTTGCAAGGTAAACAATGTTTCGAGTTCTATTTGGCCTGTTTCTGAACACACTTCTCTTTTTTAACTGGTGGAAGGTTTGCTGCTCCCTCTAGGATTGCCAACTTACATCCTCAGGACTGCATCTTTAACCGATGCATATGCAGTAAGAGAGGCTGTTATTTCTCTGTTCCTCTCCTTATTCCTAGGTCTTGTCACTCAGACGCAGGAAGGGGTAATAAATGCTCAGAACCAATGTACACAGCCTCGTCCCCACTCCTGGGCAAAAAAAGGAATCCATATATATATAGGAAAGGAGGAAGAGATAGATAGATAGATAGATAGATAGATAGATAGATAGATAGATAGATATAATAATGGTAAATAGAACCATCTCTTGGATATCACACACTTATCAGGGACGCCATGTGACATCTTGTTGTGGGACCTTGAGTGTTCTCTCTCTTTACAGTGTTCAGGCATAAGTGCCAGGAGCACCAGCCATGCGCAAGAAAAAGGCATTGACAGAGAGGGGGGAACCTGACATTTGCAGAAGCATAAACAATCCTTGCAGGGTAGGGGGAGACCTCAAAACCATCCAGTGAGGACTGCGTATGTTGAGTGACCAAAAAATCCTGAATGACTGTAGGGTGGCTGGGGATAAAGGAAAGGAAAACTGGGTGGGAGCAGGGATGGGATTGGGTAAACTTTCATAATATGGTGCCCTGTGCGAGGCCAAAATTTGGCACCTCCAAATGGATCTCCATAATTACGATACAATACGATAATCTTTATTGTCATTGTCCCATACAGAACAACGAAATTGAAAAAAAAAACTACATCAGACATTCAAAAACCAAAAACCAACAATCCCAGCTATCCCAGCCTGGTTAACCCCCTAAAAACTCTGATACCTCATAATTAAATACAATTTAATTTACACTGCGTTTAAAACCAAAATCACACTTGGATAGAAACTGTTTCTCAGGCGGCTAGTCCTAGTCTTTATAACCCTGTACCTTCTTCCAGAAGGCAGAAGCTGAAAGAGATAATTTCTGGGGTGCGCACTATCCTGCGCTATCTCTGCAGCTTTCTTATGGCACCTGGAAGCATAGATTTGATCCAAGGTGGGGAGACTGCACCCAATTATTCTCTCCGCAGTCTTTACAACCCTGGACAGCATTGTTTTTCCCCTGACCATGCAGCTCCCAAACCACACACAGAGACCATAAGTTAATACACTCTCAACAGTACAATGGTAAAATACCTGGTAAAATTCTGGATCTTCTCAATTTTGCACCCCTTCAGCTTGGCACACAGTGGGGGGAACAGCCTTCGTCACCCTAAATTTGGCGCCGGTGGTAGGAGAAATTGAACTGTTAGTAAAGGAAGAAGAGACACGTGGACATAAAAAGAGCAAGGAATAACAGCATCATGGAACTTTAGAGGTGGAATTGGGCCTGAGGGTCATCTAGTCCAACCCTCTGAAATGCGGGAATCCTACCCACAGGAGACTCTGGGTGGACTCAAACCACCAACCTTCTGGTTAACAGCCAGACCCACTGACCCACTGCACCATCTCACTGTCTGAATATATCACACTGAGAAGCTATTTTAAAGAAGACTGAGCATGCCCCGTGGGCACGGAATGCAGAGCGACTGAGTGAGAGGGAAATCAATCAGGTGAGGGGAGAAATGGAATGGAAAATTGTGGCATGGCTGACTGACTAAATAGGAGCATTTGAAGCTGCAACATTTTGTTGCAGGTCCCACTTGCACATCTATTGTTGTTGTTGTTTTTTAGTCGTTTAGTCGTCTTTGTGACCCCATGAACCATTGCACGCCAGGCACTCCTGTCTTCCACTGCTTCCCACAGCTTGGTCAAACTCATGCTGGTAGCTTTGACAACATTGTCCAACCATTTCATCCTCTGTCGGTCCCTTCTCCTTGTGCCCTCCATCTTTCCCAACATCAGGGTCTTTTCCAGGGAGTCTTTTCTTCTCATGGTGGCCAAAGTATTGGAGCCTCAGCTTCACGATCTGTCCTTCCAGTGAGCACTCAGGGCTGATTTCCTTCAGAATGGATAGGTTTGATCTTCTTGCAGTCCATGGGACTCTCAAGAGTCTCCTCCAGCACCATAATTCAAAAGCATCAATTCTTCGGCGATCAGCCTTTTTTATGGTCCAGCTCTCATTTCCATACATCTATAAACACAATCAAATTACCAGGAAGTCAATCCTTCTATCAGTCTAAGTGGGAAGGTATCAATTGTAGCTAGCATACTGTCATAGGTGACTGTGGTATTATGTGTTATTTGAGTGCGTATATTCATTATTCTGTGTATGAAATGGATGAGTTGGCAGACCTCCCACTGAGTCTTCAGCACACTCATGAACTGACGCTCATGCATAAGTTTGTACAGAATGGATTAGATGACAGGGCTCCTGATGAGTTTTCAGCTTCCATATATTATGATCATGCACATTTGTGTGAATTGATTATATACATCACAAGATTAGATTCTGTAAGTGGTGATAGTGTATTTTATTTTTACAGTTCTTATGACTGCCATTTTCTTCTTATCAAGATTTGATCCTGAGATATTGATTGTGATTTAATGTAGTTATAATCCTATCTACGGGGTGCTTTTTTTGGTTCTGTTCTGTGCACGCTGCTTTCAGAAAAGGCACCATTGAAAAATGTATTGGAAAATATGAGCTGTGAGATTTCATGTGGCTGTTTTCTAAAAGAGATCTTGATGGACCAATAGTTTCATCATATAAATAAATAATAATAAATAAATAAAAATTAAGGAGTAGTTTGACAGCACTTTCCCATGGGGCCATTGGGTAAAATTAGCAAACTCAAACCTAGTGACTTTTTCTGTTCAAGAAGTAGTCTCAACGGAATATTAATTGCAATGCTAATTAGGGTGATGCAGCCATAGCAAGTCTAAATGCTACCACTGAAGACATAATGGTTGTATCTTGCTAGCAGCCTTCAAAAAGTGACATATTTTTAGATCTCTCTCTCTCCCCCCCACCCAACCGCTAGAGCTGCCCAACAAGAATAATTAAACTTGGGAATGATAACGAGAGGGTGAGGGACGGAGAAGGGATAAAGCTGTTGCTTTTACAGTCTGAAAACCTATCTACAAGACAAACCAAGGTTCCAGGCTCAATGTCCAGCATTTTCAATGCACTGACTTCACTGCGATTCAACAACTTGTAACATGCTAATTTGCTGGTCGAATTCCACCGAGTTCTAGTGTGATCAAAAACAGCACCTAGAAGGGTAACAGAAAGCTGGAGTGAATCCCCTGCGTATTTCTGGAGGCGGTACCCTCCCTTGGCTCCAGTATCCCTTTAGAAGCATCCTTCTCCTTGATGCCTCTGGGGGCCAATCCTTGTCCCCAGCTTCTGGTACGCAATGAGATATCGTCTTTGAGAATCGAGGTTCCCCTTAGTTATCAGTGGCTGTTGGAGGAATCCTGTGCCTTCCTCATTGGAAGTAAGTCCTGCTATGTTCACAGGGGTTTACTCCCAAGTAAGCACGTGCATTGTTTTCCCAGTAGTGATGTATGGAAGTGAGAGCTGGAATGCAATGCTCCAACAATTTACTCCAAAGGTCAAAGGAAATAATTGCCTCTCCGGTTCTTAACCCAAAGGTAAAGAAGGCTGATCGCCGAAGAATTGATGGTTTTGAATTCTGGTGCTGGAGGAGACTCTTGAGAGTCCCATGGACTGCAAGAAGATCCAACCTATCCATTCTGAAGGAAATCAGCCCTGAGTGCTCACTGGAAGGACAGATCGTGAAGCTGAGACTCCAATACTTTGGCCACCTCATGAGAAGAGAGGACTCCCTGGAAAAGACCCTGATGTTGGGAAAGATGGAGGGCACAAGGAGAAGGGAATGACAGAGGACGAGATGAATGGACAGTGTTCTTGAAGCTACGAACATGAGCTTGACCAAACTGTGGGAGGCAGTGGAAGACAGGAGTGCTTGGCGTGCTCTGGTCCATGGAGTCACGAAGAGTCGGACACGACTAAACGACTAAACAACAACAACAACAACAACAACAACAACAACAACAACAACAACAAAGCACGTGCAGGATTGTGCTGCTTTTCTCCATAATTTTGTCTCTTCCATTTATAAACACTTTTCTTTGCACAGTACTAAGGAGGGAAAACATGTACATGTGCCGAACATGGCGAGCGCTAGGCCATTGGCACCTGTGTAGGGGGAGGACATAGGCCAGTGGTAGAAGCATGTGCTGGGCATGCAGAAGGCCCCAGATTCAACCCCTGCGGAACAGTCCAAATCTGAAACCCTTGCAAGCTGCTACCAGTTAGTGTGGACAACACTGAGGGGTCCTCCTAACAACCTATTGAGCGTTCATACAGATCTGCCTACACAAAGCTTATGCGGAGGTTAGATTGCATCCAGTCTTTATTCAGCATCCATTCTGATTTGTTTGAGGGGAGATTATACGACAAGAAGATGCTAATTAGGATGCTGACATTTAGACTTTATAGACATTTCGGGGGGTTCTAAACCAGGGTCCTTGTGCACACAAACCATTTTTGCAGCTGCAGCCACAATTCAGCAGCATCAAGTTCTGATTGTGACCAACTACAGTAGACATGGGACGTGGGTGGCACTGTGGGTTAAACCACAGAGCCTAGGACTTGCTGATCAGAAGGTCGGCGGTTCGAATCCCCGCGACTGGGTGAGCTCCCGTTGCTCGGTCCCTGCTCCTGCCAACCTAGCAGTTCGAAAGCATGTCAAAGTGCAAGTAGATAAATAGGTACCGCTCCGGCGGGAAGGTAAATGGCGTTTCCGTGTGCTGCTCTGGTTCGCCAGAAGCGGCTTAGTCATGCTGGCCACATGACCCGGAAGCTGTACGCCAGCTCCCTCGGCCAATAAAGCGAGATGAGCGCTGCGATCTCACAGTCGGTCACGACTGGACCTAATGGTCAGGGGTCGCTTTACCTTTACAGCAGGCATGTCCAACAGGTATATTGTGATCTACTGGGAGAACACTGGACATCTGCAGTAGCTCACTGCCAGTTCTTAACACTGTGAGTAGATCACAGTCTCTTTGGGAATTGTCCACCCCTGAACTACAAGTTTGATCTCCATTTCACATGTACGCCTGCCAAACCAGGACTCCCCCTTCCCATACTTTAATTTTTTTGCCGTAAATACAAAACTTTGCATAGGCTGTCCAAGCCCATTTTGAGCCATTCCGGCTCCATTGACCTTCACTACATGGTCACAGCACCATCTCATGGACTTCCATGTGACTTTCTCTCAGTTTGGAACAAAAGAAGGTTGCCTTATTCTGAGGAAGGCCATTGGCACATTTAGCTCACTATTGTAGAATACTACTGTATACAGATAAGTAAAGAATGTTTGAGGTATATTTTACAGCAAACCTAGGTGGTGTTTTGTTTTGTTTTTAAAGTTAGGCAGCTATTTCGCTCTACACAAGGCAGACTACTTAGGTTAGCATCCCCTAACCTTACTCAATCTCTCCTTTGGTCCAGTGGCTGAGTAAGGGCAATGGAGTTCAAAGCTTTCTGTGTTTCTTGAATCTGGGGTGGGGGGAAACAGGGCAGTGCATTTTGGGCCAAGAAAAGGTTAAAACACACCAGATTGTGGTATAATTATCAAATTACAGCATCTAATTTGTAGTTCTAACTTGCTAATTATGTGTGACAAATGTGTGGCCAAGGGTGAATTGTGAGTGAACGAATCCAGTCTTTTGTCTTTGAAAATTCAATGTGATATTTAAATGGAACAAAAAACAACAACAATCTGCCAAATAATATTGTCTCCTTTTTTATAGATTAAATATGCATTGAAAAAGAACGGCTATTCTTTACCCAGAGAAAAATAAAGTTTTGGAATCATTCTCTTTGGAAAAGATCATAGGCCTCTTTGAGTCCATGTAGCTTGCCCTTTGTATTGTTCCAACCCTCTCTGCTGTGACTGGTTGTTGCACTTTCCTGCCTCTATATGGGTTCTGTTGAAATTCTGGAATCCAACACCCAAAATGGGGGCACGTATTCGTTGGTGAGAGAAAGCCACTTCCGAGCTGGAGAGGAGGTGGGGTGGCGGGCCCTACGCCCTCCCCACATGCACGGGGGCTAAATCACAGCCCTCGCGAGACTGGGGGACTCCTCGGACACGTCACCTCCCTGGCCAGCCAATCGGCCAATCGGCTGGCCAGGGAGGCGTGGCCTATTTAGGGCTGGCTTGGCCGAAGATTTCCCTCTCTTCTTTGCTCCAGCTGCTCTGGTTTCCCACCCCACCCGCCCTTAGGTTTGGCTCTCTGACGTTGCTATGGACTTCGGTTGGTCGCCGTCAAGGGGCCTGGTAGGAATTTTTTCCACTTGGCAAATTGGCACCAGCCATTTGGTTTTTCACCTACCTCGTAGCAAATCATCACAACTTCCTCGGCATTGGCAGTTAGGCATTGGTAAAGGTATTGTTATGCAAATTGGGGGGGGGGAGGAAGCGCCATCACCTTCCCCCAAATCGAAGGGTAGTCCGGTAAAGGATTCCGGAGGGCGTTGCTCTGTCCAAAGCCTATGGAGGTGTGGGCCTAAGGCACGCCCCCGAGCAGTGACCCCGGGGGAGCTCCTAGTTGATGTACATCAGCAGGACTCCCCCTGCTGGCGGTTAACCCTTGCCGGTCTTCAAGCAATCAGGCTGAAGCCGGTTAGTCAATAGGACCAATGCCTAAGCCAATACCGCTCAATTCCTGCAATCAATAAAGTTGTGGCCTTTTTTTGCCCATTAACCTTAAAATGCTGTATCTTGTGTCTTTATTTTCCAAGGGGGGAGGCGGGTACTCGCCACGCAACACCAGTGGAGATTCAACATGGCAAAACATGCAGCAAAGAAAAGCATGGAAATAGAGGCTGTGAAACCTTAAAAATGTGCCCTTCCAGTGAGTTCCAGCATGTCCACTTTTAAAAGCTCTTTCCAAGCTATCTCACTTCCCTAACATAGAACTATACAACCCATTTGTTGAGTCATAAAGTGGTTTACTTACAAAACTCTTCAAAGGTCAAATTCATGTACTTTCCCACACAGCAGTCAGAAAAGATGCACAGGCAGTTAAAACATTACTTAGTCACAAAAGATAAAGGTTTCTAAACTGCTGACAGGGGAAAAAACACTAACTTCAGACTCTGTTTTGTTTGAAACAAAAAAGGCTGGTGAAAGCCATGAGGCTGGAGGGAGCAGCTCAGGGTTCTCGATATACTGAATCCGCATGGAGAGTGAGTGCTAACAAGGGCTTGGTGACCATTTCCTCACGGTGCAAAGTGATATCATAGGTTAAACCTGGCAGGGCAGCTTACTGTATTGTTTAACCCCTTCACGCACTAATCAGATTCAAACATGCTAGAGTTATATGAGGCTAGAACTCTACAATTTCTCCTTTCCATTAGCAGAATATCAGCAGTCGTAAGTTAGTATTATTTATTTCTTTACTGTAATTTAATTCTGCTTTTCAGACAATTATTTTCTTCCAAAGCAGCTCAAGTACAGTGGTACCTCAGGTTACATACATACGCTTCAGGTTACAGACTCCGCTAACCCAGAAATATTACATCGGGTTAAGAACTTTGCTTCAGAATGAGAACAGAAATCGTGCTCTGGTGGCGCGGTGGCAGCGGGAGGCCCCATTAGCTAAAGTGGTGCTTCAGGTTAAGAACAGTTTCAGATTAAGAACAGACCTCCAGAACGAATTAAGTTCTTAACCCAAGGTACCACTGTATATATATATATATATATATATATATATATATATATATATATTAAGATAGGCCCTTCTATCAGGCTTAGAAACACAGGTAGGCAAGGAAAGGTGAGTGGAGGTGAAAGCTGGAGGGAGATCAGTTCTTCAAGGCCAGAACAAAGTGTTGAACCTAAATGGGGGCATTTATATCCGGTTCAGGCCAAGCTGATCTTTCTTTGCTGGTCCTCTTGTTTTAGTTGCAGTTGCCGACTCTTCTTCCCTTGGCCTACGGGTGGGGCAAAAGCCCCAAATACTGTTATGGTTCCACTCTGCTTCTCATCTGCATCATGATCATGTCCATAGGTCATTAATACTTGCTCTTTTTCTGAAATAGAGCAAGCTTTACCTACTGCCTCCTTTCAGTTTGCTAAGTTTAATGAGGTTCCTGAATCTATGCAGAGCTTAAACATACCAATAGAAATCTGTGTGCTCAAACATGTCTAAACTGTAGCTTTGGGCTGCAATCCTATACATACTTTCTCGGAGGTAGCCCCATTGAACACAGTAGAACTTCAGGTAAAAAGGTAAAGGTACCCCTGCCCGTACGGGCCAGTCTTGACAGACTCTAGGGTTGTGCGCTCATCTCACTCTAGAGGCCGGGAGCCAGCGCTGTCCGCAGACACTTCCGGGTCACGTGGCCAGTGTGACAAGCTGCATCTGGCGAGCCAGCGCAGCACACGGAAACGCCGTTTACCTTCCCGCTAGTAAGCGGTCCCTATTTATCTACTTGCACCCGGGGGTGCTTTCGAACTGCTAGGTTGGCAGGCGCTGGGACCGAGCAACGGGAGCACACCCCGCCGCGGGGATTCGAACCGCCAACCATGCGATCGGCAAGTCCTAGGCGCTGAGGTTTTACCTACAGCGCCACCCACGTCTCTGCGCCACCTGCGTCCCACAGCGCCACCTGCGTGTGCTCAAACATGTCTAAACTGTAGCTTTGGGCTGCAATCCTATACATACTTTCTCGGAGGTAGCCCCACTGAACACAGTGGGACTTACTTCTGAGCAAATATGTACAGTGGTACCTCGGGTTACAGACGCTTCAAGTTACAGACGCTTCAGGTTACAGACTCCGCTAACCCAGAAATAGTACCTCGGGTTAAGAACTTTGCTTCAGGATGAGAACAGAAATCGCACGGCAGCGGCAGGAGGCCCCATTAGCTAAAGTGGTACCTCAGGTTAAGAACAGTTTCAGGTTAAGAACAGACCTCCAGAACGAATTTAGTTCTTAACCCGAGGTATCACTGTATAGAATTGCACCATGTAAGCATATTAAAATCCCTTGTCTGAAGCCTTGGTATAAAAGAGGGAGGATTTCCTGGCAACTTTCAGAGCCTTGCAGTTCAGTCAGCTGGATTTTTCTGTTTTCTAATTTTTCTGTGTTTTTTTTTTTAATGGGATTAAAAACCTGTTTGGGATCAGAAGAATGGATGGCTTTAATTCTGTTAATTGTAAAATGGAAATC
Source organism: Podarcis pityusensis (assembly GCF_964106645.2). Taxonomy (NCBI): domain Eukaryota; kingdom Metazoa; phylum Chordata; class Lepidosauria; order Squamata; family Lacertidae; genus Podarcis; species Podarcis pityusensis. Next base: position 7,895,175 of record NC_138038.1, on the reverse strand, counting down.
GGAAGAAATCAATCAATTGACCCTATATTCATTGATCTTAAAAGCTGGCAGGGGGAGGATGAGTTAATCCTCTTGGTGATTAAACAAATTTTGTTTGAGTTGGGGGTAGCATGAGGGAGGGGAGGTCTTTATGAATACAGCCCCATATTAAGTATAGGGAAAATAAGGCTATCATTGAACTGTGCGACTGGAACTGTACAACCACCTCCTCCTAAACCTCTCATTTGATTCCACAGGATTTTAAAAAAAGAACAGAATTATTCCATAGGAAAACTTGTCTTTGGTTGAGCATTATGGATAATCCTTGCTCCTTGCAAGCAAGTTTGAGGTTCCTCTTTCAGGTTCTCTAGTGTAGGTAGGAATGAATGGAACTGCTTGTTAAATGGTTGCTTCCTGTCTTAGTTAGAGTGGGTTTTTAAAAACAAACAAAAAAAAAGAGAGTGAAAATGAGGTTCATCATTAAATCCAGAAAGCTGAACCTTATGGGGAAAAGGAAACCTAAAGATGTAAAGGGGAGGACAGAACCCTGAGAAAGTAACTGTAAATTGAACTTTCCTGCACTTCCAATTGACCAACAGGCTAGGAAAGGAGTAGAAATCATGTAATGTTAGTACACCCGTACCTTGGTTTCTGAATGCCTTGGTACTTGGACGTTTTGGCTCCTGAACACCGCAAACCCGGAAGTGAGTGTTCCGGTTTGCGAACATTTTTCAAAAGCCAAACGTCCGACATGGCTTCCAATTGAGTTCAGGAAGCTCCTGCAGCCAATAGGAAGCCGCGCCTTAGTTTTTGAACTGTTTCGGGAGTCGGACGGACTCCCGGAATGGATTAAGTTCGACAGCCAAGTTACGACTGTAAAGGGAATCAGAGTGCAGATGGAGAAAGAAAAAAGAGCAAAAATCAAAAGGAAGATGTCTAAGAGTTGTGGTGGATCTGAACACGGAGGAAACTGCTTTACTACAAAGAATTGGCTTTGGTATAGAGACAATGTAGACTAGAGGGGTACTTCGACTTTTAACTGAGGCTACCATGCTGAAGAGGGACGCGGGTGGTGCTGTGGGCTAAACCACAGAGCCTAGGGCTTGCCGATCACAAGGTCACGGTTCAAATCCCCGTGACAGGGTGAGCTCCTGTTGCTTGGTCCCTGCTCCTGCCAACCTAGCAGTTCGAAAGCATGTCAAAGTGCAAGTAGATAAATAGGTACCGCTCTGGCAGGAAGGTAAATGGCGTTTCCGTGCATGGTGGTGGTTTGCCAAAAGTGGCTTAGTCATGCTGGCCACACGACCCAGAAGCTGTACGCCGGCTCACTTGGCCAATAAAGCGAGATGAGCGCCGCAACCCCAGAGTCAGCCACAACTGGACCTAATGGTCAGGGGTCCCTTTACCTTTACCATGCTGAAGGTATGGGAGGAGCCCATAATCCTGTGGGCCCCAGATCATGGGCTGGAGTCTGCTTGCATTCAAGCAAATGCAACTACAAGTTCCTTGCAGCCTTGACCTATGCAACACAGAGGGGTGTGAACTGCATGGGGAATATATAGGGCAGGGTTTGAATGTGTCCCCTTATCTCCACCCACATTTCCAGCATTTCGGTGTCCGATTGCCTTAAGTTTAGCTGGATGTTTTTTCTCGTATGTTAATTTCATTTTGTTGTTACGGTTAGCCGTTCAAACTGTTGTGAAGTTATGTGGATTCCCCACCCACCCCCATTAAAATGGAGGAGCTATTTTGGCTGCCTTGCATTCTTCTCCCCATCCCAGGCTGCAGCCCATGCTGCTACTGTAGCTTATTTAGCATAACCTGTTTTGTTTCTTTTTATGCTATCAATCTGTTTTCCCTCTTGTCGTCTGCAACTCAATGCCAAATCTTAATAAAGCCGTTAATTAGAAGCATTTTCTGCATATCTTTTTTTGACAACCCAAGGATCTGTCTCCAGCACGCCATATTGCGGTTTGCAGGCAAAGGACCGTGTCTCAGTGGTGGAGCATCTGCTCTGCATTGCAAAAGGTCCTAGGTTCAATCTGTGGCGTCTCCAGGTAGTGGTAGGAAGGACTCCTGCCTTAAACCCTGGAGAACAACTGCCAGACAGCATTGAAAACACTCAGGTAGACCGGCATGATAATACAGCTTCCTGTGCTTCTGTGCTTTGACCTATGGGAACTAAGGGGGAAAGAGGATGGACTGGCTCAGCGATGACTGCAGAATTTGCTGGTGGTTTCCCCTTCCCAGGCTGAAAATTAGCTTTCAGGAGCTACATTGAATGGAAAGGTGGCGGCAGATGTAAGGGGATGTCAGAAGCTGGCAGCGCCTTCAAGGCAGTTGGGCATTTCTCCCAGTGTGGTGCTAACATCCAGTCAGGTTTGAGCATCGTGGCAAGTTGGAAATATGTACAAAAGGGATAATCTGTAGGAAATGTTGATTTAATTCACACAGAAATGAAAAATGCATTTATTAATCAAGTTTTAAAATAGAAAATGGCTAAATGTGTAATGCTAATATTGGTTGTTGTTTCCCCCCCACATTAGTTTTTCTAAGGGACTCTAAGCTCCCCAATGGGTTGATGATTACCTGTTGATTGCTTTATGTTACTCAGTCTAAACTGTTGTAACCTTAGATCAGGTGACAAAGGTATTGAGCTGCAAATCCGCCATATTGAAAAGGTGGTGGCTGCTAGTCATCTCTCTGAATGCTACAGAGCGAACGATGCATGTTCATGGCTCCAATCCCTGATTGGCTGGGGAAAAATTAAGAATACAGTTGGGGATCAGTAGCTATCAGAACTCGCAAAGAGCCATGAAAAGGTAGGATTACATTTTGGGGAGGTGGGCAGTGTCACCAGTGGCACTAGACTCTCTAAAATCATTATATTCAAGATAAAATTTGAACCTAGGGAACATTTGCTTTGCCACTGCCCAATATCTTTTCCAGTTAGAGCCAGTGTGGTGTAGTGGTTGAGAGCGGTAGTCTCGTAATCTGGGGAACCGGGTTCGCGTCTCCGCTCCTCCACATGCAGCTGCTGGGTGACCTTGGGCTAGTCACACTTCTCTGAAGTCTCTCAGCCCCACTCACCTCACAGAGTGTTTGTTGTGTGGGAGGAAGGGAAGGGAGAATGTTAGCCGCTTTGAGACTCCTTAAAGGGAGTGAAAGGCGGGATATCAAATCCAAACTCCTCCTCCTCCTCTTCTTCTTCTTCTTCTTCTTCTTCTTCTTCTTCTTCTTCTTCTTCTTCAGTTGTTGCCTGGAAAGTTGTGCAGGTGCTGAGAGACAACACGATAGCCAAGCAGCACACGGGAACTACTTCCAATGCCCTAGGAAATAAAAGTTCAATCTTAAAAGAGCTCCAATAAAGAAGCAGCCAAACTTTCAGCGATATGTAAGAGCAGAAAACACAAAAACTCATCTTGCTGATGTCACTTTTGCAGAACAAGGCTGGTCTGCCTTCCTTTTTCTTAAAAAAAAAAAAAAAAGGCCACTTCAAATGTGGAGGCAATTTGCATTAATTAAATTTCAATCTGTAGGGTTTATTTTTTATTTTTTAATGAAGCATCAATTTTAGCAACATTTGCCAAAGACAAGCTGGATGGTTTCACACCATATGGGGCAGTGCTAAAGATATATGCTGCTCAAATGGTGTTAATTGCACAAAGCCTCTTGCATCCACTTTCACACCTGGTGAATGAGAGGGAATTTTTATTGAGAGATATGGACAGACCTTGCCAGATCAGAAAAGGCTTTGGAAACAATCCAATCCCATGCAAACAAAAAGTGCCTTCCTAGCTTTATGTAGCTGAAAATGATCAGTGGTAGGATAGGGTGGGACTTTGTACTTGTGAATATATAGATACTCAGTGGAGAGAAACCATTGGGCTATTAAAGATATAAATACTGTGGGTAATTGATGTGCCCAGTAACTGCAATGGAACAGGCTCAAAGGCCTCAATTATTCATGAAAGATGCATCCCATAATTAAAGATATACAGTTTAATATTCATTAAATGTAATATTTGTCTGCATTGTGTTTAAAAGGCAAAATAGAGACAGTTGCATTAAGCAGGAGGTTTCACTCTGGCAAACGCGGCAGAAAAGGTTGGATGTTTTCGTTCTAGTAAGGTTGATTGATAAATCATTTAAGCAGCAGCAGCAGCAGTAGACACCAAGCTCTGTGATGATAAACAAGCAAGTTGCTGAAGATCTCTGTCTTTCTAGGACCAGAGAGAGGAAAGTTTATTGAACTGTTTTAAGGACTTGAAGAAGACGAGATTGCATTGCTTGTTAAAGAGCAATGTGTTACTTTGTATCTTGTAATGTTTGTTTGTAACTATTCTAAGACTGTTTCCATCTTTGAAACACATTCTTGTGTTGGAGAGCCTTCATTTCTACTCTGCACAAGGTCCAGATCAGGGATTTCATTGCAGCAACTCTTAACACCCTTTATATAATCAAACCAGCCATCATGCCCACAGCTGCACAGAGGCCCACTATGAATATTCTTGGTCTTGTCTATTTTCAGTTTTATACTGAAGTGTTATAGAAACAAACATGTTGGTTTTTAGCACCTTTTTTCTTTTTTCTTTTTACTTAAGGGACACATATTCAACTTTGCCTTCTCATAGCTGTTTTCATCGTTCAGTATTGCCTCTAGCATTCTATTCCAGACATGAAACATTTTTGACCACTGGAAATTCTCCTGCTGGCTGCAAAGTGAAGTGAGGTGTGTGTGTGAAGTTTGAAGAAGCCATTTCGGATAACAATTATAATTGTCCGTAAAAAGCCTCACAACACACTCTCTCTCTCATAATGTATAGTCCAAAAAAAAGAAGAGCATTTGTGACAGAAATATCCAATTTAATTTTTCTTCATACTATATAGTAGTAGCTTCCAGACATGCAAGCCACAGTGCAATGCTTTGCATATTGATGCATAAGTAAATCTCACCATGTTAGCAGGGATTTGCTTCCTGGCAAGTAGGCACAGGATTGTAACCTAACTGCAAAGCACCCTTCTGAAATGTTACAAAATATTTTCTGGGCTTGCCAAAAAAAAAAAAAAAAAAGTCCCAGAATGGGAGGTACCATGATATGGTGGACTTCTGATCAGTTTCAAGTTGAATCTAATTTTACTTTAATTTGTTTATATTAGAAGCAACCCTATCAATGCACCTCCCTTTAAAAAGGTAAAAAAAGGTAAAGGTGATATTTTGTTGGAAGCCGCTCAGAGTGGCTGGTATAAATAAATTATTATTATTATTATTATTATTATTATTATTATTATTATTATTATTTCAATTGAAACATTTTAGATTTCCTATTGCTTTCTGCACCCCAGAACTGGTGGAAGCAGAATTGTCTACATCAACACTGCCATTCATAGCAAGAACCTTCCCAAACCACCACCAGATTTAGGGCGGTGTGGGTGCCTCTTCTGCAGAGGGCACCACGCCAAGGGGGTGAATGATGATGATGATGATGCCTATATATATACTGGTACCTACTGAGAAGAGCCATAGAAAAAGCAACTGCACCAAAAGGAATTATTGTGAAAATAAGAAATATTGGGGTGAGGGAGCTGCCAAATTTCGTCCTTGCCCAGGGAGCCATATTACCAAAGACTGCACCTGCCCCAACATCAGAGTTGCTCTGTTTTGCAGTTTCAACCACATGCTGACTAGTTTTAGCCCAGAATCTCTGCCCAGCATGCGGATGCCATGTTTATTTCACATTCTTTTCCTCATAAGGCCTTTATCAGCACAACAATATGAAATATTCAATAAGAGGTTATTGCAGTGGCTAAATAGATAAAAGATGAAAAGGCCTCCCAACTCTCTGTTGCTAGGGAGGGGAGGGGGGCATTATTCAGAAGGCACAGCATCACTTTTAAAGGTGGTCAGATCTCACGGCAGCTTTGCTGGTGCAACATTCAGCACAGCTTGGTCAGTATCATATGCATTCCCAGCCACACAGCTGAGGAGAAAACGAGAGCACACGGTGCTCTACCGACTCAGCTACTGTTAGGAGTCCAGTCCCTGGCTTGATAACACAGTGAGAGTAGTTAATTAAAAATGATGATTTATTGTTAAAACAAACAGATAGCTCTGGACAGCTTTAACACAGCCTCCACCCTCATCCATCAAGATGACCCTTCTGAAGACTGCTTCCGGCGTGGACAGAAGCAACTGAACTTTCACTTCATACGCCTTTTGTTTTGCTTCCTATCTTGCAGCCTTCCCATTCGTCGAGACCTCGGACTGAGTGGGTCCGCTCCCTCCTCTTCTCTATTCTCTGAGAGGCTGTCTCTTAACTCTTTCCCGCCTGTTTGAGCTTTGACTGCGTTCTAGCTTTCTCCCTACCATAACCTTATCAGCTGGCATTCCAAGGGGCGGGGGAGTTGGCACTAGTTGATGCTCATCCTGCATGGCAGTTAACCCTCTCTGTTCTCGGCTGCTTTCTTCAGTTGGCTGCAAACTTTCCCTGGGAGCTGGCTCATTCATGACAGCTATCCAGTGCGGGAAACTTCTAAGCAATTTCTATGAGATGATGAGCTAGCCTTGCTGTTCCTGCCTTTCTCTCTCTCTTTTTTTTATTTATACAACAAGAAAAAAACACAGAAAAAAAACACAAATACCAAATTACACACAAATTACAAAAATAACCATAGACACATAATTTTCTTGGCAAACAATAAAACATCTACTGGTCTTAACACTAAAGACCCAACTTCCCGTCTATTCCATATTTCAAATTCATATTACGTATTGCCAATACACATTTTTTTTCATAATTAAACTTATTCTCAATAAATCTAATTTCTTCTATCTACCTAGCAGCTATCACTGAAGTTCCTCGAATGCTGCAACAGAATTTAAACTACTATATTTATTTTTCAGATATTCTTTGAAAACCTCCCATTTAGAAACAAATTCCTGTTTTGATTTATTCTTTATTTTTTCTGATAAACCATCTAATTCGGCATATTCTGTCAGCTTTTGGATCCAATCTTGTATAGAGGGGATTTCATTACTCTTCCATTTTGCTGCCTTTCTCTAAGGTGCTCAAGAGCTGCTTCTTTTTATTTTATTTTCTGCTTCTGTCTGATTTTGTAGTCCTTGGAATCTCCAACAGTCCAAAGACTTCATTTCCCATCATCTTCTGTTGCCCTGCCTGCCATCTTGCCCGTGGTGGGTTCATCTGAGATCAGGTACTCCCTAGAAGTTATTTTGGTGCAAATGCTACTACACAATAAGTGTGGGTGGATGTTAAAGGACATCCACCCCCCCCCCAAAAAAAACCCCAGAAAATGAAAAATGTGAAAATGGCAAGAGGCTTGGGAATCTTACTGGACTTCCAGGAGGGCTGGGTCACCAACCTTTTAGAAGGAGCTCCGCAACTTATCTTAGTTTTTGTTAGTATTTTAATACTTTACAACTTTTGTTTTCAAATGCCTGGGCATGTTACCTGTATGTAGGAGCTAAGGTAAAGGACCCTTGGACTGTTAAGTCCAGTCGAATTCGACTCTGGGCTGCAGCGCTCATCTCCAGACACTCATTAAGAATTTACCATGTAGTTAACTTACAGTACAATGATAATTATTTTCATTTTCATTTTTAGCAATCATATTGCTAACGAGTGTCTGCATTTATACAAAATGACACACAGTAGCGTGGGGTGGTGTTTTCCTTCATTAAAAAAGAGTAAAGTAACCCAGCAAATATTTCTCTCCACATCAGATTTTGATTTGCCTCAAGGAATATATGATCTTCTGGGACAATATTATTTCTTTTTTCTTTTTGGATCAGATTTAATAATGCAAATTGCAAACAGCAACAATACATTTTATTAGATCTCAGCACTTGCTATCTGTCTGTCAAAATGTTATGAAGTCCTGTAATGATTAATAACTTTGCTGTAATATCCACAAGAGGGGTGGCCTTGAATAACTGATTCCCCTTCCATAGGACGGCTGTTTGGCATCCTTGGTTTACTTAGCATGCCCAACTGCTGGATCAACTCAGTATGGACCGTGTGCCAGTAAGTTTCCAGCTGCAAGGACTAAGCATGGGCTGGGCATGGCTGGAACATTGACCACAGAGCTACGGAATTTAGCATATGTGTCTGTGGAAAGTAGCCAAGAAAATCCAACACAGCCACAGCTAATTTCAAAAGGGAATCTTTGCAACAAGGAGGGGGCAATTTGAAAGGGAGAATCAAGGTGTCCAAATCTCTCCAAATGCATGAAGGTTTCTTAAAACTATGGTAACAAATGCTCAGCTAGAACATACAGCACTGTCAGGGACTGGCTGGACACCAAGGATTGGTGGCAAGATACTGCTGAGTGGTCACTTCAAGAAGGAGGGGTTGGAGACCTTCTTGGAAGAAGGGGTCCATGAACTGGGGGAGCCTGTAACAGCCAGGAGACGAGAGTCATAGTGTGATGGCCTGGGATTCGGACTCAGATGCTGAACCTGAGGGATCCCAGCCTGCACAGGATTCCCTGCCTCCGGAACTAGCTGAGCCAGGGCTGGGGCATGAGCCTGAAGGGTCCTCACCTGTGCTGGATCCTCAGGTGCAGACATCAGCTGAGTCTGCTCTGGCTCTTGAGGTGATGGAGGACTCATTGCCTGCAGGTGCTCCACTCTCGGCCCCGTCAGAAGAAGCTGAGGTTGCCTCTGGGTCCGGTAACCCTCCAGCCTCTCCTGAGCTGCAGAAGCTCAGGGCAAAGAGGTGGAGGGAACTAAGTTCCCGCAGGAGGAGTGCTTGCCTCCAGGCCAGGAGAGGTGAGTCACTAGAAGATCGGGGCCGCCTGATGCCTTGGGGCAGATAAAAGCCGGCCAGCCCCAGTCCCAAGTTCGGGAGCAACATTGGTGGTTGCTAGTTCCTGCCTGAGCTCCTGACCGCCCTGGCTCCCTCCTTGCATGCCTCTTCCTGACTTCACCTGACTCCCTGTCCTGCACCCAGATTCAGCTACTATGGACTGCCTCCACGTTGTGCCTTTGACCATGGACCGGACTTGGACCTCGCCTCTCAGGTAGCCCACGTGACCAGCACACATAGGCAGGAGAAGATGCAGGAGTGGAAAGTGAAGAACAGCCACATGAGGGAGAGAGATATCCACTGTCTCCCAGCACCAGAAAAAACATTGCAGCAAGAGGAGCAGATACTTAAGCTGAGGGTGAGGATTGGGGCCTCTCTGTTGCTGCAACTGCCTCATCAGGTGCACACCTAGGAGTAGCTGGCAGAGGTAGGGCTGGTGTACATGCCTTTTCCTAACTTGCAAGCGTACTTCTGACAATAAAAAGTTGATCCCTCACTCTGGACATTCCGTGTCTGACACCACAGATTGGAAAGGTATCCATATCTGTCACCTTCCAGATATTATTGCTCTCCAGTTCCCTTCAACCTGGCCATTGGTCATAATGGTTGGGGCTGATGAAAGTTGGAATCCAGTGGCATCTAGAGGGCTACAGGTACCCCATCTTTGTCCAAGATCAAATGGTTAATAAGCAGAGTCAAGGGAGATATGAAAGATAAGGAAACTTCTGCAAGAAAATGGAAGCCTTGTCCAAATAAGGAGAACACAAAGGAACACGGACTCTGATGACAGCTACCACCACAACACAGGAAATGGACACAAAAAGTGTTTATAGTAACAAAAGAATCTGACAACAGAAAAGAAGATGCTATGGAATTGGTTTACCAATATAGTCTTTGTAACAAGGCTTGTAACTGGAACAGACTGTACAGAAACCTTCGCATTTTCTTCTCTTGTATGGGCTGGTTGCATTGTTTCTGCAATATTTCAAAAAGCAATAAACTGTGGAGTTCTGTCATCGTGCCGGAAGGGCTCTGTGAGTAAAGGGTTCTGTAAAGAGAAAATTTGCATTCGCAGACATGAATAATAAGCAGGTGTATCTGTTTTTTGAAAAACAAAAACTCTGGGAGGAATCCACAAGAGGAGACCAACTTTTGAAGCCAACACAGAGCAGCGTGCGGCTTAAAAAATGCCAGACCCAAGTATTAGGCCAGCCATATTTCACTAGCTTCCAGAGAGGGCAGGTAGGTATAATGGGAAATGACCTTGCTGCTTCTTTAAGTAGAGCCTTATTGTTCCTGGACAGTGTGTGGTCCATTGAGGAAGCCAATATTATCATCATCATCATCATCATCATCATTATTATTATTTTATTATTTCTTATCTGCCCTTCACCATAAAGTTCCGGGGCATGTTACAGCAATTTAAAATACAATATTTTAAATCACAATACTTTACATTATTAAATCAGTTTAAAACAGACTGGTTTTGAAGCGGAAGTGAAACCAAATCAGTCCAGGGCAAGACAGAGTAACTAACTCTCCTGGAACTGCTTTCCCTTGAAACCTTTGTTAAATGCCTCAGCATCACCTTTTGTTCAGCAGCACAGCTGGAGCTAACCATGTTAATTCTTGCTTAGAGGTGTCCCTAGGGCTGGCCCATTCATGAGGCAAGGTGAGGCTACTGCCTCGGGCAGCAAGACCCACAGGGGCAGCAGATCTGGCCTCCAAGGAACGCATCACCTGCAAAGTCTACAGAGACACAGGCCTCTCCCCATGCCACCCTGCAAAGCTGAGGTCATCCATGCAATGTTGCGATGTCAGCTAAGAAGTGACACCAGTCCATCCTCCCCTAAAAAAAGCTCAACAACTCTGGGCAATGATAATGGGTAGATCACTGCCAGTGTTATTATTTATTATACGGGAGTAGATCACAGTCTCCAGAGAGCTGGACATGCCTGCCATAGGGGGATAAAACCTGCAAACTTGGCATTACTAGCTGTTAGATTATGCATCTTCAAACAGCCAAGCACTTGTCAACCAGACTTCCATCTTCTGTGGAGGCCGAGGCTTTCTGGTTGATGTCAGAACAAAGTTTTCCTTCACAAGCTGAAGAGCATGTTAAAGTAACCAAAATAAATATTAATGTGCAGCACTAAACAGAGAGAGAGAGAGAGAGAGAGAGAGAGAGAGAGAGAGAGAGAGAGAGAAAGAGAATAGTACAAGTGTCGGCCACTGTTTGTCTTCATAGAACAAATTGGGCCAATGAAACCAAGTCTTGGAATGTTCTGACTCAAATATAACTAAATTCAATGCAAATAAAGACATAAAGGCCAGCTAAGTTAAATGTAAACACACATTCAAATATTATGTAATTTTGTAGGACTTGTCGATAACAGGATCCATGCATGCTCATGTGTCTCTGGCACTATTAGTGTTACAGCTAAAACAAATTCCTACATTTTTTCTTTAACTGGTGGTGCTGTGGTGTAAACCACTGAGCCTTGGGCTTCCGATTGGAAGGTCAACGGTTCAAATCCCCGCGACGGGATGAGCTCCCATTGTTCGGTCCCTGCTCCTGCCAACCTAGCAGTTTGAAAGCACGTCAAAGTGCAAGTGGATAAATAGGTACCGCTCCGGAGGGAAGGTAAACGGTGTTTCCATGCGCTGCTCTGGTTCGCCACAAGCGGCTTAGTCATGCTGGCCACATGACCTGGAAAAACTGTCTATGGACAAACGTTGGCTCCCTCGGCCAGTAAAGCGAGATGAGCACCGCAACCCCAGACTCGTTTGTGGCTGGACATAACTGTCAGGGGTCCTTTACCTTTATGACCTGGGGCGAAGCATCAGGGGAGGAGAAGGAAAGCTACTCAGGAAGTCTCTTCATTCTGTTGGAATTGGATGCTTCCTTGCACCTTTGACTTAAAATTGCAATCCTATATACATTTGCCTAAGTGTCTGAGTGAACTCATCAGCACTTTTGAGTAAGTGATGCTTTGTGGATGTCTGATTTAATCTGCACCTCCATTGCAGCAGCATATAATATTCAGATAATTAATTCTGAATGACCCAGACTCCCCGCACTCTTTCTTTTACTTAAAATTCAGCCAGGAACCAACACACCTCCCCAATACACACATACACAGACTTCTTGGCTGACTTCCCTAAATTATTTGCTGATCAAGGAGTAAAGCACATGTCTAATTAACACTCAGCTAGCTTATAAAACAATGTTGGCTCTTTTGAAAACTGCTGTCCTTAATTAGGCTATTTCTTTCTAACTGCTTGAAAATAGTTCAAATTAGAATAGCGAGAACGACTATCATACCCAAAAAGCCATTATTAAAATCTGAAAAAGCCCCATCCATAGCAAAAGATCATTAGACTGAATTGCAGTTCGTTTGCAAAGATGGCACTTTGAGATTGTTCCTTACAAAAGCCATTCTAAACTAGAACAAGGATGCAATCTAATAAAGAGGATTAACAAAGCCTTGAAGAAATGTAGAAATCATCTTGCAGCTCATCAAACAGGAAATTGTTATTCCTTGACATAAAAGAAAGATTACACATTAGGAGCCTGTTGGAGGAGGGGATGTCCTATTGTGTGAGGGCAAGAAGCAGGATTTTTTTCATTGATAATGATAATAGCATCCTCTTAGTACATATAACTAGTCTGCAATCCTAGGCACTTATCGGTATGCTTGAGAAGAAACTCCCGTGAGCTGTGTGGTACTTGCTTTCAACTATACAAACATTTGAGTTGGACTATACACTTGGCAGCCACATCAAAGCTTATAATTTTATCGGTTTCAGTTTATACAGCACCTTTGCTCCCATTATGATTCATATTATAAGATACTGTAAATATAGTATTAAAGGTAAAGGTAAAGGGACCCCTGACCATTAGGTCCAGTTGCGGACGACTCTGGGGTTGCGGCACTCATCTTGCTTTACTGGCCGAGGGAGCCAGCGTACAGCTTCTGGGTCATGTGGCCAGCATGACTAAGCCTCTTCTGGCGAACCAGAGCAGTGCACAGAAACGCCGTTTACCTTCCCGCCGGAGCGGTACCTATTTATCTACTTGCACTTTGTGCTTTCAAACTGCTAGGTTGGCAGGAGCAGGGACCAAGCAATGGGAGCTCACCCCGTCACGGGGATTCGAACCGCCGACCTTCTGATCAGCAAGCCCTAGGCTGTGTGGTTTAACCCACAGTTCCACCCGCATCCCTCTAATATAGTATTAAAGCAAGTATTAAAACAATGGTGTGACTTGGTGCAACAGATTTATCTGTTAAGGATATCTTAAGGCAGGCGTAGGCAAACTCCGGCCCTCCAGCTGTTTGGGACTACAATTCCCATCGTCCCTAGCTAACAGGACCAGTGGTCAGGGATGTTGGGAATTGTAGTCCCAAACATCTGGAGGGCCGGAGTTTGTCTATGCCTGTCTTAAGGTGATAGAATCCTAGCCCCTTTCATTTGCTACTCAAGGGAAGGGCGTCTACATGATGAAAAGGGTCACATCTCCAGGACCCCAGTATCATAAATGATGACTAGACTTTATATGCACAGAAATGGAAAGATAAAGAGACTCCAACTAAGGGAGAATGGCTTATAAAACTGATGGACTATGCAGAAATTGTGAAACTGACTGCTAAAATAAGGGGACAAAATGATGACCTTTTCATCACTGGAGGCCATTGGTGGGCTACCTATCGAATTATTATCTTTATATGAAATAATGTGGAGGATTTGAGATATGAGCAATGGAAGAATGTATAGAATGAATTTGGGGGGCTTAGAAAATAAATGTAGATGTGTTTTAATGCAGCTATTAAGGGGGGGGGGGACCACATCAGGGAAGGACGGACAGGAAGTCAAGAAGAAAACGTGTAACAAAAAAATGATATACGGTATATGATGGAGTTATGTAATAATTTGGAATATTTAATAAAAATCATGGTAGAAAATGACTAGCCCCCCCCCCCCATGTTTATGTGTTAGGCATTGATGTTTGCTGTGGAGAAAACTACATTCCTAGACTTCCAAGTGATGTGGAGAATTGATAGTGTAAGATAAGCAGCAGAGCTCTGTGCTCCTTCTACACATGCAACCCTTTAATGGGATTAATAATAATAATAATAATAATAATAATAATAATAATAATTTATTATTTATACCTCACCCATCTGGCTGGGTTTCCCCAGCCACTTTGGGCGGCTCCCAACAGAATGTTAAAAACATGATAAAACATCAAACATTAAAAACTTCCCTATACAGGGCTGCCTTCAGATGTCTTCTAAATGTCAGATAGTTATTTATTTCCTTGACATCTGGTGGGAGGGCGTTCCACTGGGCGGGAGCCACTACCGAGAAGGCCCTCTGCCTGGTTCCCTGTAACTTCACTTTTCGCAGTGAAGGAACCGCCAGAAGACCCTCAAAGCTGGACCACAGTGTCTGGGCAGAATGATGGGGGTGGAGATGCTCCTTCAGGTATACGTAAGAGAATCCTAGACTCGTAGATGGAGCTGTGCCATTAAACGTACCGGCACTTAGAATGCTGCCAAGGCCAGTCACATGGTTAGTCAAAGTCAGTCACCTGCCTCATGTCTCAGTCAGCAGATGATGGGGCCCAGAATCCACTTGGCCACCTGCATACTCCAGGTCTTTACTGACGGCAAATATCCTTCCTTACCTCCCAGCCCTCTCTGTGTTTATTGTCAGATTTGCAGCCATGTCCCTGAATTTGCCAATAGCTAGAATTCTGCATTTGTGCCAAAGGGTATTGTCTGTCTTAATCACCTATAAAATCTTTGTCGGTTAATTCACTGCATTCAGATTAAGAGCTAAGGCGGTCAAAGACCTGAACTTGCTACTGAAACAAATACCTATTTGCCTCCACTGGCGTGGCACCAGCAGCCTCTCTGTTTTACTTTACTTTAAATCTGTTTTGCGAGCACTCGTAGTAAACTAAAAATTAAGCTTAGGATGAATCTAAATGTTTCAGCTAAGTTTGCAGGAAGTTCACAGTGCACTTGCATATTGCCTAATATTTCAGAATAAATGTCAGATCTTTTGTTTTTTTCTTAGTGCTTTGTTAACCATTCTGTGATAAGGAAAATTAGAGAAGGGTTACATTTTCCTGTCAATGAAAACTTGCATTGCCTTAATTGTCTTTGACCCAGAGAGTGAAAGAATCACATACACACCCCAAAAAATCTCATTGGAAATTGAAATTTGCATGTTTACCTATATAACAAAGGGGAATTATTGGCTGTACCTAATAGTGTAGAAATACTGAATGTCAGAAGAAACTATTCTCTCAGGTAATCCTCTGAGACCCCTCTTTGTGTGCATCCTCCATGAGAGATCTTGAGGGCAGCAGCATGCGAACGGGCCTTTTCTGCAGTGGCCCCCATTTTTTGAATGCTCTCCCCAGGGAGGCTTGCCTAGCACTTTCATTATACACCTTTAGGCAGCAGGCAAAAACGTTCCCCTTCAAGCAGGCTTTTTAGCTGATTAACATCAGATACCCTTTTGAATGTGCTGTAAGAAGGGGTGCGGAAGGGAGGTTATTGGTTTGCTTTTGTATTTTTTTGTATCTCATTTTTTTATGCTGTGAACCGTGCTGTGCTCTATGGATGAAAGACACTATGCAAAGTTAATAAATAAAAAATAACAAACAAACAAATAAAGCCAAGGAGTGTGGTGGAGTCTCCTTCTTTGGAGGTCTTTAAGCAGAGGCTTGACAACCATATGTCAGGAGTGCTCTGATGGTGTTTCCTGCTTGGCAGGGGGTTGGACTCGTTGGCCCTTGTGGTCTCTTCCAACTCTATGATTCTATGATTCTATGAAAGTTAATTAGCTATTGCTTTCTCTTCCCACGCAAATAAAACCCAAATCCTTGTTTCTGTCACACTGTAGTGCAGGGGTAAGAAACAGGTGGATCTCCAGGCATTAACAATAACAACAACAACAACAACAACAACAACAACAACAACAACAACAATTTATTACTTATACCCCACTCATCTGGCTGGGCCTCCCCAGCCACTCTGGATGGCTTCCAACAGAATATTAAAAAACATAATAAAATATCAAACTTTAAAAACTTCCCTAAACAGGGCTGATTTCAGATGTCTTCTAAAAGTCTGGTAGTTGTTTATTTCCTTGACATCTGGTGGGAGGGTGTTCCAGAGGACGGGCACCACCACCGAGAAGGCCCTCTGCCTGGTTCCCTGTAACCTCACTTCTCGCAGGGAGGGAACCACCAGAAGGACCTCGGAGCTGGACCTCAGTGTCTGGGCTGAACGATGGGGGTGGAGACGCTCCTTCAGGTACACTGGTCCGAGGCCATTTAGGGCTTTAAAGATCAGCACCAACACTTTGAATTGTGCTTGGAAATGTACTGGGAGCCAATGTAGGTCTTTCAGGACCGGTGTTATATAGTCTCAGCGGCTGCTCCCAGTCACCAGTCTAGTCATCCCTGACTAAGGCTGTGGGGAGGTGGAGTCCACCATCTGGGGGGCCACGGTCTCTCAGCCCCACTCTAGTATGACCAGGTCATGGTGCATTTCTGCCAATGAAGGGAACTGTGGGTTCTGTGGGGCACAATTCAGATGGGAGGGATCTGCCCCTTCTTAACCCAAGGCCATTTGGTGACTGGGGCAAGTTTCATGCTCGACTCCTCAGTTGCACACTCCTTTATTTCTTCTGTGTCAGTGAATGTCTACCGTTTGGGAGAAAGGAAAGTAGCATCCCTGGGGAGAAGATTATGGCGGCCGCAAACCTGCTAAGCACCCCTTATCAGGAAGCTTAGCATCCAGAGAAAGAGACTTCCTAGGTGGTTGGGGGGGGGGGAGGGGAGTCCCTGCTATATACATGCCATCTCACCTGTCATAATGACATCCACTTTGCTAATTTAAGCATCCGCAAGCCTGAAAAGAACTTAATGCGTTTGGATTATATTAAAAAAACAAAACAACCCAAACCCCCAACAACTAATAAAATAAAGGAGGGAAATCTGCTAATGGCCAATTGCAAAGTACAGAGAGGCATTATTACATTACTGCTAATGCACATAAAGCATCTCCCATTGAAAAAGGTTGGCGGCTTTATATCCTATTAAACATATCAAAGTTGTGCTTCTATCACAAATCCTTTTATACACAGGTTTTAACAAATATGTCCTCTAATGGAGTGTAACAGCTGCTTTCAAAATGCTATGCACATGTGGTGCAAAACATAAAGGGAAATCGCCAAATATAGAGCAGGAAAGACAATTTTGTCTGGGGCCTGATGGTTGGAGGAATTGATTTCAATATTTGTGTTCCTGAGGCAAGAGTTGACTAGGCATTCATCTGAATAGCAAGAATGTAATAGTATTGCACAAGCTGTAAATGTTAAGAGTATGTTCCCTGACTTGAGGGCTGCAGTTTATTGTACTCTTTGATGTTTCCGAACTCAGTTGTACCTTTTTGACAACATCAGTATAGAAATAAAAAAAGGGCAGCTCCTGCAGTCTAGTAAAATCAAAACCCGCAATGCAGAACAATGATACACTGACGAAGGTGCCAGCCAGGGTCGCCATCGGGAGTGAGGAGTGGGGGCAGTGCTCCCCAAAAAAATTTCAAGGAGGGGGCTGGGCCC
Source organism: Podarcis pityusensis (assembly GCF_964106645.2). Classification (NCBI taxonomy): domain Eukaryota; kingdom Metazoa; phylum Chordata; class Lepidosauria; order Squamata; family Lacertidae; genus Podarcis; species Podarcis pityusensis. Next base: position 7,877,725 of record NC_138038.1, on the reverse strand, counting down.
CCTCAATATTTCATGGAAACCGTGCACATGCCTTGCAACTGTCAGGAGCTCATCCTACACTCGAGTAGGACCCTGGCAGAGACACATGCCCGACTGGCGTGTCCTCTCCCTCCTGGTCAATCATTCGGGAGTTTCAAAAGCTTTCTTCAGCCCGAACATCACAGCGACTGATGCCAACAGACACCGGCACACTTAGGGATCTGCAGAGTCTTTGCAGCTTGAATAACAGACCTCAGCAACTCAGCATTTTGGCTAATCTACTTTATTTACATATAAACACACACGGAGCACTGCAACATGGCTCCCTCTCTCTCTAGCATCAGACAGCAAAAAGAGAAAGAACAAAGGACAATAGTCCCACTTCATGGAACACGGTAACACAAACATCCTGTCTCCGTCACTTCCCACTCTGTGGATTCAAAACATACACCATCATGTGATAGACAACAATCCCATGACTGCAATCATGGAGCAGGAATTCTAACAGCAACATGCTTGCATCACGCATGCAAGGTATGCGGTATGTGCATCACACAGCGCGTCATGCAGTGTGCGTAAGTGTTGTCAGTGAGCTGAATTTGATACCTATTTGAAAGAGCACCAGTGCGTCTGGTTCCCCTGTGGGGCTGGACTTGAGGACCATTCCCTTCTCCCACTCTGAGTCCCCAGCCTCATCCCCTGAAGAGCAGGGTCTAAACGCAGGGTCACAACAATCCTAATCACCACCTCCGAAGAAGAAAACAGAAAGGTGTTCTGGAGAAGGTGTTCTGTAACCATGGCACTGTCACAGATAAGTCTTGCTCTCCAGCTGGCACTCACCTAATCCCAAAGGCCAGGGATGGGGTACCTGGATAAGGCATTTCAAAGATTTCAATGACTGGGCAGATTCAGGGCTAGGAGTGGTGGGGTTGGCAAGGGGTAGGAATGGGGGCACTGGCAAGGTGTGTGCTGGGTTTTGGTGAGGGGTTTTGGCAAGAGGGTAGGCATGGTTGGGGAATGAAGGGGTTAGTGGGGGGGAATGAGGGTTGTCAAGATGTGAAGGCTTTGGTGAACCAATAAGATCGTGTTTCCTTCAAAGTGCCCCTTTACCAAACATCCTTAGGAAAAGAGAGGCAGTGAACGGCTGATATTTAAATTACCACCTCCGCTACCTCCTTGTATTTGATATTTTATGTGAACCACCCTGAGACCTTCAGGTATAGGGCAGTATAGTAAACAAACAAACAAACAAAATTTGCAGTAAATAAAATGATACATGGTAGAGGTGTTTCATAGAGTAACTGGTGGCTAGCCTTTGTAAAGGATGAGAGAAAAGTGTAAGCATTTTTAAAAGGAGAATCATTATGCTGTTTACATGAAAGGAAGGCTTTGTAACAAAACCTTGATCGCATCTCAAGTGCTTTTCTGTGCCACCCCGCTAAGTTAGTCCTGCCATTAGGCAGAGAGAGGTGCTCTCCCTCATGTGGCAGGCGTTGAGTATGATGAAAGGCCAGTAGCAGCAAATGATCAATGATTCAGTTTATGGTTATTTTCATACCACCGCCGTGGGGGTTGGCACTTGAATTTTCTGCCTAAGGCATCACCGTTCCTCAGGCATCACAATTCCTTCTTTTGCCCCCCCTCGCAAAGTCAGAAAGTGCTGGGAGTTAACAAAGAGAGCACTTTGTTCCAAGATGAGGGAGAAAAGGCAACTTGAGAAATGTCTTTTGTCTTGATCTCTCATTCTGGAAGGAGATTTACAAAGGGCCTTGTAAAGGACATGTTTAATTTTTCCTTGGGATCTGTTTCTTGTGATTTCCCCCCCAAAATGCCTCATTTTTTTGCTGTATGACAGTTCTCGGTATTAAATCAGTCGCAGCAGATGGCTCAATGAATAGTAGATATTATTACCATGTATGATCACAGATTATAATTCTCATCTCATGTAAACATGCACCTGTCCAAAATGCAGAGCAGGGGCAAAAAGCCATTCTTAAGTAGTGCGGGTCCTAATGTTAACTGAGCCGATCTTTAAGATCAGCTGATACAGAGTTCCTGAGTCTCTTCTATATTAGACTGTAGGTCAGTGAACTGCATGTTTGAATGTTTTCCTACATATGTTTCTTCGCCTTTGCCAGCAGGTGTTGTTGATGTGGAGAAGGGATGGGGAAAGGCTAACATAACAATGTAAGTTCATGGAGGTAAATTCAACCAGATGCTATTGAGGAGGGAAGTTTGCAACTAAGCAATAGGTTCCACTCTAGCTGAAAAATGGAAATGTTTTTCCATTTCAGTAGGTTTAGGCTATCTGATGAATCATCCTGGATCATCCTGAATCATCATTCAAGCAAGAACTTGGATATCAGCTTCAGCTTCAAACATCCCGTGCCAGCAGGAAGTTGAAACCTGAGAAGCTCAGCATCTCTGTGATGTGGGAAGCCAGCAGAGAGACAGCCAGCTCAGCATGTTTGGAGAAGGAGCTTCTAACAGAATGGAGCCTCTCTCTGGGATCAGAGAAAGGTTCCTGGATTGTATTAAAGGACTTAAAGGACTGAACCACATTGCCTGCTACTTGAGAGCAATGTGTTACTTTGTATTTTGCTCTTAGTTATATTCATATGTAACTAATTTTAAGACAGCAGAGACATCACCTTGCCTTGCCGACAAAGGTCCGTATAGTTAAAGCTATGGTTTTCCCAGTAGTGATGTATGGAAGTGAGAGCTGGACCATAAAGAAGGCTGATCGCCAAAGAATTGATGCTTTTGAACTATGGTGCTGGAGGAGACTCTTGAGAGTCCCATGGACTGCAAGAAGATCAAACCTATCCATTCTAAAGGAAATCAGCCCTGAGTGCTCACTGGAAGGACAGATTGTGAAGCTGAGGCTCCAATACTATGGCCACCTCATGAGAAGAGAAGACTCCCTGGTAAAGACCCTGATGTTGGAAAAGATGGAGGGCACAAGGAGAAGGGGACGACAGACGACGAGATGGTTGGAGAGTGTTCTCAAAGCTACCAGCATGAGTTTGACCAAACTGCGGGAGGCAGTGGAAGACAGGAGTGCCTGGCGTGTTCTGGTCCATGGGGTCACAAAGAGTCGGACACGACTAAACGACTAAACAACAACAATTTTAAGACTGGAAAGCTTTAAAACTTATTGTTGGGGTGGAAAGCGCATTTATATCCACACAAGGTCCAGATCAGGGATTCCACGGAACAAATCTATTCTCCTAGTGGCACAGTAATAAAACTGCTAGCACATTTGCAAAGCTAAGCAGGGTCCGGTATGGCTTTGAATTTGATGGGGGACTGTGGGTTGAGATTCCTGCATTGTAGGGAGTTGGATTAGATTATCCTCTGTGTCGCTTCCAACTCTCCAATTCTATGATCCTATAAGCTTCCAACTTGCCCCTTCACCCATTCAAACTGAACACCTGAAGAGGGCTAATAGAACAGGGTTATATACTCCACTCCCCTGAAATTCTGCCTGTAAAGGAAAGCTCATGGTCTGAGATTAGTTCAGTCCTGGTTCAAAAAAAAAATGAAGGAATGGATGTCTTGAAATTATATCATACTGCAGACATGGACTTCCACCATGTCTTCACAGATATTTTCTCTCTTTCCCCTCTTTTATCCTTAGAAGAGTCAGTGTTGTAAGTCAAAAAACAAGTCTCTCTCTCTCTCTCTCTCTCTCGCTCTCTCGCTCTCTCTCTCTCTCTGTCCTAATAAAGAAACACTCTGAAGCCCCTTTTCATATAATGTTTTCTGCCATAAATTCCTGATTCATCTGCCTGGAATCCCTGATTTTTTTTTAAACTCCAGACTTAATTCCATGGGGCGACCATAACCTGTTTCCCCCTTGTTATGCCATTGCAGTAAGAGAACACAACTTGTTCTCTTATTTTATTTGTCTCCAACTTAAAAAAAATAAAAATTACTGGAAAGTACTTCATTGTCTTAAACCTCCCCCTCCCCCAACCCTGCCGAAAATAATTGCCATTTTATTGAAGAGCTGTAGAAGTAAATTAAAGCTAATCTATGTCAGCAGATGTACAGGTTATTGGGTTCACACAACTCACGCAAATTATTTATATAATGGATTGCATGTCACAGAATGGTTAATATTTAATACCCCTAAATGAAAATTAAGGCCAAATATAGTATCATTATGGAACTTGCTTGTTTAAATATTACAAATGACATGAGCTATTTTCGAGAATTTCTACTAAACTCTGCCTCAGTCATAGGATTTTGTACACAAATCTTTTCCTATTTCAACGCCCCCTCTCCCTTTTCACTGAGGCTACAAAAGATATGAGAATGTCATATTTCTAGTGTGCACGGAAAATTGCAACTGAGTTATGTACAATTAAAGCTTTTGCATATTACAATGCTAATGTAATAGAAAAACAATGACTCAGATCTGGTTCTATTTTCCTTGACATTTTCTTACTTTAGGGCTGTCCCATGGCTGTCTCCCTTGAAAATTCTCCAGAATTAAACTCCATCTGCTGGATTTGTCCTTTGTGGCCAAAAACAAACCAACAAACCAACAAGTTGTATATTTCTCTCTGTGTGTGCATGGGGAATAACTTGCACACAAGTGAGAAGATGCTTTGCAATTTCTACAGCTACAGCAGCTTTCTGTGATTAGGTGGCCAATTGCTTTGAAGTCCACATTTTATACTTTTAACTAAAAAGGAGGACTCAGTCAAATGCTACCCTGAAGTTCACCATTCCACGTGCAGGCTGAGAAGTTGGGTGTTCATTTTGGCAGTCGGTATGGAAAGCAAACGGGCAATAATTTTACTCGGCTTAGCGCTTCTGTCTTCACTCTTCATTCAGCTGTTGCTGATAATTTTCTTAAAAGGAAAAAAAGGTTGGTGACTTCCATCTTGATGCCAAATCAGAGTGAGGGCATTATCTGGAAAGAGTGCTTTCTGTTGAGGATGTTCTGTGTGTAAGAAGGTGAAGCTTGATTCGGGTCTTACCTGGTTTTTGCTTAAAAGAGCTTATGTTGGACCAGTGTTGATTCAAGTCCAATTTGACTGGTCAGCAACTTAACAACTTTCTGGATCAAAGAACCACTCACTCAAAAAGCCTGCACCTTGCCAGGATTCAGACTCAGTGTACTAAATAATTATAATATAATATAATATAATATAATATAATATAATATAATAACCCCCATGCAGCCCGCTACTGTATCCAGTGTCAGGGACTGGACAGAGGAGGAACGGTGGAGACCAGCTCACCAACCTGACCCTTCCAGAGAAGACGAAAACAGTTTAGATTTACAACAGGAGTTTGAGGAAGGTCACAGCTCAGAGGCAGATGAGGGGGAAAGCTGGGAAATAATGGGAGAGGAGGAAGAGGAAGAGGAAGTACCAGGGGAATGACAGCTGATGGACACAGTGTCTTTAGAAAGCATTCCAAACCCTCCCTCTCCTAGAACCTGGTGAGCCTTGAAAGTAGGAGAGCAAAGAGCTCAAAGACAGAGGGCACTTCTCAGCACCCATAGAGGAGGTGATGAGGATGACAAACGAGGAAGTGGGAGAGACGGAGGGGGTGGAGATTCACTCGGGACAACATCATTATCCAAGAGGCTGGGTTCTAAAGCCTCTCTCTGTAAATAGTGAATAAAAAGTGGATGCTAAGAAAATTCCTTGTCTTTGTACATTCCTGGGCAACAGGCTATGGGAGTTGCTGGCAGCATCCTGACACCCAGGACTTTCTCAGCCATTCCATATTCAGATATTACAGAGAAATAGAGTTGGGTATCATCAGCATACTTATAGCACCTTGCTTCAAAACTCCTGATGACCACTCCCAACAGCTTCAAGTAGATGCAATAGCACCAGAGGCGATATACTGCCCTGCAGCACCCCACAGCTTAAAAGCCAGGGGGCTGAGAAGCATTCATCCAATGTTATCTTCTGGAATTGTCCCTGAAGATAACACCAGAACCATTGCAGAACAGTGCCCTCCAATACCCATCTCCCATAGATAGTCCAGGAGGACACTATGGTCAATGGTAGCAAAAGCTGATGAGAGATCTAGTGAGAACACAGTTGCACTCCCCATCCCTCTCCAATAGCATGATCAAGGCAGATTCTGTCCCAAACTCAGATCTCAACCCAGATTGAAATAGGTCTAGATAATCAGTTTCCTCCAGGAAGGACCCCTTCAAATACTTTGCCAAAAAATGATATTTGCAATAGGGTGGTTGTCCAGGGTGGTTTCTTTCAGGAGTGGCCACACTGCCTCTTTCAAGGCAGCAGGGTGGGGGGCATGTCTGAAAGGGTTCAGGGTTTGAACGCATCCAGAGATGCCCCCCTGGCTAGCTTTAATTAGTCATGGACAGGAACATCACCAGACTGCAAAAACTGAAACTGACCTCACAAAATATGGCTTGATGAAGCATTGGAAACCTCACGTGCAACTTCCTCAGTCACAGCATCTAGCTTCCTACAGAGACAAACAACTTTGTCCTTTAAGTATCCATCAAGCAACTCTCTGAGTCTCTGAGGTGTGCCAGGCTCCATCCACTCACATAGGCATCAATGGCCTACAGACTGCCCTGAAAAGCTCTGCTGGCCAATTTCTCAAGGACGCAGTGGAAGCAACAAAGGAGACCTTCTTCGCTGCTTCCACAACCATGCAGTAGGCGCAGTTTGCAGCGGGATCTCCCCCACCTGCCCTCTAGCTGTTGCCTGGCCTTTATTTATTAAGGTTAACAGATTCTTACAGATTCATAAAAATGGCAGCAATAATACTCTACAGTGTGAGCTGCAGTTCCGACTGTGGGGACTGGATTCTGCTTGCAGTCACCTGACAAATCCTCACTTTGCCCACACGCCTCATAAATCACAGGCACAATATGCATGTGAGCAAAGAGCACAGCCATTTGGAGTGTTTAAATAGAAAAATGCAAATAAATAGATAAATGCCACCACTGTGCATTTGAGACTATAAGTCGGGCCATAGCCAGGCCTATGCTTGATGTCACCCAGCCAAAACAGGATGGACAAGAATGAAACCCCATTTGCCCACTGCAGTGATCAGAGCCTTTCAGTATTATAAGAACTGATAAATAGTCCGTGTGTCAGACATTTCATTTGCTTAATCAAAATTCCTAGTCTGCTAAATTAATCACCCCCCGGGGCTACAGGAACAGATTTCCAATTTAGCTGCAAAGCATTATTAATAATGAAAAGTTCTGGAAGCACTTCTTGATTCAAGTCTCCTTTTGTTGATCAGGCAGGTTTAATGTGACAGGACCAGAGGGGAGCAGGCACTGGGTCCCTTTGGACATTGCTAATAAATATAAAATAGTTCTTGATGTCATAGCATTCAGATGTCTCTTTTTATTGAAAATTACAACCCACATATCAGCGGTAGCACCATGTAGTATGCACACTTCCCCACACAGCGTCTGGGCTAGAGATTATTTCCGCTGCCTCCCCTAAAAGTTTCTAATTACACGGAAGCAGGAATGGAGCGGAAATTATAAAACGGTATGCAGTGTATGCATAAGTGGTCAACAGGGATGGGTTATTTGTTCACTCATTTTTTGCATTTCTATCCTGGTTTTCAATTAAAAAGTTTGATATGGCAAAGAGTGGAGAGAGAGAGAGAGAGAGAGAGAGAGAGAGAGAGAGAGAGAGATGAAAACTATATATCCAGCAAGTCAAAATTCAGAATCATGCCAGCACGGTAGACCTTTGCTCCCTCTCACCAAACGTCTAGCTACAATTCTTGCTTTAATTTAGTAAAGGGTAAAAGGTAAAGGACCCCTGGACGGTTAAGTCCAGTCAAAGATGACTCTGGGTTGTGGCGCCCATCTCGCTTTCAGGCCAAGGGAGCCGGTGTTTGTCCACAGACAGCTTTCCGGGTCATGTGACCAGCATGACTAAACCGCTTCTGGTGCAACGGAACACCAAAACCAGAGCAGAGCACAGAAATGCCATTTACCTTCCCGCCGGAGCAGTACCTATTTATCTACTTGCACTGGCATGCTTTCGAACTGCTAGGTTGGCAGAAGCTGGGACAGAACAACGGGAGCTCACCCCGTCGCGGGGATTCGAACTGCCGACCTTCCGATTGGCAAGCCTAAGAGACTCAGTGTTTTAGATCACAGTCCCACCAGCGGAATGACAACTTATAATGGTCCATCTGCCTCAGCATAGCCAACGCAGACCCACAGTGGCTTCCAAAGGTTTCCAGTTGGGTCCTCTCCCGGTCCTACCTGGAGATGCTGGGGACTGAACCAGGGACCTTCTGCATCCAAAGCAGTTGCTCTGCCACTGAGCCAGTGTGGTGTAGTGGTTAAGAGCAGTGGACTCGAAATCTGGTGAACCGGGTTCGCTTACCCGCTCCTCCACATGCAGCTGCTGGGTGACCTTGGGCTGGTCACACTTCTCTGAAGTCTCTCAGCCCCACTCACCTCATAGAGTGTTTGTTGTGGGGGAGGAAGGGAAAGGAGAACGTTAGCTGCTTTGCGACTCCTTCAGGTAGTGATAAAGCGGGATATCAAATCCAAACTCCTCCTCCTCCTCCTCCTCCTCCTTCTTCCCCCTCAGTTAGTTCAAGACCACTCTGTACGTTAACCCTACTGTATGTTCAATGGCTCCATTATAAGCAATATAAATTATTTTAGAGGTCTCAGTCTCCATGTACTTACACAGGCAAATACTAGTGTTAGCCCTGCTTCTGGAAGCATGAGTGCATTTGTATGTGTTCTCGCATTTCTCTTAAAGTGAAGGGGATCTTTGAGCTTGGATTTTGTTTTTCAATAGAGACTGCTTTCTGATCCCAGACAATTAGGGATCATACAGAGAATGTGTTGATGTTATGTCATCAGGCATTAAGATCCATCTATGTGACGACATCAAGAAGGCAGTATATCCAGTGAATAGTTGTACATTTTCACACACACCCATGACAAACTGACCAAACAGAGCTTCCCCTTCTTTTGGCTCAGCTGGAGAAGCAGCTGAATACTTTTTAAAAGCCCGTTAGCTTAGCTTCTTCAACAGAGTCTGTGCTGTCAACTGTTTGCAGCAAAAAATAGCATGGACTCCGTATGCGTGTGAGTAAAAGAAGTGAGACACCTCCCCTGCCGGAAAACAACGGCTCCATCCTTTGCAAATTGATTTTAATAACTGTGGCTAGTTTGCTGTGAGTCAAAGAGTTTTGCATGAACACACACAATTAAATTAATATGCAAATGTCCCGGTTCCTCTGAGAGCACAAAGAGGCATTCTTTGTAACACATGTGATGAGAATTGGGGGTTGGGGGAGAAAGGAAAATACATCTGTTGCCAGACTCTTTCCATTTTGTTCCCATACTTCCGATCGCCTGTTGGTAGTTGTCAAGAACAGCAAAGGCTACCGGCGGATAACCGTGAGAGGACGCAACTCACCCTGCATTTAAATGGAGCCAAGTGCTTCCAAACAGTGGACAGGGCCGTCTATTTGATTCCCTTCCCCTTTTTCTTTTTTCCTTTCTCCTCCTGTGAGGGAACTCCTATTTGGGGACTTCCCTGGCTTTTTTTCTGGCCCATGTAGGACCAGTCTGGATAGTTAGCCTTGGTGAAGATTTGACGTTTTCATCCCCAAAAAAGTTTTGATTTGAGTTTCCATTGAAATGAGGCTGCATTTTAATGTTGTATTTTATTCTTGTTTTTTAAGTTGTATTTCAATCAATTTGTTTTTATATCGGTTGTTAGCCGCCCTGAGCCCGGTCTTGGCTTGGGAGGGCGGGGCATAAATAAAATTTATTATTATTATTATTTATTATAGGCGCTAGGGGTGCGGGGCACCCAGGCGCCAGGCTCTCGGGGGCGCCAGGTTGAGAGTCCGGGGCCCAAGAGTTGAGTCTAGGGAAGAGCCTGCCCATCGGCCGAAGAGCTGCAGTGGATTCTTCTGCTGCGGATGGCTCTGTGCCATGAGTTCGTGGGCAACCGAGCCAGTGAGACACTGAGGTGGCCGGCTGGCTCTGCCCTCCTGCGCGCCTGGGACTGGGCAACCTTGGGGGGGGCGCCAGGCAGATCTTTGCACCCCAGCACCACATATGCTTAAGACAGTCCTAACCATGGAACACCCTGAGGCATGCTAAGCCAGTCTCCTCACCACCCTCTTGCAAACAGGGCCATACTTCAGCTCTCCAGTTGTTAAGGACATTCCAACTACAGTGGTACCTTGGGTTACATACGCTTCAGGTTACATATGCTTCAGGTTACAAACTCCACTAACCCAGAAATAGTACCTTGGGTTAAGAACTTTGCTTCAGGATGAGAACAGAAATCGTGTTCCGGCAGTGTGGTGGCAGCAGGAGGCCCCATTAGCTAAAGTGGTGCTTCAGGTTAAGAACAGTTTCAGGTTAAGAACGGACGTCCAGAACGAATTAAGTACTTAACCTGAGGTACCACTGTATGAACGTTGTGCAGGAACGTTGGGCGCTTTAGCCTTGCACTTGCCATTGCATAGTTCAGTTCAGCTTGAACTATCCAGATTCTTAACTGCACAAGGAACCTCCACAACCATTACCCTAGAACACAGGAAAGCCGTCTCACATCATGTGGTGATTTGGTGGGGCTAGGTGGTCTTTTCTGCTTGTGTTGCACCTTCATTGTTGCAACACCTGAGTTGCATTTCTGCTGCTCAGCCATTGGCAATACTAAGCAACCTGTGCACGCTTGCGACTTTTCCAATGGTTCAGCCATCAAGTGTCCGTGACTCTCTTCTCAGGAATTGCCCCTAATGCTTCCACTCCCTGGACAGCTTGCAAGTGAGGGGGCAGGCTGGCTGAGGGCACACAAGATGCTGGTGGGGCAATGCCCCCTTTTCCCTAATGGGCTGGCCTCTACTGGTTTCAAGGAGATGAATGGGTGGAATCAGAGCTGACAGGATGTGCTGTGTGGGGCTGTCTGAAGACGGGGAAGGGAAAACATATTGGAGGTGGACAGGCTAATGTCCAAGGATACAGGATGAAGCCAATAGTTTCTGCCAGCAGCAAGTTGGTGAGACCAAAGAAGACAGTGGATATGAAAGTGTTAATACTTGCTGGTGGCACCATGTTGGCTCTGCGGTATCTCCTAGCTTCTAGTTGTCCCTGCCTTATGCTTTCATCCCTCCTTGATCTAGCTGCAATTTGATTAGAACAGTGGAAGGGTGCTTAACCTTTTCCCCGGAGGGCTGTTTTTCTTATCAAAATCCATCCTCCAAGCTGCTTTCCCACCTGGCGGGGACAAGATACAATTTCTGTCCACCTTTTTGCACTCAGGGAGAAAAGCAGCTTGGTCAGTGTGGTTTTCAGAGGGCAAATTGCCCACAGGAAAAGAGCTACACTCTCCCTTTAATCATAACCAGATTCCCTGCAGTTCTGTTGTTTATTTTTTAAAAAAAGCTTTCTTGACTTATGCTTCGTGTGCCCAGTCATGACTCTTTTGGCCCGCAAAGTAGCAAATCACAAAGTTTGTCTCTTTGTCATCTTTTGTTCAGGCTGCAGAATGATCTAAAAACATCGAGGCTGCAGAATTAATAAATTTCAGCAGAAACCATCTGTTTCGCCTTCAACTGCGCTGTGACTGCCTCTGGTAAATAATACATAAAGGGCATTAGTCTCTAGAAACACAGTCCTGGCAGTGGAGAAGGAGGAAGAGGAAGAGGAAGAGGAAGGACTATTTCCTAACTGGGCAATCAATGTAGGGGGGAAAAACCTAACCTGAACATAGACCAGCAAAACAAAAGGTGTCTGGCTAGAAGACAGAAAGGAATAAGAGAGAGAAAATCTGGAGAGAGTTCTCCCCCCCCCCTTTATTTTTGGCAGGGTGTTTAAGACGTATTTTGACAGAAGCATCATTGATCATGGTGTATGCACTCATCGTAGTGTTGTTAAAAGGCTGCAAAAGCTGCTTGAGTGGAAATGACAAAAGATGTGTGCGTACTCCCAAGACAATGATCCATCTCTTTCCACTTTCAACTAGGGATGAAATGGATATCTGCAATTTTTTCCCCCACCAGCAGAAATTGTGTATTTGAATATGCCGGGAATCATTACTAAACAGGCACTGACGGCTTTACACATCGTTTCATGGATTCATGGAATAGAGCACAAGGTGCAAACAGGTGCTTAGAGATTGTGCAAACTGGCGAATACCGTATTTTTTGCTCTATAAGACTCACTTTTTCCCTCCTAAAAAGTAAGGGGAAATGTGTGTGCGTCTTATGGAGCGAATGCAGGCTGCACAGCTATCCCAGAAGCCAGAACAGCAAGAGGGATTGCTGCTTTCACTGTGCAGCGATCCCTCTTGCTGTTCTGGCTTCTGAGATTCAGAAATTTTTTTTTCTTGTTTTCCTCCTCCAAAAACTAGGTGCGTCTTGTGGTCTGGTGTGTCTTATAGAGCGAAAAATACGGTAGCTTTGAAAGGGACAGTGACTGAGTTTGATCCTGCATTTTGCGAACAGCCAGAAATGATTGTTCCAAAAACTCCAAAGCCCTCCATGGTCTTAAGTGTCCTGTAGGAATGTTAAGCATTCCCTTTCCAAATACATTACAGTGGTACCTCTGGTTGCGAACGGGATCCGTTCCAGAGCCCTGTTCGCAACCTGAAAAGAACGCAACTCACATCTGTGCATGTGCGTGTTGCGATTCGCTGCTTCTGTGCATGCGCACGACGTCATTTTGTGCGTCTGCGCATGCGCGAGCGGCAAAACCCGGAAGTAAACCTTTCTGGCACTTCCGGGTCGCCGCAGAACACAACCTGAAAAGACATAACCTGAACTGAACATAACAAGAGGTATGACTGTACTAGCAAGAGGTAGGGTACAGACATATCCTTGAAAACTTTCTATCCATTCATCCTCATATTCCTGCTGCTCAGCCATGAAACTCACTGGGTGACCTGGGGCTGGTCATTATTGCTCAGTCTAGTCTACATTACAGGGTTGCAGTGAAGTACAACATTAGGGGAGAACATTAGTTATGTTGCATTCCTTGGAAGAATGGGGGATAAACAGAAAACAGAGATTTTCTGTCTCCCAAACTGCTGCCTTGGGAGCCTTTTAAGGCACTACTACAAGAAAGGAGACGGCAGCTAAACACCGGGAATAACTTTCTGGTGGCAAGAGCTGTTTGACAGTTGAATGGACTTTTTCAGGAGATGGTGGACTCTCCTTCCCTGGAGGTTTTTAAGCAGAGGTTGGATGGCCATCTGTCATGGATGCTTCAGCTGAGATTCCTGCATTGCAGGGGGCTGGACTAGATGACCCTCAAGATCCCTTCCAACTCTACAATTCTATGATTCTACAAGAGGGACTGTGAGCAACATTGTGGGACGGGTGTTTCTAAGACTAGGGTGAAACTGTGAAGCTCCCTTGTTATTTTTGCTGCTGGGTGCTGCATGCTGTCTAAGTAATCGTGTTATGTTTTTAGTACTGAAGTGTGGTTTTTTGTTGTTAATTTTATTTTTGTGAAATTGTTTTTGTAGTACTAGTTTGAAATGCATCCCTGTTTCTTTATTGCAAGCCACTTTGAGCATGCTTTTTGTGTAGAAAAGTGGCAAACAGAAGTGTCCCTTGTCCTCTAGCAGAAATCACCCTGGAAGCTGTATCCGGCAATAATCTTCTATCTAAAACTTTCATGGTGCATAATAGAACTTGGAGGGGGGGGGAGAAGAAGGCAATTTTTGCACCATCAACCATGTTAGTGAAGAATCGCAAGTTGTTTCAGCTCAGTCCAATTAAAAAACTATAGTCTTTTCCCCACCACTGTGTCTGTAACAGGATGCAAAAGATTAATTTGTGTTGTACACATCTTAGATTTCAATGTTTTACGAGTATGTGACTAAAGAAACATGCTCCTCTAAAATTATCGTTCCCCAGTTACTAGGACTGGATTTAGGTTTGATGAGGCCCTAAGCTCCTGAAGGTAATGGGGCCCTTTATATGTCCAGCTGTCCTTTGTCAACAACAAATGGTCACTGTTTATTGGGTTGAATATATGCTATATGGTAATTTATGGACCTAATAGGTATCTAAAGCCATTTGCACATGCAGAATGTAGGCACCCTATATACAGAAATGAGCAAACCAATGATATTTTAGGGAGCAGGCTAGCAGGCAGGGCCCATTACTTACATCATAGGAGACTACACAACACAACACAACACAACAGACTGTTGCTGTATGTAGGTTTTAGTTCATTTTTTTATCTTATATTTTGGAAATGTACATCCAGGTTTTTTTCCTTTAATTTTTTTTGGGTCCCCCAAGGGAGTGGGGCCCTAAGCTATAGCTTGTTTAGCTTATGCGTAAAGCCGGCACTGACTGTTACCCTACTCCCAAGTAATCCAGTCTTAAAGCCAATCGTATTTACTAAGAAGTCTCATTGATTTCAATGGGTTTTGCATTCAATGAATTTTGTTTAGAGCTTTTCCTCCAGTGTGTTGCTTCTTTTGGTTGCAAAAGCCCTTGGATACTATAATTCCCTTTTTTTAAACCACTGTCTTCTGCCCCTGCGTTTTCGACTAACGTGTGTGTGTACATTTGTATTTATTTCGAATAGACCTTAGCCAGAACAAGCTCTCAAAACAGCTATTAAAACTTTTAAAATTCATACATGCAAATTTTCAAGGTACAATAAAACCGGCACTTAAACAAATGAAGTACCAGAAGAGCAAAATACGACAGAAGCAGTAAAACATGAAACTTGGCTCCAGCAGCACTTTAAAATTAGTATCAGGTACCAGTGTTTAATGAAGATAAACACATTTCTAAAAGTAAAGCTCTTCACCACTGTGGGAAACATGCTCTGACCAGATGAACCTCCCATAGAAAAGTATCCCATAGATTGGGTGCCTGTATGGAACTAGGGTACAAGCTAGTTCCCTCCCTATCGATTTGTCCCCAAACCAAACTGAGGGCCACTGTAGCCAGGGATGGGCAAATATGCCATTATTTGCTCTCTCTCAGTTTCTCCACATTTCCACATAAGTTTGTGATTTTATTTTCAAAAGACCTTTATTTGAAAAAGATTTGTATACATTTCAATAATTTTACAAAAAAAATGAAATGTATACAAATGAAAACTAGAAATAAAAATAAAAATGGCTAAAAGCAAATAATAAAAAAACCCAACCTCACAATTACGGATAACAAAGCAGTAGCTGAGGCTTTATACAATATGATTTTCTACAAAATTATTTCCCAGCTGTCCTGGGGTGAACGTGTGTTAGTTGATGAAGAAGACATTTCTTTTGGGAAGGGAGTTCAGGTCAATTTTGTTAACAATTAATTGTGCTGATGATAAATAGTATCTAAGTGTTTTGCCATAGGCTCATCTTCTAAAAGGCAGCACAAAACAGTGCATGCCTGCTCTGAAGGATGTCCCACTGAGCCCAATGGACATGATCCGAGGTAAGCACATATTGGATTCCGGCCTTAGAGCTCAATCCTAAAGATATCTTCTCGGACATCTTCCCCATTGAGTTCAATGTGGCTTGCTTCCAGCACAATCCTATACATGTCTTCTCAGAAGTAAGTGCCCTCAACAGGGCTGGATTTAGGTTTGATGAGGTGCGGCTTAATCATGCTGGCCACATGACCCGGATGCTGTACGCCGGCTCCCTCGGCCAATAAAGCGAGATGAGCGCCACAACCCCAGAGTCAGCCAAGACTGGACCTAATGGTCAGGGGTCCCTTTACCTTTAAGCTACTGAAGGTAATGGGGCCCTTTATATGTCCAGCAGTCCTTTGTCAACAAGAAATTGTCACTGTTTTTTGTGTTGAATACATGCTATATGGACCATGCAACCAGTCCATGCAGAAAGTAAAGGTAAAGGGACCCCTGACCATTAGGTCCAGTCGTGGCCGACTCTGGGGTTGCGGCGCTCATCTCGCTTTATTGGCCGAGGGAGCCGGCGTACAGCTTCCGGGTCATGTGGCCAGCATGACTAAGCCACTTCTGGAGAACCAGAGCAGCGCACGGAAACGCCGTTTACCTTCCCGCCGGAGCGGTACCTATTTATCTACTTGCACTTTGATGTGCTTTTGAACTGCTAGGTTGGCAGGAGCATGCAGAATGTAGAATTCTATATATAGAAATGAGCAAATCAGTGATATTTTAGGGAGCGGGCTAGCAGGCGGGGACCATTAAAGTGGTACCTCAGGTTACAGACACTTCAGGTTACAGACGCTTCAGTTTACAGACTCTGCTAACCCGGAAGTAGTACCTCAGGTTAAGAACTTTCCTTCAGGACGGGAACAGAAATCGGGTGGCGGCTGCACAGCAGCCCCATTAGCTAAAGTGGTGCTTCAGGTTAAGAACGGACCTCCAGAACGAATTAAGTTCTTAACCTTAGGTACCACTGTACTTACATCATAGGAGCCTACACAACACAAAACACTGTTGCTGTAGGTAGGTTTTATTTTATTTGTTTTTTATTTTATATTATGGAAATGTACATCCAGGGGTTTTTTACCTTTAATTTTTTTGGGGGCCCCCAAGAGAGTGGGGCCCTAAGCTATAGCTTGTTTAGCTTATACGTAAATCCGGCACTGGCCATCAAGTTCCACTTGTACTTACTCGCAGCTGAGCGTGCCACTGCCATCAGTTGTTTTGAATTATTTGCCATGACGTGATAAAAGAGTTTGGATTTGGATTTGATATCCCACTTTATCACTACCCGAAGGAGTCTCAAAGCAGCAAACAATCTCCTTTCCCTTCCTCCCCCACAACAAACATTCTGTGAGGTGAGTGAGGCTGAGAGACTTCAGAGAAGTGTGACTGGCCCAAGGTCACCCAGCAGCTGCATGTGGAGGAGCGGGGAATCGAACCCGGTTCACCAGATTACGTGTCTACCACTCTTAACCACTACACCACACTGGCTCTGGAAGCACCCATCCTTAGGGGGTGGGTTGAGTGATGCAGGAGAGGCCCGTCCCATTACTGCATCTGTAGCGAAAACGGGAGGGTTCTCTCCCCACCGTAGCCTCCCTTATGGGGCTTGTGTGGCTGTAGCTTATCGGTTTCTGCAAGATCTCACAAAAGGAACCTGAAATCTGCAGCTGCTTCTCCTGGATTCTCCAGGAGTGGCAGCGGGTGGGCAGGGCACCGAGAGCCACTGGAGAAGTGAGAAGCAACAGCATCAGTCAGATATGAGATGAGTTTCATGAGATATTGCAAGATGTCACTGGAAGCTGTTGCCACATCTGCTTGCCAGCAGAGAAGCAAGCCAATTGGGCGCCTGGGGCGGTGCTTGGGGGGCCAGCCCCCCACAGGGGTGGAACCAGCTGAGCTGTGGCAAGATGCTCCACGGGGCCTCCGAGGAGTCTGCCTGCCTCCTCCCACCCAGCCGCCCTACAGCTGAGGGGGAGGCAGCGGGCGGACCGTTTGGGGCAGCGTGGAGCCTGTGGGTGAGGGGAGAGACTCCATCAGGCAAGGCCTCCTTCCCCCTGCCTTGCCCCACCCTCTGCTTCTCAATGTGTACAGTGGTACCTCGGGTTAAGTACTTAGTTCGTTCTGGAGGTCCATTCTTAACCTTAACCTGTTCTTAACCTGAAGCAACACCTTAACTAATGGGGCCTCCTGCTGCTGCCACGCCACCAGAGCATGATTTCTGTTCTCATCCTGAAGCAAAGTTCTTAACCCGAGGTACTATTTCTGGGTTAGCAGAGTCTGTAACCTGAAGCGGTACCACTGTATTGTATTGTTTTATGTACTGCGGCTTGCCGTTGTTTTATTGATTATAGTTTAGATATTATTGCCGTTGTTTTATTGATTATAGTTTAGATATTATTGTAACTGTTGAGTGGATTTCTGTTTAACTTTTATATGTTCATATAATTATTTTATACTATTCTAATTGATTGTTGAATGTTACTTTTTTGATGTAGGCTGCCTATTTTAAAGTTATGTTTTATTATCACATTTTTGTATTGCATTAGATTGTTATAAGATGTACATTTCTTGTTTCTTCAGCTTGTAAACCGCCTTGAGTATTGTAAGATAGAAAGGCGGTATACAAATTAAAAATGATGATGATGATGATGATGATGGGCACCCAAGCCACTGCGTCACTCCCAGGAGAGATGCATGTCTCAGGCGCACTGCAGGCCCCGCAGTGAGTGCCGCCGGAATTTTGTCACCCCCCTCAGTGGTGACACCCGGGGCGGACCGCCACTATCGCACCCACTTCCTCCACCCCTGCTCCTTGCTTCTGCAGCAGCACTGTGCATGATGACAATGGAAGCATCATCCCTTGCAAGTCCACCGCCTGAGGCAGCTGCTTCAGTCCACCTCATGGATGGGCCGGCCCTGACTCCATGACCTTTGAATGCTTTTCTTTGTAGGGGGAGGGGGAGAGTTATTGTACATCCTAACCAGTTTTTGTACATTGCCTTCGGAGGGCTTTCCTAGAACGGCACAAACTCTTGCAGCAGGTTAGTGTGTCAGAAGATCCGGTCATCTAAGCCTGCCTTCTTAAATGGAGCCCATTGCTATGAAGCAATCAATGTGATCCACAGCTCAGCTAATGGCTGCTATCCTTCCAGCCTCACAGTGACCTGTCTGGACATGCCAACTGTCACCACTGTTTCATTTACTGGCCAAGTGGCAAAGGCGAGTCAATACTTTGCTCCCAAAACATTTTGATATAGCTTTACTGTGCATGCCTATGCATGTTTATTCGGAAATCAGTTCCACTGTGGCCAACAAGGCTAAACTCCCTAGTGAGTAGGTTTAGAACTGCAGCTTCAGAGCACTGCTTTTATCTGCTAACTCAGGCTTCACCTATAGACTTTCACGTCAAAACATTTCAGCACGATGCAAAATACAGCTGAGACTACGCTGTGTGATTTGGGAAGAAATGCATTAGTTTGCGAGCGGAATGCAGTTTCTCTAACTGTATGTTTCCTAGTGAATAACATGTCCCGTTAAAGATGATCATTGGCTGGAAGCAGAAGTCACCATTGATTTGACTGAGCGGGCTAGAAGAAGCCACGAGTTTTCCATTTCAATTAAACGCTTGTTGGGAATGCAGAAAGGCAGACGGATAATCTATCGCTCTGTAGCAGATCAAATGAAGGCAGGATGACATCTCCAAAGTAAGTTTGCAAAGCGGTGCTTATTGTTGATTTAAAGCAGAGTCCCGTGCCCAGCGGAAGGATGAGGAGTACGTGCTGCATACTCTATATTGCTTTATTTACAGTTCAAAGCTGGTATATTACAGAAAGACATCTTGCCTCTGCCGGAGCAGAAAATGCATCCTCTCTCCTCGACAGCTCGGAGAGAATCACACAGTGAAAAACAGGAAACCAGTGTACGTCACATCCAGCCTCCCTTTCCCGTGAGAAACTCCAACAGTACAGACTGTGGAATGTAAACACCTGTCTCGTGACAAGCCCTTTCGCTGCACAGTGAAGGAAAGCAGAAACCAACATCCTCCCCCTTTCTGTGAACATCACTGTGCAGCGTGTTCGCACAATATCAGTACAAACCCAACTTCTGCACATAGGTACAGTGTTGATCCCTTGATACAGTCTTGGACAATACATCAGCAGGAATTTCATTACCTGGCATATAGGACACCGTTACGAGTCCCTTCTGAATACATTCCCTAGCATGCTGCAACTTTAATTGCAAGTGCTTCGTGCTTTGCTTACAACCTTCAGACTTCAGCAAAGCCAAACATGCTTTGTTGTCCTGGTAAACCTGGATTGGACATTTGACAGGAATTTTCATATCTTTGCACAATTGTATTAACCATTCACAATCCTTAAGTGAATACGATAGTGCATTCAGTTCGGCTTCACAAGTACTTAAGCTAACTGTTGTTTGCTTCTTGCATGACCAATCAAACAGACCTTGATTGTACATGTAGCAAACTCCAGACGTACTTTTCCTGTCTGTAGTGTCACTTCCAAAACTTGCATCTGCAAATATCTCAAGACCACCAGACTTCTGATTGTTAAATCTCAGTCTGTAATGCATAGTGCCTTTCAAATACCGCGCTATGCGTTTCAGAGCTTTCCAATCCTTGACACTAGGATTGTTGACTTGTCTGCTTAGCAAATTACAGCTAACAGCAATGTCTGGTCTTGAACATCTGGCAATGAAGTTTAGCTTGCCTAGCACACTTCTGTACAGTGTAGTGTCAGAAAATGCTTCTTCAGTGTCATCTACCTGATAACCTGTTGTCATCGGTGTGTCTACAGGGTTAGCATCCATCAGATTTAGTTTGCTTAACACATCAGCAATTTTCCGTGACTGGTGTACTAGAATGTTACCATCTTGATCTCTCTCTATTTCCAGAGATAGGTAGTTGTTTACCTCACCAAGATCTTTCATGTCAAAGTGCTCTTTCAGTTGAGCTAGGGCGTTATTGTACATTGCGACATCTTTCCAAAAGAATAATAAATCATCAACATAAAACAAACAGTACAGTTTCTTTTGCCCCTCCTCTTTGACAAATACACATGGATCAGCTTTCCCTTGCTGAAAACCTAGAGAAAACAATACTTCAGTGAGTTTTGTGTGCCAACACCGTGCACTTTGTTTGAGACCATAAAGGGATTTCTTCAGAGCACAAACAAATCCCTGTTTTACCTGTACGCCATCAGGTGGAAGCATATAAAGTGATTCATCTAGAGATCCGTACAGAAAAGCTGTATTAATATCATGGTGACTAATGTGTAGATTTTCCTCTGCAGCTAGCTTGAGCATAAGCCTAATGCTTTCATATCTCACTGTGGGTGAATAGGTCTCGTGATAGTCTTCACCTGGTACCTGTGCAAAACCTCTGGCTACCAATCTGGCTTTGTGTCTGACTATCTTGCCATTTTGATCTGTCTTCGCTTTGAAGACCCATTTGCTTCCAAGCAGTTTCATTCCTGGAACTACTGGAACTAGCTCCCATGTTTTGTTCCTTTCTAAGGAATCAAGCTCAGCCTTCATGGCATTTAACCATGGCTCAGCTTCCTTTGAATCCAAACCCTGGATGTCTTGGAAACTTGAAGGTTCAAATACCTTCTTGGAGCTTTTAACAGCTGTTACTGCTATCGTAGCAAACTCATCAGCAAATCTCTTTGGAGGTCTGCCTTTTGTGGCTCTCTGTGACCTACGAATTAGCCTTAAGTCTTCAACACTCTCCTCTTCCTTCTTAGGAGAAAAACGACCTACTGTGAACAATGGTTCCTCCAATTCTTGATCAGAGCTTTCAGAGGGTCGCATAGAGGCTTTCGCACTCTTGAAATCCCCTGAATCACCCGATTCAGTTTCAGATTCAGACTCAGAACCTTCATCAGTGGGTGTGGGTTGTTGTGGTTGCTTTTGACTATCCTCAGTCTCATCACCGTCATCAGGATAACATTGGAAAATTCCCACATTCTCCCCCCACTTTGCATTGTACTCAACACTTCTCGTGAGCTTAATTGTCTTAGAGTCAGTCATCATTATTCTGTAAGACCCTTTCTGATAACCTAGAAAGATACCATGCAATCCACGCTTGTCTAACTTGGAGTTTTGTGGTGAGTGAACCCACATGTCAGAACCAAAAATCTTCATGTGTTTGATGTATGGCTTCTTGCCAAACATCTTCTCATAGGGGGTACAACCAATCGCTGAAGATAACCTGCGATTGTAACTGTAAACAAAACACGAGAGAGATTCGGCCCAATAACTCTCTGGAAGATTGGCATCATGCAGCAAGGTTTTTAACCCTTGAAGCAACGTCTGATTTGCCCTTTCCGCAAGTCCATTCTGCCATGGCGAGCGAGGACTAGACAAATCGTGTTGAATTCCTTTCTCAGTCAGAAAAGCTTCAAACTGCTGAGAAGTGAATTCTCCCCCGCGATCACTGAAAAGAGTCTTTATCTTCTTACCGTGCACATTTTCCAACCAAGCACAGAATTCCTTGAACCTAGGAAAAGCCTCTGATTTCTGCTTGAGATTGTACACAAAAATATATCTGGAAAATGCATCAACGAGAACCATGAAGTACCTATTTCCACCCAAAGAGGGCGCTAGTGGTCCAACCAAATCAGCATGAACAACCTGGTATGGTTCCGTAGCTTGCCTACTAGACACCTTACCTTTCGCAGCCATTTTCACCTTGTTTGCTGCGCATGCTTTGCACTTCATGTGGTACCTGCAGGGTTTAATAGTCATACCTTCAACCAAGGCAGGCATTTTAGATACTGCCTCAAAATGCAAATGACCAAATTTTCTATGAAAATCGTGAATACATTCTGCATGCAAACTTTTGTTAGAACCTGCAATGCAACAAGTGTCATCCTTTTCAACATCATCATAATACAAAACAAACAAACGATCAACATATTCAGCATGCAATACATAATCATTTTTCTTTGTGATGATGCACTTCTTGTTCTTGAAGGAAACGTCAATGTTCCGCTCATTCAGCTGTCCAACGCTGAGCAGATTATGTTTGGCGTCCGGCACGTAAAGCACATTCTGTATCGATAAGTCCAAACTGTGAAGAACAACAGTTCCGTAGCCTTTACTGGGAATAGTGTGGTCATCCGCCTGGTGAATCGCACCTTCCTGCGGTGTAAAAGACACAAACAGTCTCTTATCATTGCACATGTGGTGGGTCGCCGCTGAATCAACAACGAAGAAAGATCTAGACGTCTTCTGGACCTCTGCAACCTTTGGAGTGAAGCGTGAAACCATAGCCTTGTGCTGCGTTGTCCTAGACACCGGACCTTTGCCTTTGCCTCGGCCTTTTCCGCGCGATGAGCTTTCGCTGCGCTGCTCTGTCTTGGCCCTGGGATATCTGCATTCCCTCTTCATATGGCCTAGACGTCCACACGAGTAGCATTTCACTGCCTTCAAAGCTTTGGCGCCATCTGGTGGTTCCACTGCACTATGGGACGACGTCTGTGAAGACTCCCCCTTGCCCATGCAGCTAGCACCCCGGCGATCTGCTTCATTTAAAATCACGGCAGTTACATAGTCCACTGTTAGCTGAGCGGTTGGCTGCACAGCAATCTGGGTTGCAACAGACTCCCAACCTGAACCCAAAGATTGTAGTATCATGAAAGAATACACAGCCTCTGGAAAGTTGAGTCCTCTCTGTTGCAGCTCATGTCTCAGATTTTGCATCTCCATCAGATGTAAACGCACATCTCCACCTTCAGCAAGAGCCATATTATGCAGCTTGTTAAAGTAAAACATAGTGGATCCAGCTTCTGTCCTTAAGTGAGCTTCTCTCAAAGCGTCCCAAATTTCTCTGGCTGAGGTCTTATCACGCAATAGACAGAGCTCTTCTGGGGATACTATCAATGTAAGAGTTCCCCTTGCTTTGGAATCCTTAGCTTCCCATGCATCTGTAACTGGAACTGGGGGGGTTTCTGTAATCACCTCAAACAAACCCTCTTTCCGCAGAATTGCCTCTGCATACAGAACCCAGTCCGCGTAATTTTTCTTGTTGAGCTTAGGAATCCCACAAGCATCCTGAAGGGCCATCATGACTCTGGCATTAGCCTTCAGCGTCATATATGCTGCTTTAAATCTTGCTGCGTCACTGCTGCAGCTGCCTTATTCCAAAAGCGCACTTAAAAGTTACTTTCGATTTCCCCAGCATAGTGACTTGTGCCTGGGAGCCTTTTGCCTATTCCCGGCAAAACGGCTTTGAAAGATCAAAGTCCAGCCATAAATCCATTAACTAGAAGCTGGCAGGCTGCCCGGAGCAGTAGCACATACCTCATCAATCACTTTTACGCGCAGAGCAGATTCCGTTCCGATCTGTCCCTCTGCATTCCGATCCTTTGCCGGCACTCCGATTCGACTTCTGGAGCCCATAACCACGTGTTGATTTAAAGCAGAGTCCCGTGCCCAGCGGAAGGATGAGGAGTACGTGCTGCATACTCTATATTGCTTTATTTACAGTTCAAAGCTGGTATATTACAGAAAGACATCTTGCCTCTGCCGGAGCAGAAAATGCATCCTCTCTCCTCGACAGCTCGGAGAGAATCACACAGTGAAAAACAGGAAACCAGTGTACGTCACATCCAGCCTCCCTTTCCCGTGAGAAACTCCAACAGTACAGACTGTGGAATGTAAACACCTGTCTCGTGACAAGCCCTTTCGCTGCACAGTGAAGGAAAGCAGAAACCTCTTTAAAGTTTAAATTGTGCCGTCATGTTGTTGTAGTATATCTTATGCTTGCTGCTTTGTGGAGATACGTTCCCAAAAAGGAATCATTTAAAAAATTCAAATAAATAAATAAATATAAACAAATTGCCTGATATTCTAGTCTACAACAAAATTCATGACTAAATTAAACATAACGAAGTCCTCTGAACAACAACAAAAAATCAAGACATAATCTGCATGTGTACTAGATCTTGAAAGCACATTCACAGCACATTTTTCGCTGCGAATTCTGGACATTGGCATTGGTAAGGGTTGATGAGACTTGTAACTGTGAGGGGTAAAATACAGAATTCCTTGAGGGGAAGAATATGCTTTGAATGTACTTTAATGATACAGTGTGTACAAAACCAACGAGTGTACAGTGGTACCTAGGGTTAAGTACTTAATTCGTTCCGGAGGTCCGTTCTTAACCTGAAACTGTACTTAACCTGAATCACCACTTTAGCTAATGGGGCCTGCTGCTGCTGCCGCACCGCCAGAGCACAATTTCTGTTCTCATCCTGAAGCAAAGTTCTTAACCTGAAGCACTATTTCTGGGTTAGCGGAGTCTGTAACCTGAAGTGTATGTAACCTGAAGCATACGAGGTACCACTGTATTCACATAGACTCACAATTAACCAACCTCTGGATTAGAGTTGCCAATTTTCTTCCTTTCCCCCCCTTTTATCTAGCCTGGCCTTTTGCTCTGGTTTCAGTCAGGTTGCGGACAAGATGCTTTGCTTTCGGTGGAGAAGCTGGTCCCCCTGTCTCTATTTATGTGTTGGCTGGTATGGCAGAGGCAGGCCCAGTGGAAGATACAGGAGTCCATTTGCATACTGCGTGCACCCAGGTTAAGGAGGTTGCTGGGCCCAGTCTGAGGCAGCTAATGGAGTTCCTTGTGATATTGGGCCCAGTGTGGCCCCAGTCCATCTCAGCCTATCAGATGCTGAGATACATCAATCACTACCTAAGTCCCAGGAAAACAGATGGCACTGTGCATGACTGTGACAATGGCCTGCCCTGCCTGCTGAGTAATGATTTTCATACATACATTCTTTGGCTTGTTACCACTGTGTGACGTTAAAACCTAATTGTGTTTGAGGCTTGTTCAGGTACTATGACACTATGACAGGTACTATGAAATTAAACAGCGGTGTTTAATTTCCCATTCTCATTCAAACATATAAATGTCTTTGTATAAATACATATACAAATTTAATTCATTAATAATAATAATAATAATGGCTACAATTAACAAGATCACACAGAAGATCATTGGAGGCTTAATTTGGTCTGGTCTGAATGACAGTGGAAGCGGACGGCTTCCTGCTTCATGGACTAATGTTATGTGCTTTGAACATGTTGCACATTTAAGATAAGGTTTTGGTCAACATTATAGATCCTAAAAAATGAGGAAGTCTTTGAGAAGGGGGACAGACTTTAGTAATTTGGAGTTTCCATTTTCTTGTTTCCAAAGCAATAATGGAACATAAAGCAGAAAAATGACCGTTCCTTCTGGATTTTCCTTGTCAGCAGATGCCAAAAATCACATTTTCACTGTTCTGGGTGCATTGAAGTTGATTGGGTTAGCAATCCTGCCAGAAGTTGTCACATTCAGGAAGTTCATAACCCGTCTGCTTGTAATGATACTTTTAATCTTTTCTCATGCTCTTCCAGCCTTCTATCCATTTCTTTGCTACCTCTCCAGTTTGGTCATTTCTTGAGAGGCAACTGATTTGAGCCACAAAGGAAGTGTTGCGATTCGCTGGGTGTTGATCCAGGGAAAAGACTATATGCCTTTTTGAGAACTTGCTATATTGTTTGTAAGGACTTCTAGCCAAGAACCCCAGCCAAGGACTGCAGCGCTAAGAGAGAAGGAGAAAGACTAAGGAAGTTAGAGAACATAATAACAAGCATTTCTATATAGCCTTTGCAAATGTTCAGAGCACTTCACTTTTTAATCTATTCGAAATTTCACTTCATGCACAGTCAGATGATTACTCCAGCCAAGCGCAGTAGGAAGGAAATAAGATGGAAAACTGCCCACAAACACCTACAATTGATACATTTGCATCTTTTGTACCATTCCTCTTTTGCACTTAATACCCCACTCCCAGCTTCATGTCTAGAGTTGAGTGAATCTGTCAATTTCAGTTTCTATCTGTTCCTCATTTTTGAACAGAGTTCTCCATATTTCCATATCTGTTCGCTTTTTTAAAAAAGTTCTCATGAAAATTCATCAGGGTTGTTTTTTTTGTAGGAATCTCTCCTAATACAGTGGTACCTCGGGTTAAGTACTTAATTCGTTCCAGAGGTCTGTTCTTAACCTGAAACTGTTCTTAACCTGAAGCACCACTTTAGCTAATGGGGCCTCCTGCTGCCACCGCGCGATTTCTGTTCTCATCCTGAAGCAAAGTTCTTAACCCGAGGTACTATTTCTGGGTTAGCGGAGTTTGTAACCTGAAGCATATGTAACCTGAAGTGTATGTAACCCGAGGTACCACTGTATAAACATTTTTGCAAAGCAATTCTTCCTAATGCTATGCATTTATATACTTTTTTCTCACTAATTTATGCATTTTTGCCAACAGGATATGCATTTGTATTCCAGTATATGTATTTTTGTAGAGGTTAATTGGCTGCAGAACTGCATTGGAAAATTCAGATAAGTGCGAATTTCTAAGGGTGACTGTGTTCAGTAATTAGATGAATTAGGTAGAGTCGCCTCTAATTGTGAACTGAATTGATTCCGGCCGCCACCCCCATTCCTATTCCTGTTCCTGCTACACCACAGGTGCACACACAAAACAAAAGTTCTTTGCTGAGCTTGCATTCTTTACAAATCTTCACAAATCTTTAGTTTCCCTGTAGAATGCTTGCAGGCCTGTAAAAATGAGATATGTAATCTGGCATGATATGGAATAAAGTTTTATTGAGAGTGGCATCTTTAAAATGAAACTAATGTAACCTGAATTGTACAGTGAAGCCTTTATGCAAGTTAAAACTGGGACAAGGGTGACACTGTGGTCTAAACCACAGAGCCTCTTGGACTTGCCGGTCAGAAGGTTGGCAGTTCAAATCCCCGCAATGGGGTGAGCTCCCGTTGCTCTGTCCCAGCTCCTGTCAACCTAACAGTTTGGAAGCATGCCAGTGCAAGTAGATAAATAGGTACCACTGAAGCGGGAAGGTAAACAGCGTTTTCGTGTGCTCTGGTTTCTTTTACGGTGTTCCATTGCACCAGTAGCGGTTTAGTCATGCTGGCCACATGATCTGGTCAGCTGTCTGTGGTCGGCTCCCTCGGCCTTAAAAGTGAGCGCCGCAACCCCATAGTCACCTTTGACTGACAGGGGTCCTTTACCTTTTACCTTACCTTGCTACAGCACCCCCAAAATAAAAGAATAATTCCAGTTAGATGAAAAGAGAAATGAATTTCTAACACAGGCTGTTCTTAGACAACAGACTTTGGTATTGCATTTGTTTGTACATGTATTTAATGTGAAAAATGGGATTGTGCACTTGATTCAGCCGAACCCCAAACCAGATCTCACTGGGCCATCCCCTGGCTTCCAGAGCTGGTGCGCTGAGAGCGCCAGGCCCAGTAAGCAAAGCGGAAAGCTTGAAAGCTCGTTTTGCACCAGGAAAAGACCTTGAGGGTATTTAATTTGTGAAATTGCAACTGGCTGGCCTTCAACCGCATAAGGTTGAAATTGCACAAGTTAAATGCGCATAAGATACGATCATATTCAGTCCCCTGGAAAACATTCAGTGAAATGGTTTCCCCAGTTTCCTCATCTGTAAATTGTGAACACATCTAAAGATCCAGTTGTAACATTGCTTAATATTATTTTAATATATTTGAAGGAAGGCATGTTCACGGCTCCTACTCCTTCTGGTTCTCCTCTCTTAGCTAATTGCTTCCTACATCCACCAATATGAACTAACAACAGAGTTTCATTCAACATTAAAAGTGAAATTCTAAATAAGTCTACTCAGAAGAAAGCTCAATTGACTTCAATGGGGCTTATTCCCAGTGGATATAAGATTGCAGCCTAAGTGAGCTGATTTTTTAAAAAATGCTTATTTTATTGGTTAGAACTTCCTGGGTTATTGGATAAATTCATCTTCTGCTGTAAATATTTGGTGAAATGCCTGTCTCTCAATTTTACCACCCACAAACCGTATGAAGAATTGTAGGGCATTATTTCAACCCAAACCCCGGGGTGGAGGGGAAGTTTTACCGTATTTTTCGCTCTATAACACGCACCCAACCATAACACGCACGTAGTTTTTAGAGGAGGAAAATCCGTAGGCATGCCACCTGTAGGCATTCCCTCCATAACACGCACAGACATTTTCCCTTACTTTTTAGGAGGAAAAAAGTGAGTGTTATGGTGCAAAAAATACGGTAATTTCGGGACTGAGCCTTCCCTTCTCCGCCACAAGACCTCTTGCGTTCAGAAATATTCAAGGACATAAATCTATTATGGCAGATGGGAACTCATCAGCTCAGCAATGTACAGCTCCTTCTCAGTAATTATGCATGATAAACACCCTGATTTATTATAAGACGTCTCATTCAGCGGCATGATCTCTTCACAGGGACACGCTACCAGCTTACTGATCGAACCAGCCTGTTCCCAGCTTTCCGAAGGTGCTATTTTCAAAACACACATGCTTCGTTCCCTTCAAGATGCTTGATAGGGCTGTATTTTGAATACTGAGATCATCATTTACATTCAATTAAAACTTTCAGCCTCTTCCTCTAGATACAAGCTTGAAGCTCCCAGAAAGCACTCACTTTGCATGTAAGATTGGAGAAGTGTCATTAAGCCCCACCATCTTGCCCCAGCCCTGCCTCCCACACCACCAAGTGTGGATGATCTGAAAGTGCCAGAATCACAAAGATTATATTTTATTTCCTTTGGGATCTTTCCCCCCTCGTTCTAAAGCTATATTTGATGGCTCCTGGCACCTAAGGGTCTTCCTTCATGAGACACTCACATCCATTACTGTAATATTTCATTCAAAGCTAATTGCTGCGGGGCAATAGCATGAAATGCAGATTAAGTTTAAATCATACAAGGAACATTCAATAATTCAGGTGAATTTTTAAAAAATGCCATTCCGTGAAAATCTATATTCACATGAATATCAGGAAAGTGGAGCCACTTAGGGGTGAATCAGGGCAGGGAAATCATTGATTTCCCAGCCTCAGTTGCTCACTCCCAACATGGTGCTTCTATAACCACCACCACCAACAAAAAGGGTCAGGACCCTAGTATGCATTAAGTGATGCCTACAGCCAACTCCCTCTACCATAACTCACGCCGAGGGCCTTCTGGCGGTCCCTTCACTGCGAGAAGCCAAGTTACAGGGAACCAGGCAGAGGGCCTTCTCGGTAGTGGCACCCACCCTGTGGAATGCCCTCCCACCAGATGTCAAACAGAACAACAACTACAGTGGTACCTCTGGTTACGTACTTAATTCGTTCCGGAGGTCCGTTCTTAACCTGAAACCGTTCTTAACCTGAAGCACCACTTTAGCTAATGGGGCCTCCTGCCATCGCCGCATGATTTCTGTTCTCATCCTGAAGCAAAGTTCTTAACCCGAGGTATTATTTCTGGGTTAGCGGAGTCTGTAACCTGAAGTGTATGTAACCTGAAGCGTATGTGTCAGGGAACTGCAGGCAGCGAGGGAAGAAAGAATTAGAGGTTACAGGGAACGATCTCCACTGCTTAGTACTGGGTCTTCCTCAGAAGACAGAGAAGAGGATAGTGACTCTGGGGAGGAAGGGGTGCTTCAGAGAGAGGGGGATCCACGTCACAGGGAAAAACGGAAGGGGCTGAGCCGTTGGCTGTGTTGGTCTCGAGGGAGAGGGAAAAGAGAAACCAGTCAGAGCAACGCGTCATGAGAGACGGATCGCTTTGTTTATTCTGCATGTAATCTTGTCAGAAGGAAATAAAGAAAGGAATTTATGGCTGGCTGCCGGGAGTGTTTTCTCTGCAGCAACGCGTGCAGCTGGCTAGCCTACAGTATGTAACCCGAGGTACCACTGTACCACACTTTTAGAAGACATCTGAAGGCAGCCCTATTTAGGGAAGCTTTTAATGTTTGATGCATTACTGTATTTTAATATTTTGTTGGAAGCCACCCAGAGTGGCTGGGGAAGCTCAGCCGGATGGATGGAGTATAAATTATATAGTATTATTATTATTAGGTTAAAATTCAGAGTTGCCACTAGTTTTCATCTAAAGCCGAACTTGAGGCAACTTTGTAGAATAGTGGCCAGCAGAACCATATCTAAGAATTTTGGGGGGGGGAGGAATAATAACAAATAAAGATCAGGAACAGTTCTTAGGAAAGTGTTACACGTCTCTCGAGGTTCTTAACCATGAGTCTCATCAGGGGAAAAGGCAGGGTATGACATTAGAAACACACTACAAAACACGAATGATCAAAACATGGTAAAAAGCATACTGACAGACAGCCTAATAGTAAAACAATCATCATAATAACAGTCCTCTCCCTTGTACTTCTACAGGCTCTCTAGGGAGAGCATTCCACAATCGGGGAGCCACCACTGAAAAGGCCCATTCGCTTTTTGCCACCCTCCGAACCTCTCTGGGAGGGGGGAAATAGAGTCGTCATGGGGAGGGCTTGTAGGCTAATCGGGTCCAACCCGCTGCTTGATGCAGGAAATCCAGAGCTAGAGATGTCTACTTAAAGACCTCCAGGAAGGAGGAGGCCACAAAACGCTTGGCAATTGGCTCCATTGCCAAACTGCTCTCACAGTTAAGAAACGTCTCCTAACATTCAACCGAAACCTACTCTCACGTAACTTAAGCTGACTATATTGCATTGTGCCTTAGGGGCAGCCCTTTGCTTTCCAGACTTTGCCCTCCATTCTCGCAAGACTTTCACTATGCATGGGTCTCGCCTGAATCTGACAACTTGCCCTGTATCATACTGGAACAAAAGTAGCCTTTCTCCAGTAAAGTTGTTTTATGATTAAATATTTTTGTTCTTGTCAGTTTCCTTTTGTCTATAGCAGGGGTCAGCAAACTTACTGCGCCTCGGGCCAGTGTCTCCAGAGCCGATTGCGCGGCAGGCCGGAGGGCTGGGGAGCAGGTGCCCATGCGCTTGTGCACACGCTATTTCCGCCGTACTTCCAGGTCGGAGGAACACTGGAAATAGCGTGTGCGCATGTGCACTGGCCTCCTCTGACCCGGATGTGCACCGGAAATAACACTTAAAGGTAAAGGGTAAAGGGACCCCTGACCATTAGGTCCAGTCGTGACCGACTCTGGGGTTGTGGCGCTCATCTCGCTTTATTGGCCGAGGGAGCCGGCGTACAGCTTCTGGGTCATGTGGCCAGCATGACTAAGCTGCTTCTGGCGAACCAGAGCAGTGCATGGAAACGCCGTTTGCCTTCCTGCCGGAGCAGTACCTATTTATCTACTTGCACTTTGTGCTTTCGAACTGCTAGGTTGGCAGGAGCAGGGACCGAACAACGGGAACTCACCCTGTTGCAGGGATTCGAACTGCCGACCTTCCGATCGGCAAGTCCTAGGCTCTGTGGTTTAACCCACAGCGCCACCCACGTCCCTAAAATAACACTTGCACATGCACAAATAACAATTGTGCATGCGCACAAGCTATTTCCGGTGCTCCTCTGACCCAGAAGTGGGCAGCCGCGCAGCGTAGTGCCCGTAAGAGCTGGCAGCGGGGATCGCCGCGGGCCAGATAAACAAGTCCCTCAGGCCTTATCCATCCCGCGGACCTAAGTTTGGGGACCCCTGGTCTATAGGTTGTTCTCTGGCAACCTCTCACTGTATTCCGGTTAGCAGAACATCGTCATCCTTTTCTCTTGAACTAATGAAGCTGTCTTATCCTGCATTAAACCATTGGTCCATCTGCCTCTGTTTTTGTCTATGCGCACTAGTGGCAGTTCTCCAGAGTCTCTGACAGGAGCCGTACCTAGCCCTGTCTGGAGATGCCCAGGATTGAACCTGGCTCCTTTCTATGGGAAAAGTGTGTGCTCCTCAGTTTCCTTTATGTAGTTGCATCTACAGCTTCTTTGGTTTCCTTTCCGTCTACATTTCTGTTCAGTCGCCTCTTCATTTCTGAGTCCTTCATTTCTTACAATGTGTTCTGCCGTCCCGGATTGCCCATGACAACTCTGGGAGGAATGATTAGGTACAAAGAAAAATTGGAGTTTGTATGGTGGGGAATGGAAAATCAATAGCAAGACATCCTTTTGGTATGAATTGGAAGAAGAAAGTTAAGATATAATTCTACTTTACGAGAAAAGTCAACATTGAACATTCTCATTATGCTTGGCCGGGTCAAAGCTCTGCTCCTCACCCTGTGACTCCTTAGTTTAATTTAATAGCTGTTTCTCAGCCAAGGTAGAAAGGGAAATACGCTGGAGGAGGCAAGACAAAAATAACCACGCTGAAAGGTTTTCTAATCTAGATGTATTGGACGAGGGACACAGAGAATTAGCAAAAATCCAATGCGATGGATGCATTTTGGTGTTGATAGCATTGTGCAATTTCTCCTCTCCGCAAGGGCTTAAGAGGAGAGAATTACTGAGTGGGAGGAAGGGAGGGAGGAAACTTGCTGATCACAGCACTTACATTAATCTCATTTAGAGGCTGAATTGCCCTGAACAATATTACAGTGGACTAAGAAATGGTCATTACAGGAAGGTGAGGGTGGCAGCAAGCGCACAAGGAACCTCAACTTCAATTCACTGGGGAAAGGGAATAAAATTAGTCTTATTATGTATGACTGATCGCGCGCGCGCACACACACACTGTGCCAGAGGGGCATTCTCAAGCCAGATTTCCAGTAGTCGGATCCCAAGAGGTCATCTCCTAGGTCTCCTTTGATTAGGTTTCTCGAGGCCTGGAAGACCAAGCTCTGTGGTTCAAGACCGCCATCTAGACTGCAGTACTAGGACCTAGGAAGGACCTAGGACCAGCCCCTATCTACCTGCCTCAGAGCTTGTTCTCAGTCTGAACAACG
Organism: Podarcis pityusensis; assembly: GCF_964106645.2. Classification (NCBI taxonomy): domain Eukaryota; kingdom Metazoa; phylum Chordata; class Lepidosauria; order Squamata; family Lacertidae; genus Podarcis; species Podarcis pityusensis. The sequence continues at coordinate 7,844,559 of NC_138038.1, read as the reverse complement.
CCGTGTCTGGTGTGTGAGGACAGTATCTGGGTGCTTGTCCTTGGTAGTTGCTGTAGCATCTCAACAGCTGCCTAGTTTTGATCTTGTTGTGGCTTCTATCCCTTCTGATTTTCTGCTGCTGCCAGCTCTTGGGCTTTGTTTTTGGGATTTTTAGGGATTTTGACTCCCTACCTGGCTCTGCCCTGCTCACCTACCCCCCAATCTTTGTTTGCTGCTCTAGAACTCAGCTCCTGCCTGTTGGGGTCTATGTACCCACTTGTGGCTGAACTGAGCTGACAACCAACTCACCTGGGTGCTAGACGTTGATTTCTTTGTGCCTGACCCTTGCTGGGACTTCACAGTGTCCCTCACCTCCTCCTCTTCCTTTTCAGTCTCTCACTTTCACATGCACCCATTTTCTCAGCAAACTGATGCTTAGGGCTGCATCTTTCATTATTCCATGGCATGACTGACTTGTCAAGAAGTAAACATGGCTGAGGCGGATGCAATCTCCACTACACAGAAGTCCTGAATTTGGAACAGTCCTATTTGGAACCACAATGGCTTTTCCAGGACTGGGGGTCAGGGAATGGGCAGAGGAGGAATGGTGGAGACAGCCTCCCCAGCCTGATCCTTCCAGAGAAGAAAAAGACAGTTCAGAATTACAACAGGGGTTTGAGGGAGGTCACAGCTCAGAGGCAGATGAGGGAGAAAGCTGGGAAATAATGGGAGAGAAGGAGGAAGCACCAAGGGGGCGACAGCTGATGGACACAGTGTCTTTAGAAAGCATTCCAGTCCCAGAACCCGGCGAGCCTTGAAAGTAGTAGAGCAAAGAGCTTAGAAGCAGAGGACCCTCAGTGCCACCCATGGGAGGAGATGATGACAATGAGGAAGTGGGAGAAAAGGGAGTGGAGAGTCACTTGGGACAATGCCATTATCCCAAGAGGCTGTGTTCCATGTCTCTGTCTGTAAATGTTGAATAAAAAGCAGATGGTAATAACTTTTCCTTGTCTTGTACGTTCCTGGCATCCGGCTGTGGGAGTTGCTTACTGCTGCTTGACACTGAGCAAGGAGAGATAGTTGTGGTGGAGAGAATTATGTAGGCAGAAGGAGAGATCTACCAGGACCTCAATCACCTGCCTCACAGAAGAGAATTTTGGGTCAGCAGTATTTATGGTGACCATGTGTCCTACTACTTAATAAAGGACAATCCTCTATACAGGGGTGGTCAGTTGGGGTGGGGGCACCATCTCCTATGTTGCAGCTGCTTACCAGGAGGTAAGTCGGAGTGGTGATGTAATAGCAAGAGCTACATGATGCACTGCCATGAGCACCAGATTAGCTCCACCAATGTGTTTGCACCACACCAGCCTTGCTGCCTCACCTCTCTACCTCCTCGTAAGCAGCAGCAACATTATCTAAAGATAAAGAACCACTAACTGTTATAACCTGGATAGCTGACTGAGCAGGCATCAATATGAAATAGAACCAGGGTGGATCAGTAGTGGTCCTTGTGGTCAGACAGAGCATGACATGGATTTCTGCCAGATACAAATGCCACTGTGGCATAAATTAAATTAAGGATAAGGGCATATCTGAGTGAACAGAACAATACGTGTTTACTTCAGGTTCCCTGAAAAACCAGAAATCGACATCAAGCACAGTACATAATCAAGATGGGACTCTCAAGACACATCTTAAAGGGAATTTCTAACCTTTTTGAATCTTCCTGTCTTCTAAAAGACTCTTACACTTCTTTATTCCCAACTACATCACCATACCTGTCCCTCTTTCCATCCAGATTTCACCCCTCCCATACCCAAGAATCTCCTGATCATCTCCTGATGGTCTCTGCTGACTCTCCACAGAGAGCAGGAGGCGTGTCCTGCCTATATACTTATTCTGCCCAGCAACATATCAGTGTGTGTGAGAGAGAGAGTCAGTCAGTCAGTGTATCGGAGAAAGTGAGAGTGTTAGAGATCTTAGAGATAAGATTGCTGCTAAGTGCAGCTGCAGACTCTCAGTGTAGCATTGATTTATGCTTAGAATATTCAGCTCTGTATATAGCTTTGTATCATAGTTGTAGTTATAGAATAAAAGGAAAATATTCTACAGAGCTGCTCTCCGAGTGGTTTATACTCTGCAAGACTCTGCAAAACTCTGCTGCGCAACGACTGTATTATTGAGACAGTGAATCCGGTGCTCTCAGCTCTAAGCTGTGAGTCCACAGCACTGTGACCTGTTCCTGTGGGAAAAGGAGGTCTCTGGCGGTGCTACCCAGCTCGCCTAGCCCAGTCGGGGTTGAGGTACATGAGTCCAGTCGGCGCACTGGCTCTAGGGCGATGCTGACATCGGTTATGGGCCCAGTCGTTGTTCCAGTCGTCTGACCTGGCGTTGTTCCAGTCATCCCAGGCGTCCCAGTCGTCCCAGTCGCCAGAGGTTTCCGTTGCTGATTGCTGGACGGTGGAACGGACGCTGCATGCTGGACTGATTTGCGGTGCCCAGAAGCAGAGCTGTTTTGGAGCAGAGTGTTCAAGCTGCCGCTGTTGCTGTTGCTGCTGCTTGATTTATGGAGGTATGTTGCTGACTGCCAAAGGAAGAAGATAGCATCCCTGTTTGCCTGTTAATTGCGCTCTGAGTGGGAGAGAGAGTGGCTGAAGGAGTCAAGGCTTTATCTGTGTTGCACGAGGGAAGTGTCTTGCTCTAAGTAATAGCAGACATGGCCTGTGCACATTCTGGCCAGATGGCTCTGTCCTTTCCTCTCCTCACGCCTGAAACCTATGCAGTTTGGCAAGTAAAGATGAAAGCGCTTTTACAGAGGGAAAAGCTATTTCACACGATAGAAGATGACCCTCCATATAAGGATGATGATGATTGGGCTGAGTGGCATGCTGCAGATATGAAAGCCCGAGGGACAATTATTTTGAGTGTTTCAGACCACTTGCTGGTGAACTTAGAGGGTCAAGAGACTGCACAAGCTGTTTGGCATAAGTTGAGAGATATGCATCTTAGACAAAATGCTGGTTCCAGTGTGATTTTCTTTAAGAAGCTGTGCAGGCTGCAGTTGGAGAAAGGTGGTGATTTGCCTAGCCATCTATCTCAATTAAAGCGTCTCAGACAGGACCTTGTTCAGCGAGACCTGGCTATTTCAGAGGCTGTGTTTGCAATGCTGATGATCAATAGCCTAGATGAGTCTTTTGATGGAGTGGCTGCCCAGATTTCCACAATGCCTTCTGACCGGCTAACAGAAGATTATGTGTCTAGCGTGCTCTTGAATGAGTGGGATCGCAGACAGGCTGTTAAAGAAAGCCGGGACTGTGCTGTTAAAAATATGCTTGAAAATGTGCCTGAGTCTTCAGCAGGGGAAAGTGAAAGTGAAACTGCTGCTGTTAAAGCTTTGAAATTGAAGCGGTGCTTTTCGTGTGGAGCACAAGGCCATTTGAGTTTCCAGTGTAAGAAGTCTTCAAAGAAGAAGGGAAACTTCAGAGGCAGAGGGGGAGGAGGACGAAATCCCCATGCACCTGCTACTTCAAAGGCCTTGATCTCTCGCTGTTCCAGTCAACGTGGGCGGAGTTTCTTCGTGGTCGACTCTGGCTGTTCAAACCACGTGGCCAAAGATAAGAATCTCTTTGTTCAGCTTGAGAAGCAAGAGAAAGAAATTCATCAAGCAGATGGGACAGTTCTCACGAGTATGGCTCAGGGAACTGTGTTCTTAAGGAGCCTGAATGCAACTATTAAGAATGTCCTGTATGCACCTGATAGTCAGGACAATTTGTTGAGTGTTTCCCAGCTTGATCGTCAAGGGTTTAAGGTGGTGTTTGCTAAATCTCGCTGTGAAATTCTTAGAGATGGCAAGCTCATTCTGTATGCAAAATGTGTAAATGGTTTGTACCAATTGCCTTTTGTTTCAGGTACAGGCACTGCAGAAGCTACTGAGAAAAAGTGTTGCAATTTAACTGTAGATAAGAATGAGAAGTTGCATGACCAATGTATTCATTATTACCATCGCGTTTATGGTCATTTGAATTTCCAGGCTGTGGCAAAAATGCCTGATATGGTTCAGGGTATGAAGTTGAAAGAATGTCCCTACCACATGAAATGTGTTTCTTGTGCAGAGAGTAAGGCAAGGCAAGCTCCCAAAGGTACAGAGTCTGGGAGAGAGGCCAAGAAACCATATGAAGTCATTCATGCAGACTTAGTGGGGCCTCTAGCGCTCTCTAGAGGCAATTCAAGGTTTTTCATGGTTCTGATAGACTCCTATTCAAAATATGTTTGGATCTATATGCTGCAGAAAAAGGCTGAAGCCTTTACCAAGTTTCGCCAGTTTTGTAAATGGCTCAGAAATGTACATAATGAGAATGTACGTTTTCTTTTCACAGACAGGGGTGGAGAGTTTTGTTCAGAAGAGTTTGAGAGTTTTCTTTCTGAACAGGGCATTGAGCATAGGACGGCCACGCCCAGATCACCCTGGCAGAATGGTTTATGTGAGAGAGTGAACCAGACCCTGCAGCAAGGAATCAGAACGCTGTTGCATGATTCAGGGCTGCCCAATCCTTTTTGGGCTGAAGCTCTTTCGTTTTTCTGTCATGTGTATAACAGAAGATACCAGTCTAGTGTAAATTGCACCCCATATGAGATGCTTCACGGAAGAAAGCCATGTGTAAAGCATTTTAAAATTTTTGGTTCGGAGGTTTGGGTGCACACCTCACAGGGTGACAAACTGAGCAAGCGTGGAGAACATGGTATTTTCCTAGGATATGAGAAAGGGTCTTATCGTGTTCTGATCACAGACACGAAAACCATAAGGTTGACCAGGAGTATTGATGACAATCCACAATGGGACAAAGTTGGCGTTTTTCAGTATCATCCCATTTGTGATGATGGTGCAAAAGGGGCAAAGAAAGTTAAGAGGGAGGCAAGTGTTGTTGGTGATGATAATCCTGATGCCAATGTAGTTCCAGATGATGGCACAGATTATCAGAGCCCAAAAGCCTCAGGTGAGTCTGACGCTGACTCAGACTTAGCAGCTTCATATACTTTAGCTCCCCATTCTCCCAAAGAGGAGGAAGCACCAGAACAAGAGGATCAAAGAGTTCTGCGCAGGTCCGAGAGAACAACCAAGGGTGTACCACCGAAAAGGTTTTCTGAAGAGTTTGCAAAGACTGCAGTCACGAGCAACTCTGGTGGGTTTTTTAAACCAAGCATGAAGTGTGCTGAGAGTAATAGCACAAAACGCTTTATTTATTTCCTTACCTGATATTTGAAGGAAAGCGTGTATTTGAGTTCTGAAAAGTGGTTTGTTCAAATCTGCCTAATTAGAGATGTTAATTTGCATGTGAGAAAGAGAAATGTGTGTGAAGATTTTTCCAGAAGCTGCTTATTCATTTGTATTGTCACAATGTGTATTTTATGTAAATTGCAGCTATGTTAAAGATTCTTGAAATGGTCGGATGAAATAGGGGAGGATGAGGAGATTTCACCCCTCCCATACCCAAGAATCTCCTGATCATCTCCTGATGGTCTCTGCTGACTCTCCACAGAGAGCAGGAGGCGTGTCCTGCCTATATACTTATTCTGCCCAGCAACATATCAGTGTGTGTGAGAGAGAGAGTCAGTCAGTCAGTGTATCGGAGAAAGTGAGAGTGTTAGAGATCTTAGAGATAAGATTGCTGCTAAGTGCAGCTGCAGACTCTCAGTGTAGCATTGATTTATGCTTAGAATATTCAGCTCTGTATATAGCTTTGTATCATAGTTGTAGTTATAGAATAAAAGGAAAATATTCTACAGAGCTGCTCTCCGAGTGGTTTATACTCTGCAAGATTCTGCAAAACTCTGCTGCGCAACGACTGTATTATTGAGACAGTGAATCCGGTGCTCTCAGCTCTAAGCTGTGAGTCCACAGCACTGTGACCTGTTCCTGTGGGAAAAGGAGGTCTCTGGCGGTGCTACCCAGCTCGCCTAGCCCAGTCGGGGTTGAGGTACATGAGTCCAGTCGGCGCACTGGCTCTAGGGCGATGCTGACAGTCTCCTCTTTGACCCTTACACTTGTGTTGAGAGACCAGGCCACCTGACTCTGGGTTGCAATAAGGTAGAAATTAATAAGGAATGAAGACCCTTAACTGAAGAGTTTATCAAACCCTCAACAGGCTTCTTTCTGCCAGATACAAATGCCACTGTGGCATAAATTAAATTAAGGATAAGGGCATATCTGAGTGAACAGAACAATACGTGTTTACTTCAGGTTCCCTGAAAAACCAGAAATCGACATCAAGCACAGTACATAATCAAGATGGGACTCTCAAGACACATCTTAAAGGGAATTTCTAACCTTTTTGAATCTTCCTGTCTTCTAAAAGACTCTTACACTTCTTTATTCCCAACTACATCACCATACCTGTCCCTCTTTCCATCCACATCTAGGAGACCACAAATCCTAGACACTGCAACCCCTTCTGCTATCTATGGACACCACATGTCAAGGAACATCTCAATGCAACATTGGATCAAGATGATAATTAAAGAATTCTGTTGCCCCATTGTGATTCAAGAAGAGCTGAGAATCAAGTGCACAGACCACCTGCTCCTAGCTTCTGGTTTTGACTCTGACACACCTGCAGAACATTGGATAGATAACTTTACTCTCTGTCTGCTCTTCTGGAGTTTCCACACCAAATGGATATGCTTCCACCCTTTTTTTAAGTCTTTCAGGTTATGAATGTATTATGGTATTAAATATTCCCGTGATTTAATACCTGTGTGTTGCACCACATTAATCAATTCAGGATTGACGCTTTCTTCCACTTCATGGTAGTAAATAAATGCTTCTGATTCCACTTGGATTCTTCTTGTGGATGTGAATTTCTGGGTTTAAACTACCTTCTCGGAGCAGCACAAAGTTGACTCGCATTGAAGATCCCACCTCTCTAGTAAATGCACACACATACGGGTTCTTAGAGACACATGTAACAAGAGCCATGGAACCAGGAGCCCAACACCAGTAGCGCTGTATCCTATCTGGAGTAGGACAAAGTAAGGGCTATATGGATGCACCAGACCTCCTGCTGTGAGGGGAGAGACTCCATCAGGCAAGGTCTCTTTCCACCTGCCTTGCCCCACCCTCTGACCTCCCTCCCAGCGCGGAGCCCACCGCCCACTGCGGTGCCCAGCGAACCCATACCCGGCGTATAAGATGACCCCCGACTTTTTAGAGGATTTTCCAGGGTTAAAAAGTCGTCTTATACGCCAGAATCTACGGTACTGTGGCTTGTCGTTGTTTTATTGATTATACAGTGGTGCCTCGCAAGACGAAATTAATCCGTTCCGCGAGTCTCTTCGTCTAGCGGTTTTTTCGTCTTGCGAAGCAACCCTATTAGCGGCTTAGCGGATTAGCGCTATTAGCGGTTTAGCGGCTATTAAAGGCTTAGCGGCTTAGCAGCTTAGCTGCTAAAAGGCTATTAGCGGCTTAGCGGCTTAGAAAAAGGGGGGGGAGCGAAAAAAAATCTCAAGACTCGCAAGACATTTTCGTCTTGCGAAGCAAGCCCATAGGGAAATTCGTCCTGCGAAGCAACTCAAAAACGGAAAACCCTTTCGTCTAGCGGGTTTTCCGTCTTGCGAGGCATTCGTCTTGCGGGGCACCACTATAATTTAGATATTATTTATTGTAACTGTTGAGTGGATTTCTGTTTAACTTTTATATGTTATTATTATTTAACACTATTCTAATGATTGTTGAATGTTACTTTTTTGATGTAGGTTGCCTATTTTAAAGTTTTATTATCACATTTTTGTATTGCATTAGATTGTTATAAGATGTACATTTTTTGTTTCTTCAGCTTGTAAACTGCCTTGAGTATTGTAAGATAGAAAGATGGTACAGTGGTACCTCGAGTTAAGTACTTAATTCGTTCCGGAGGTCCGTTCTTAACCTGAAACTGTTCTTAACCTGAAGCGTATGTAACCTGAAGTGTATGTAACCCAAGGTACCACTGTATACAAATTAAATAATGATGATGATGATGGTATATTAATGCAGCCCTGATCTTTCCATTTTGCCTCATGAAAGTAAGCTGCTGTTGCGAAGGTGGGTCTGCCCCACCACACAGGCCATTACTGGGGTGGATAGCCTCCGCCAATCTGGTGCCCTCTAGATTTGGACGACATATCTCATCAGCCCTGACCGTTGGCCATGCTGGCTGGGGCTCACCAGAGTTACACTCCAAAATATCTGGAAGTTGCCAGCTTGGGGAAGGCTAGGGCAGAGTCTTGATCCTGGGTCAGGAAAAAGCTAGAACTGTGTTTTCATCTATGAAGCCCATTCAGAGGCCTTCAGACTTTTGTACTGTTTAAGTGCAACCTGTGTTACAGCACTGTTGTGACTAATTTAAATCCCATCGATTTAATGGGATTTAAACACTGTGAGTTTTATCCGAACCGGGGTAAGTTACTAAATCTACCTGACCATGTGTTGCTCAGTCATCAGCTTCAGAACAGAATCATGCATAGAGTGTTGAAGCTGTTGGGATTTGATTAGATGCTAAGAGAGGATATATTTATTAGATCTTATCCTTCCTTCCTCACATTAGTGAGTTCAGCAGAGTGCATCCCTTTGCATCTTAAAAGGGAGTTGGATAGGCTGCTTTTAGTAATCCGGGATGCTTTATGGCAGACTGGATTTTCCTGGTATTTCCTTCCTTTTCTCCCACTCAAAATAATACCGTATTGGCCTGAATATAAGCCGCATTCCCCCCCCCCCCAAATTCCGATCGTGAAAAGTTATAGTGCGGCATATATTTGTGACCTTATGGCGCCACAAAGTGTCACAGCTACCCCCCCCCCCGGAGGAGCCCAGGAGCGTGGGGCAACAGCACCCAGCCCGCCCACCACTCCCAAGCCTCCCTCAAGCCACCGAATTTTAAAGGTGCTGCTTATTTGTGGGTGCGGCTTATATTCGGGCCAATACGGTAACTGCACACAAACAGTTTAGTTAGAAAGTAAAAATAACATTTACTCAGTTTACGTCTTCAAGAATAACAGATACAGCAGCATGATGTAGGCAGGTTGAAAATCCTGATTAAGTTACTGTGACGTTAACATGAGAGTGCTGGAGGTGAAATAGTTAAACAGGTTACCCAATCAGGACCCAGGGGGTGGAGTCAGAAGGACTATAAAACCAGCTCTGGGGAGAGTTCATTGAGGAGTCCGTTAGGAGGTGGTTGGTTGGTTGGAGTGGGAGTGAATTGGGATAGAGTTTGTGGGTAGGCTGAGTTAGTGTAATGAAATAGGCTGAGCCAGGAACAGTTAGGGGCTAGGCAGACAAGTAAATATCAGAGAGGTGGTTTAATGAATGAGAGCAGGTAGCGAAAGTTATAGGACTGGATAGGCACCCCATGATTGTAATTGACTGATACCATTTATGAAACCACATGCTTGTTAAACTGCAATAAATAAACAAAAGTTTATGTTTCAATTTAACCCTGACTGGACTCAATATTGTCCCAGATAGGGCCTGGGTGGTGGCAGCGAGAAATAAAGTGGTGGCACAGGGATCAATAGACGATGAAACGTCCAGGGACCCTGTGTGATCGCCACAGTTGCTGACAGATACTAAAGTCTAGCTTAAAAATGGAGTCTAAGTTGGAGCTCAGACATACAGAAGCTCTCACATTGCAGACATGGTGGAAACAAAAGTGTGCCCAGGCAGAGAGGCGCCTATTAAGTTATACCTCTTCCTGTCAGAACAGAAAGGGGAAGTGATCTCACAGAGTCCTTTTAATAAGTACCACAGGAAAACCCTATGAGCATCAGCCCCTATTATGTGCCTATCTAGCAACACATGAATTGTTGATCTGACTGCAGTAAATATCCCATGGAAGCTGGAACAGGGAGAGAGTTCAAATGCCAGCTCAGTTCACTGGGGAGCTTGTTGGTCTGAAGGCAAAATGAGTGTGTGATGTCTTCAGCACTTTGGAGGAAGGTGGGGAGATAAAAGTAATAATGCAGTCATACCTGGGAAGTCGAATGGAATCCGTTCCGGAAGTCCGGTCGACTTCCAAAACGTTCGGAAACCAAAGCGCGGCTTCTGATTGGCTGCAGGAAGCTCCTGTAGCCAATCGGAAGCCTCGGAAGCCCCGTCGGATGTTCGGCTCCCAAAAATAGTTTGCAAACTGGAACAGTCACTCCCCCGGGTGTGCGGCTTTCGGGAGCCAAAATATCCGAGTACCAAGGCATTTGGGATCCAAGGTACGACTGTACCTCAGTACATTTTCCAGGTTGGTCTTAGCAATCATAAAAGCCAGAAATCTGTTTTTTAACCAGCAACAACAAAATGAGTTTCTTGAGTTACCGAATTCTGGGCAAGATTCCAAATTCTATACTTGTATGGTGTGGTGTTCTAGATTTACCAACACACCCACTCTGCTTATATCTTAGGATGAAACAACATGTTAAACTGTCTGCAGCGATGCATAATATTATGTGTTTATTTAAAGAAAAACCATTGCTTATTATTGGTCGTAATAGTAGCAGTATTCTGTTCACATAACACTTCATTGGCAAAGTGGCTTCTAAGATGGTTACTAAACCAATTACAAAAAGATACACACCCAAAATTCAAACACACACTAAAGCAATCCAATCAAAATGTTAAAATAAACACCAACAATTAAAAGGTGCAATAAAACGAGCCCATTAAAATGCCAATTCAAGCAAGTGGTTTGGGTCGCGAGATCACAGAAATGCTTGTCTAGACAGGTGCTCTTTTGAACACATGCACACCCAAAAAAAGGTCAGATATACATGGGAATCGAGAAGCTAAGTGTAGAAATGGAAGCCGTATATTTAACATATAGCCTGATGACTACTCTCCCATCCAAAAATATCTTTAAGATGGAAACAATTTGCAACAAAGATGCAGTGGCAGAGAGTGTTTAAATCCTCCCCTCCAGGGTTCCAAGTATTTTAATTCTCAACCCCCATGGAAAAGTAAGGGGGAGTTTCAGGAGAAAGTGGAGGGTATTAAGCATTCCTTCCCCCTATGCTGCTGTTTTGCTGCAAATTTACTTCCAAAGGATACTTTGGAATGGAAAAGTGACCATGAGGCTAAAGTTGCATGTGGCTGCAGTGTAACATATCATTTGGTACGAAGTAATGGCTAGTTATAAGGGACGCGGGTGGTGCTGTGGGTTAAACCACAGAGCCTAGGACTTGCTGATCAGAAGGTCGGCAGTTCGAATCTCCGCAACAGGGTGAGCTCCCGTTGCTCGGTCCCTGCTCCTGCCAACCTAGCAGTTTGAAAGCACATCAAAATGCAAGTAGATAAATAGGTACTGCTCGGGTGTGAAGGTAAACGGCGTTTCCGTGCGCTGCTCTGGTTCGCCAGAAGCGGCTTAGTCATGCTGGCCACATGACCCAGAAGCTGTACGCCGGCTCCCTTGGCCAGTAAAGCGAGATGAGTGCCGCAACCCCAGAGTCAGCCATGACTGGACCTAATGGTCAGGGGTCCCTTTACCTTTAATGGCTAGTTATATGACTGGAGTGCCTGGTGTGCTCTGGTCCATGGGGTCACGAAGAGTCAGACACGACTAAACAACTAAACAACAACAACAATGGCTAGTTATATAATAAGAGTTAAGGCATGGATAGGCAAACTAAGGCCTGGGGGCCGGATGCGGCCCAATTGCCTTCTAAATCTGGCCCGTGGACGGTCTGGGAATCAGCATGCTTTTAAATGAGTAAAATGTGTCCTTTTATTTCAAATGCATCTCTGGGTTATTTGTGAGGCATAGGAATTCGTTCATTATTTCCCCCCAAAAAATATAGTCCGGCCCCCCACAAGGTCTGAAGGACAGTGGACTGGCCCCCTGCTGAAAAAGTTTGCTGAGCCCTGAGTTAAGGGATAATTTACTTGGTACTTAACAGTGGGCCATCTCTAGGATAACACAATGGCAAAAGACAACCGCCCTGCTTGCCTTGGAGACAGACGCCACCAAGATGTTTTGCATACAATGGTACCTCAGTTGTCGAACATAATCCATTCCGGAAGGCCATTCAACTTCCAAAACGATTGACAACCGAGGTGCAAAGCGCAGTCGACAAAGTCAATTGAGAAAATTGAAAAAAATGCAGCGGAAGACGTTTGACTTCCGAAAAGCGTTCGAAAATGGAAGCAATTGCTTCCAGATTTTCGGTGTTCGAAAACCGAAACATTTGGCTTCCGAGACACTTGAAAACCAAGGTACCATTGTATATGTTCTTTAGAACTTGGTTATTATTTGTCAGTAGTATTCAATATTAGCTGGCACTGCACATCTCTAAAATACTACCTGGTGCAGTCTATTCTTTTTATTTGCATGTATGTTAGATTTTCAATATATATTGTCTTTCTTGCATCAGTTTTACAGTGGAATGTCCTTTTGTATAGCATATTCAAATGACGTGCTCTGCTGGCTTCAGTTGCTCCAGCTCAGAAGCTTGATTTAATGTCAGCATTAAAGTCCTTAAAAAGCAGACAGATGTAATGACACAAGCTGGCGTTGGCCCTGCATCTAAATTCCTGCGCCTCTTTTTAAGGGAGACGGATGGGGCTTGCACAATGCAGTAGTGGGAAAATGAGAGGTTTAAGCAAAGGAGCTATTTAGATGAGAAAATTATAGCCGCATGCTAGCACATCTGCACCTTGACAATCAAATACATGAGCGCATGATAATTTTCATGAATTATGCAAAATGCTAATTAAAAAGTCTAATTTACTAATCATCTCTCAGGGTCATAACTGGAACTGAATTTTATTAAGGACAGTTTTGTAAAGGGATCCAACATCATGCATTGCTATTGGGGAAAGGGAGGCAGATGGCTTCCTCAAAGGACGGGGACTTGCTCAGCAGCCCTGAACCAACACTACTGCATGGAGAAGATTTCACAGGAATCTTTGCCCCTCTCAGAATGTACCCACATTTTCACTGATACATCAGTGGCACTTGTATGGATGAAAAAATGTCCAGGGGGAGACATGCTTCCTTCCCCAGCCTTGTCAAATGTGCCACTGCTCTCTACTCTATCATATAAGAAAAACATAGCAGCGTAGGACAGTGGTACCTTGGTTCGCAAACTTAATCTGTTTCGGAAGTCCATTCCAAAACCAAAGCGTTCCCAAAACCAAGGCACACGTTCCCATAGAAAGTAATGCAAAATGGGTTAATTTGTTCCAGACTTTTAAAAACAATGCCTAAAACAGCAATTTAACATGAATTTTACTATCTAACAAGACCACTGATTGATAAAATGAAAGCAATAAACAATGTACTGCAGTCACACAATAATCAATCAATCAATCAATCAGTAGCTGAACTGGGTTCCCACACAGTCACAAAAGCAAAACGAAAAGAGCTGTAAAAACAAAAATGCAAAATGAATAGCAAAAACAGACAGACCTCAGAGTAACACTCAAAACGGAAGCGTAGCCCTCAAAACGGAAGCGTAAGACTCAAAACAGAAGCGTAACACTCAAAATGGAAGTGTGGAACTCAATACAGAGCACCTTCAGCTTCTGAAAAATGTTCACAAACCGGAACACATACTTATGGGTTTGCAGTGTTTGGGTTCCAAGTTGTTTGAGTACCAAGGCGTTTGAGAACCAAGGTACCACTGTGTAGCAAAATGGGAACTTCAGCCCAGAGGAGCATTTTGACCTGCATCAAAATGCACATGGTATTACATATCTGTGTGCAGGAATATTCCAATGGGCATTCAAGCAAGGTTGCAACAGCAATGGTTTGCCCTCAGTGATGTAACCACATTGCCAACTCTGGATGAGAATTTTGTGCCAGGGCATCATCATGTTTGCTGATTGTTAGGGACTACGTAGTAAAGGAAAAATAAGCCTGGAAAAACTTGGGGAAAATGGGTTTCATGACAGAAGCAAATCAAGCTGTGAAAAGAAGATGAAACATCTTAGAGCATTCAAATAACATTTCAGCCATTCAAAATCACATTTTTCATCTCGATATTGGTTTCAGGTGAAAGTTTGGAGTGTCGCTATTGCTTAGACAGGTGACAGCATGTGGATTTCACAAAAAAGGGGACGTACGCAAACGTGAGCCATGTCTGTGTGGTCCCCCTAATGCATAAAACTTTTAAGTATGAACTTGAGAAGATCCTGCTCCCATATCCCAGCAAATCTTTGCCAAGCAGCATGCAACAGAAATATCAAAAGAATAACATATGTTGTAAAAATTACCGTATTTTTCGCACCATAGGGCGCACCGGACCATAGGGCGCACCCAGTTTTTTGGGGGGGAAATAAAGGAAAAAAATTATCCCCCCCCCAGGCGCGGGGCTGGGGCGGGGGAAGCTCGAGCTTCCCCTGACCCCAGCCCCCAAACAGGCAGCTCTCTGCAAGCCGCGGGAGCGCTCCCGCTGCTTGCGGAGAGGTGCGCGAAGCCTGGGCGCGCTGCTCTCAGCGCGCGCAGGCTTCGGCATGCTGGCAGCTCTCCGCAAGCAGCGGGACCGCTCCCGCTGCTTGCGGAGAGGTGCGCGAAGCCTGGAGAGCGTGAGGGGTCGGTGCGCACCGACCCCTCTCGCTCTCCAGGCTTCAGCGAAAGCCTGCATTCGCACCATAGGACGCACACACATTTCCCCTTCATTTTTGGAGGGGAAAAAGTGCGTCCTATGGTGCGAAAAATACGGTAAGTGGGTACAAAAGTCTAAAAAGTGGATCTTAATAGCACTTGAAGATTTCACATAGTAGACATTATAAAATGGCTGAGTCACTCTTCAGGAATAGCCTTCTTAAAAGGGGGTGGTGGTGGAGGTTTTCAATAGTTGCCTTAAAGCAAAATTGCCAGAGGGCTGTCCAAGTTCACCAGGAAGCTGATACACAGTGCATGTGTGGCACTTTGAAAGCTACTATATTTATAATATTATTGCGGATTCTGAACAGAATGGAAAAGCACAAAGGGCTTTGGTACGTAGGGGTGTGCTTCTATTGGGCAAGTGTTTCCGTATTACTTAGCTAGCAGATGTTCCCAGAAACAGGTTTGCCCGGATGTGAACTCACCAAGTATACTGAAGAGGTTGTTTGTTTTGATGGGGCCAGGCCCCGGACCCCTTGAAGCTTTAATGCAGGGGCATGTTTGAGAAAAGCCAACAATAATAGCAAAATCTCCTATTTACTGGCAGGCTTGATAAGCTTCCTGAGCTGTCACTATTTTAATTTGAGTTTCTCCTACTGCAGTAGTTCATTGATTATTAGTTACCATGTATTAGTTTGAAGGCAGAAGGTTCCATTATGCCTGTCAAAGGATTTAATGTAAGACTCATCCTGAAACCCAATGACATCTTTCTGCGTCCTGGGGCTGATGGATAAATAAATTGCCTGCTTTCAAGACAGCCGGATGAATGTGAAATAAGGAATGGGAATCTTAAGTTGTCACTAGTCTTAAGTGCAGGGCAGAGAGGAACTTGCAAAGTTATGTTCTTTCCGTAACCTTCTGAGATGGAATCCAGCAAAGGAACAAGAGTTCATTGTCTTTCCTCGCAAGCTCTTCAGAAGTGCTTTCTCTAATCAAGGAAAGGGGAAAGAAAAATAATCAAAGTAGATTGTGGCTTGAGAATTCATGAAAACTAAGCAATAATTATTCATTCAAGCAGCCCTACATTGGTTGCAGGAAGCAGCAGTGTTTTCTGTAACACACTATAGATATGGGAGCAAGGCGCCCTTGGTATGTGGCCTTTGACACCCAACAGTTGCTGCTTTTCCAGGTGCAGTTATGCGCCGCCCACAAGATTTAGCTTGTATCTGTATGTTTGGGAAACGGCCCATTCTCTTTCGGAGCTGTTCTGTGCTTGTTCCAATTCAGGAACCAAATCAGATGGGTTTAAAATGAGCCTCTGTCCCCAGCCCAGCCCAGAATTCACTACAATAGGGAATCTAAACATGGCTATAATGACCAGTGGGTTTTTTCTAGGGGTACTCAAGGAGAGGGTGGTCTTCTGTTTTCTCCACATAGATTTTTGTGAATACAGTCCCTTCTCCTGGGAAGGGGTGGTTGTGGAAAACAAACACAGTTTGTCATCCATCCCCCAAATCACTGAGATTAAACCTAGACCTGTCTACCAAAATGAGAGATGCCCCCCCCAATTCATTCCCGACTTGAGCTCAGGGTGTTTTCCTAATCAGTTTGGTTTCTTTTCTTTTCCTTTGTTAAAAAACAAATGCAGTTGCTGCTTTAAAAATACAGCATTTGTGGGGCACCACAAAGTGATTAATAATAATAATAATAATGATGATGATGATAATAATAATAATTCATTATTATTTATACCCTGCCCATCTGGTTGAGTTTCCTCAGCCACTCTGGGCAGCTCACAATCAAGTGTTAAAAACAATACAGCATTAAATATTAAAAACCTCCCTAAACAGGGCTGCTTTCAGATGTCTTTTAAAGATAAGATAGCTGCTTATTTCCTTCACATCTGAAGGGAGGGTGTTCCACTGGGCGGGCGCCACTACCGAGAAGGCCCTCTGCCTGGTTCCCTGTAACCTCACTTCTCGCAATGAGGGAACCGCCAGAAGGCCCTTGGTGCTGGATCTGAGTGTCCGGGCTGAACAATGGGGGTGGAGATGCTCCTTCAGGTATACAGGACCGAGGCTGTTTAGGGCTTTAAAGGTCAGCACCAACACTTTGAATTGTGCTCGGAAATGTACTGGGAACCAATGCAGATCTCTCAGGACTGGTGTTATGTGGTCCCGAAGGCCACTCCCAGTCGCCAGCCTAGATTTAGGATTATAAGGAGCCCCTGATCTGACTCCTTGTTAACTGGGCAATCTCATTCAGGAGTGTGAAGATCTCATCGGAATCACCCATATTTGTGTGTTCAGACCCAGAGACCTTCCCCTTAAATAAACACACATTTGACTTAAATTTTAGTTTTGGTTTTTGGCAGAATTTAGGCCACAACTTTATTGATTACAACAAGTGAGTAGGCTCTGGTTCAACTAGCTCCCTGCACCCTTGCAGGCAGCGCTGACCCAGGGTTCCAGCATAGGTCAGCCAAGGGTAGGCGAAAAGCTGAGAACAGACTATGTTCACCACCCAGATGCCCCCCTGGACTCAGGTATGGGCACAACCCTCTCTCAGGGGTTGACCAAACCATCGAGTCCCTGGATTCCTTTAACGGAATACCTTTCACATAGGGATGGTGAGAGCGTTCTCCCATCCCTATCACCTGAACCAGTGCCTATCCGCAACCTTACAAGTTGTGACGATTTGCTACGTGGCAGGCGAAACCCAAATGGTAACAGCCAATCAGCCAAGTGGGGAAAATTTCTGCTGTGCCCCTGTCCCAACGACAGACGACACACGACGGCATAGCAAAGTCAAGCGCAAAATGCCCTAAAAGTAGGGAGAGGTGGGCGGGTGTTCCGAATGCATGCGCCAAAAGAGGAAGCTCTGGGTCACGTGCAAAGGTATATATAGGTCGCTCGATCCATTTAGACTGTACCCCATTGGCCTGATTGAACCCTGCATCAAGGGACCTACCAATTGGGTGTTGTGGCTATCCAATAGACCCACCTACAACCAGGAGGTCAGTCTCCAGGTCTCACCACAACATGTTCCCTCTTTAAGGGAGAACACAATTTGCCTTGAAATTTGGGGAGCACACAGTGCTGGCTGCAGAAAACATTGGTATTTCATGTAACAAATGTAACAATCATTTGGTGGTTTGCCGCTTTCAGCTCTCTTGGTGGAAATGTAGCCCTCCTAACATGGTAAAGCAGTGAGAGAAAAATAGGTGCACCAGCTCAGAATAAATCAATAGGAGCCTGATTGCTGCTCATGTATAAGTCAAAGTGGGAGATGAAGGGGGAGATGCATGTATCTCTCGACCTTGAGCTCTAGGAGATAGATGTTGGTTCATGGGATGGGATGGCACTTCCCTTTAAGAATCAGGGTTGCAGCTTGGAGGATATTCCTAGATCTAGGACTTCTCCAACATCTTCAGATGGCAGCCGTGAGACTGGGTGCCTTTCTGCAAGTTCTGATCCTGCCAAAATCTTTACTTTTTAAAAAATTTTTTATTAATTTTCTGAAAATTTTTAAGACAAACAAACAAACAAACAAACAAACAAACAAACAAACAAACATCCTAGTTGTAATTAAACCAATCTTAAACATTGTTAAGTGACTTCCTCAAATCCCCCTGGTTGAATTTCATTGTAGATCATTTTAACAGTTTTCCAAAATCAATCTTCTCAAAAAATTTACTTGATCACTTAACATCTTTCATTCTTTCTAATTTAGCTTTAAATATCTTAATTCCTATCCTTACATATTTAAATCCTAAGCCTAGCTAATATTTGCAAGCTTTCCCAATTAAGTTATCTTAACATATTTAGCTAAGTAGTCTTTAAATTTTATCCATTCTTCCTGGTACTCCTCCTCTTTCTGGTCGCGGACTCTTCCAGTCAGGTCGGCTAGGTCTGAAAAATCCAATGATCCTGCCAAAACCTTTACTCTCCCGGTCTGCCGCACGGAGAGCCTCAAGGTCCATAAATAGCAACTCCCTAGTGGTCCCGGGCCCTAAGGAAGTTAGATTAGCTTCAACCAGAGCCAGGGCCTTTTCAACACTGGCTTCAGCCTGGTGGAACGCTCTGCCTCGTGAGACCAGGGCCCTGCGGGATCTGATTTCTTTCCGCAGGGCCTGTAAGACAGAGTTGTTCCACCTGGCCTTTGGCTTGGAGCCAATTTGATTCCCTCCCCCTCTTTCTTTTTCCTTTTTCCTTTCTCCTCCTGTGATGAGGCTGTATTTTAATATTTTAATGTTTCAATATTTTAATTATTGTATTTTAATCTTGTTTTTAAGTTGTATTCATTCAACTTGTTTTTATTATTTCTTATTAGCCACCCTGAGCCCGGCCTTGGCTGGGGAGGGCGGGGTATAAATAAAAATTATTATTATTATTATTATTACTAAAATGCAGATTATAATACTCCATTTTATCACTTCAACACACAACTGCAAGGATCCTTTTTGAGGCCTAGTCCCAATTTCATTTTGGGTGCAGTTCAAAACTGCTGTTGGAGACCTCCCTTGGTGATGATGGAGATGAAAACTTTACCGATTCCAGACTCGTGAGACAAACCTGTAGTTGTAAGAAATGTACATGACTCCATGTCACTGTGGAGATAAGCTGATTTTCCTTGGAGGAGAAATGTTTCCCTCCTATCAAGGCTGTAGCAATGACTTACAGCAGCAGAAGACCATGTTTTTTATCATGCAAATCTCTCTTGATATATGCAAAATTTAAAATAGGAGGGAGGAGGAATGTAATGTTTGAAACAAAAATTATAGCCATTTCTGGGCTTTTCGAGATCTGCACATGTGCAACGCACAAGGGATTTGTCTGTCTTCATGAACATTTCCGCCTCTGTCAGCTAAATCAGAAATTCCAATGCAAAATGTGGTCCTCAGGAAAATTATGTAAGTTTGCAGCACTCCCTGGGGGGCCTTTGGGTCCATAAAGCAATGAATGGCAGATAATGAGACATAAATATAGTACTTTCATCTGTGACAGATAATCTTGCTGCCCTATTCATGCAATGTAAAGAATAAGTATGCAGGCTTTCTTCAGCCCAGCAATCTGGATTTTCAAAGGAGGGGGAGCTTGCTTGTGCATGAATATGATGAAGTCTCAAAGGGACAATGAGTTTGGCAAAATTTTAGTTCTTGCGGGTGGAGGGATGGGGAATAGGTGCCATCATCTTTTGAATACTTTCTCAACCCCATGCGCTCACAAACGCACTGCGAGGAAAGGCATTTATTCGAAACCAGCAATAGGCTAGAAGTGTTTAGCGCAAAATATGTGCTAATTTGAGACAGCCCACTGGTTTACATAAAGGCTGAGAAGAGATAAAGCCAGATTTTTAAATATTTAGAAACCCCTCCAAACCAGAATGTTACAGTCTAACATCCATTTTAACTCCTCCACAAGCCATATTCTCTTTTTCAAATTGGTGCTGCATGAACTGAAATACTGCAATAAAGATGGAATACTACTAGCACTGAGCTGATTGTTTGCCCGTTTTGACTTTGACTTTATCTTGCCCAAGGCAACCCAAACAACTGACAACCAACCAACCAATCCATCTTCCCATAGATACATTAAAACCAAGCTGTGGAATGCATTAAAAACTTCCCACCTACTTCTAAAAGGCCACAGATAGTTCAAGACTAACAGCCTGGTTACAGAGGAAAGCTTTTGCAGGAGGCATAAAGATGTATAATGATGGTGTCAGGTGAGCCTCCCTTGAAGAGCATTCCACAAATGAGGAGCCACAGCAGAAAAGGCCCAGGGGGGCATTGAGGGTAGTAGCACAGAGAGCTCAGCGACAGAAGGCTCAGAATCATCATCATCATCATTTTTTTATACCCCGCCCTTCCCGGTTCAGAAAACCAGGCTCAGGGCAGCTAACAACAAATTTAAAACACTTAATAGATACAACAAAAAAACAGCATAAAATACAGTGTAAAATGTGAATAACAATAAATTCAGAATTCAAAAATCAATTTAGGGGGGAAATCCATCCATTAAACATTAGGTGATCACCAGGGCTAGCTGGTTAAATTAGTTCTATTTGGGCCAGTGAGGAGATCGGGGGAGAATTAGCTGTGGGATCCCAGAGCGGGATTAGCTGACACAGGACTGATGTAGAATAGCTGACTCGCTGGATCATCACCTTGTCGTGGTGAGTGGGCTTGCATGTTCCTATGACCCTTGTGAGCGAAGCTGTTGGGAATCTTATACTCCCAGTAGGGTCACCCAAGGCGGTAAGGTGAAAGGGAAGGAGCTAGACAAAGAATGATCCAATAAGTCCTCAACGGCAGAACAGGCGGATGATAACAAGCGGTATGTTACAACGGTTGTGAAGGCGGATGAAGGCTGCAGCAGATAGGATCTACTGGTTTGTCGTGACTACTCATGCCATCGGAACAGAGTCCTGCTGCGAAGACTGTGCGCTGATCAGCGTGCACTGATCTGCACACATAAAACAAATTCACGCACAGGCATCTTCCAAAAACCCAACCCAAACCCCAAAAGTCCCATGGTGATCGGCAAATGGTAATGGGGGCAGGATCGTGAAATCTGGAAGCCCCTAGTCATGAACCGGCACATGGGCGGTGGGTACAGATTCAGTTGTTCTGACTCAAGGAAAGAGGCAGTTGAGCAGCCCTTTTGAGGATCCACTCTGCTCACCATGAAAAGGGGAAGGGGCTAGAAAAGGTGCCCTAAACATAATTTGCCTCCCTTTTTCCCTGACTGGATTACCGCACCCAGTGGGGTCACCACCTAGCGGTCGTAAAAGACAATTGAACTTTGGAACATGGAATATATGGACTTTGTCAGGTTCCTGTGTTTATGGAAGACAATCTTACTCGGCTACGCGTGATCGCCAAAGAAGGAGAAGAAGGAGAAGCAGAAGGAGGAGGAGGAGGAGATGAAGAAGAAGAAGAAGAAGAAGAAGAAGAAGAATAGGGAAGATGAAGGGAGGTGGGATTTTACTTGGAGCAACGCCACTTCTAGAGAGAGACCACATTCCTTTGTCTCTCACTGTGATTATTGAATAAACTAATTGGTAAGAACTCTTCTTTTTTTATCTGCTTTTCTGCTGCCACTGGGGGAGGGAACTGATTCCCCGAAGCCCGTTGGTGTGTGACTGTTGAATTCCCTCTAGGGTTTTAAAAAGTAAAAATTGTTTGTTGGTAGCAGAGCTGACAGCTTGGAAGCTGAATCTACCCATCCCTCCAACACCTGTTTTGTCTCATTCACACACCACTAGCATTGCTTGAAAAGAGTAAATAAAACACACAGAGGCCCCATCTTCAGATATCTCAAGGGCTGTCGTCCATGGAAGATGGAGCAAGGCAAGCTTGTTTTCTCCTGCCCAAACTGATGGAGTTTACAAGAAAGGAGATTGCAGCTAAAAATCAAGAAGAACTTTCTGACAGCAAGAGCTTTTTGACAGTGGAACAGTCTCCTTCAGGAGGTTGGGGAATCTCCTTGATTGGATATTTTTAAGCAGAGGTCAGATGTCAATCTGTCATGGATGCTTTAATTGAGATTCCTGCATTGAAAACTTTCTATCCATTCATCCTCATATTCCTGCTGCTCAGCCATGAAGTTCACTGGGTGACCTGGGGCTGGTCATTATTGCTCAGCCTGGTCTATATTACAGGGTTGCAGTGAAGTACAACGTTAGGGGAGAACATTAGTTATGTTGCATTCCTTGGAAGAAAGTGGGATTAACACGCAATAAACAGAAAACAGAGATTTTCTGTCTCCCAAACTGCTGTCTTGGGAGCCTTTTAAGGCACTACTACAAGAAAGGAGACTGCAGCTAAACACCAGGAAGAACTTTCTGATGGCAAGAACTGTTTGACAGTTGAATGGACTTTTTCAGGAGATGGTGGACTCTCCTTCCCTGGAGGTTTTTAAGCAGAGGTTGGATGGCCATGGATCCTTGAGCTGAGATTCCTGCATTGTAGGGGGATGACCCTCGGGATCCCTTCCAAATCTAGAATTCCATGGTTATAAGACACCAACAGACGCGGATGGCGCTGTGGGTTAAACCACAGAGCCTAGGGCTTGCCGATCAGAAGGTCAGCGGTTCGAATCCCCGCGACGGGGTGAGCTCCCGTTGCTCGGTCCCTGCTCCTGCCAACCTGATCACATTACCAATGCTGGCCACATTACCCAGAAGCTGTATGCCGGCTCCCTCGGCCAGTAAAGCAAGATGAGCACCGCAACCCCAGAGTCGTCTGTGATTGGACCTAATGGTCAGGGGTCCCTTTACCTTTACCTAAGACACCAGCAGTGTTTTGTGGACTCTTCCCCCCAGGATGCTTGGAATGGCACCACATTCACTAGCACCGATCATGCTTACTTGAAAGGAAACTCTTTTGAAATCAATTTGAGAAGGCCCATAGCTCAGCAGTAGAGAGCATCTGCATCAGGTTCAATCCCCACTGGCATTTCCAGGTAGGGCTGGAAAAGACGTCTGCCTGAAATCCTGCAGAGTTCATGCCGCCAATCGGTGTAGACAATACTGAGTGACCAATGGCAACTTAGAATCATAGAATTATAGAGTTTAAAGGGACCCTTCGACTTCCTGTATTCCTAATGTGTGCTATTTTCCAGAAAACATGTCTGAGATCGTGGTTTAAGCTGACTGCAGGATGAATACATGCATTGAGAGAGAGAAGGCTGTTCTAGCATTACATGCGTGGTAAACTGCTTGCACAAATGTCCCTCTGTGTTCCCATAGTCCAACAAAAAGTCCTCTTCTATGAGAGCTTGGTCTTAGCAAAGCAGCCAGACCCAAAGATGCTTCAGGCTTGGCTTTAATAAAGCTGTCAAGGTTGACATGCCCAGGATCCATTGCTTCTCTCCCCCTTCCTCCATCAACCCAGCCGGACGGATTATGCAGATGAGCTTTCTCATTGTGTCTGGCTCAGGAATATTGTCCTCCACGCTTGGCGTAGCCTGGATCCCAGTTTTTTTTATACCTTTGAATGCCCCGCCTCCCCTCAACTGCCTCAAAGGGATAAATACCTTAACAAAGCTGTTGAAGGGACACACTAAATGATTCTGGCAGGCGCAAACATCATCACAAATATGAGGGGGTTCCCCCACCCAGGTTATTCCAGCCCCCCTTTCCTTTTCTCCCTTCGTGTCTTTTGAAGTCTGATTCATGCTGCAGACAGAACTTAGGCACTCAGCTGAAAGCTTGCAGCCTCTTAAACTGACACTGTCCCTTTCTCTAAGCCACCAATTTCAGAACCTATTATAAAGCCTCTTCTGTTTCCTGGCTGCACAATGAACCATTCAGGTGTTTTCTTTAAGGCTTTGTGCTTGGGAGTTCCTTGCTAGCTCCAGCGTAGCCGATCCATCCGCCTCTTGAGCTACAGTCATTGATGCTCTCACTGCCCCCTCCACCAATCTGTCTTGGTGTGGGGCCTACAGGCCCTGACGCACCATCTTTGAGCCTTTGCATCTTAAGTTTGTTAAGGATATAGGGAATTTTAGGGCACGGAAAGACTACAGTTCCCAGGCTTGTTTTGGAGGGAAATGTGATTTAAATGTCTCACAGGTTTCTTCTTCTGGTACTAGTTGTTATTAGCTTAGTTTGCAAAATTCAAATGCTGGCCATGTCCTCACCAGACATTTAAAGCATTACTATACTGTTCTAAAGATGCATAGCTTCCCTCACAAATAATGCTGGGAACTGTAGCCTGCTGAGAGCTGGCGCTGTGGTTTAAACCACTGAGCCTCTTGGGCTTGCTGATCAGAAGGTCAGTGGTTCGAATCCCCATGACGGGGTGAGCTCCCGTTGCTCAGTCCCAGCTCCTGCCAACCTAGCAGTTCAAAAGCATGTCAAAGTGCAGGTACAGTGGTACCTCGGGTTAAGTACTTAATTTGTTCCGGAGGTCTGTTCTGAACCTGAAACTGTTCTTAACCTGAAGCACCACTTTACTAATGGGGCCTCCTGCTGCTGCCACACCGCCGGAGCATGATTTCTGTTCTCATCCTGAAGCAAAGTTCTTAACCTGAGGTACTATTTCTGGGTTAGCAGAAAGCGTATGTAACCTGAGGTACCGCTGTAGATAAATAGGTACTGCTCCGGCGGGAAGGTAAAAGGTGTTTCCGTGCGCTGCTCTGGTTTCACCAGAAGCGGTTTAGTCTTGAAACCACATGACCTGGAAAAACTGTCTGCGGACAAATGCCAGCTCCCTTGGCCTGTAAAGCGAGATGAGCACCGCAACCCCAGAGTTGTCTGCGACTGGACTTAACTGTCCAGGGGTCCATTTCCTTTATCTTTATTCCTCTCACAGAGCCTGCTCGGTAGATATACACACCAGATGCCTGTTTCAGAGGGGCAGAAACATGTCTTTTGCTTATGTCACTCGGTGCACGACATTTGTGGACTTCACCAGGCATGCCAAAGGAACAAGTCCGTTTGCTTTGGCTGCGGATTATAACATTTTTAAAAGTAGCACATGCTTTTAGAAAACGCTGCCTTTTTGCTATTTAATCCTGAATATATCCAAGAGCAAGCCTTGACACATTGCTGTGAATGCATTTAAAATTGATGCCCCTGCTGAACCCAGCCTCTCTCCTGCACCCCACCTTCCTGTGATTTGCATTTTGCTGGGAAGCAAAAGCATTAGCAACAAATATTTGCTAATCTGTGCCAATGTTTACCCGTACAGCTTCTCCTCCCTTGACTCTCAGAATCTATTTTAGATGGTAGCTGGTGTACATCGGCTGCCCCATCGAGCTGGCTGGTGATATTAGCAATCTGTCCATTGCTTCTCTGTTCCTGACTAAATGGGCTCAGGGCACAGAGGGGAAGATAGAATGGTTATGACCTTGGCTACAGCGAAGCTGTAATAGATATAGAATTAATTAGGGGGCTGCCATCTGCGAAATGGTGCTTTTTCCACCCTCACCTGGAAAGGCCCCCAGATCTTGCTGTGCAAAAACAGAATGCTCCAAACTAGTCAGCAGCGAGAGCTCCCACCCCTGTAAATTATATTTCCTCCTCTCTCCGTTGCATATATTTTAATTTAATAAGAAGAAAAAATGAAGATGTTGGAGATTTGCGGTTGCTTTTTGGTGCCAGCACTAGCATAGTCCAAATTGACACTGCATCAATGGATCAGGAGTTCACGATCCTCTTGTAGCTCTGCAGATACAGAGCCGTAACAAAATTCTCCTGCAAAAAGACCTGGGGAAATTCATCGCTAGGGGATCTCCTTTATTAGATTCTTGCACACATTGTATCAGTACCAAAACACAGTGGTACCTCGCAAGACGAATGCCTCGCAAGACGAAAAACGCGCAAGACGAAAGAGTTTTCCGGTTTTTGAGTCATTCCGCAAGACAAATTTCCCTATGGGCTTGCTTCGCAAGACGAAACGTCTTGCGAGTTCTTGCGAGTTTGTTTCCTTTTTCTTAAAGCCGCTAAGCCGCTAAGCCGTTAATAGCCGCTAAGTCGCTAAGCCGCTAATAGCCGTGCTTCGCAAGACGAAAAAACCGCAAGACGAAGAGACTCGCGGAACGGATTAATTTCGTCTTGCGAGGCACCACTGCACCAGCCATTGTGGGAGGCAAGCAAAAGCAGGCATGTTTCAGAAGTACCAGTATACTGCTGGTGTGGGTGGGTGTGTATGTTCTGCTTCCTTGAGGGTCCTTAGGGTTTGGGGAGAAAGTGTGGAGCACATTCAGAGGCACTAAGGCTTAACTGGATTCCTGCCCATCATCCGTATGCATCTGCTGAAGTTCCTTTTGGTACTACAGCAAGTGGTTCCCCAGAAAGGGTAGTGCCCACAGCAGGTTCCGCCTGTCTGAGTAGCTGTGGTACATCCCATTGGAGGATCCCTTCCCCCCTGCAGGAAATTGTGACATTGGACCCTCCCATGAAGGTCCATTTCCTGCAGTGGATGGAGGGGATGCTACACACTCACTGATGTGGTCCAAAGGAAAGCACAGCAATGCATTTGTCACCAGCTTGACTGCAGGAGTTGCCGGAAGCAGGCATACAAGGCGCCATCCAACCATCTTAGGGACTCTGCTCCGTATTTGTCCAGGGTTTACTCCTTAGCCTTTTCTTCTCCCGAAGATATTCTGCAAGGCAGCAGAAGTTTAGGATCAGAGGTTTCCTTCTCCTAGATGGGCTCCCTTCCCAAGCGGATGACCCCATCTGCCCCTCACTTCCCTCTACAGCACATAGAGAAACTACCTTCTTGACCTTTGGACCCACTCTTGGTCTTGTCTGCTCAATTCTCCTCACCCCTGGCTTTGCCCCCAAACCCCCTTAAACTTGACAGAGTGTGTCCTCCCTAAAAGAGGGCACATATTGCGGTGAGACCTGGAGACTGACCTCCTGGTTGTGGGTGGGGCTATTGGACAGCCACAACACCTGATTGGCAGGTCCTTCGTTGCTGGGTTTAATATGGCCAATAGGGAGCCGTCTAAACGGGCTAAGGGACCTACATATACCTATGCATGTGACCCAAAGCTTCCTCTTTTGGCTTGTGCATTCAGAACACCCACCCACCTCTCCCTATATTTAGGGCATTTTGCGATTGACCTTGCTATGCCGTTGTGTGTCGTCTGTCATTGGGACAGGGGCACAGCTGGAATTTTCCCCACTTGGTTGATTGGCTGTTGCCATTTGGGTTTTGCCTGCCGCGTAGTAAATCGTCACAACTTGTAAGGTTGTGGATAGGCTCTGGTTCAGGTGATAGGGATGGGAGAATGGTCTCGCCATCCCTATCTGAAGGGCATTCCGTTAAAGGAATCCAGGGACTCAACTTGGTTTGGTCAACCCCTGAGAGGAGGTTGTGCCCATGCCTGAGTCCAGGGGAGCATCAGGGCAGTGAACAGAGTCTGTTCCCAGGCTTTTCACCTACCTCAGGTGTTCACCCTTGGCTGACCTATGATAGAGATCTGGGTCAGCACTACCTGCAAGGGTGCAGGGAGCTAGTCGAACCAGAGCCTATGCAACCACTCACTTTCTGTAATCAATAAAGTTGTGACCTAAATTCTGCCAAAAACCAAAACTAAAATTTGAGTCAGATTTGGGGGGGGGGGGAGGTCTCTGGGTCTGAACACGTAACATTCAGATCCATGCTAAAACCTTCATAGTTTCCCAGCAGAAATGCTGGCTAGCAGCCTCGTGTGTGTTGACATGGTTCCTAGAGGGAAACTCCACATCTCTGCCAGGGCGAAAGGGCACTGAAATACCCAGATGAAAAGTCAATGCATCACTCCAGACAGGCATAAACCTTTGCTGTGGTCTGTCTCTTTTATCTCTCCCTGGTACTCTCAATCAGGAGAGGGAGATGACTGGCGATTCCAGATTGACCATGACAGTAATGGAATTGTGAGCTGTGTCAGGAAGCATAAAAATGCCATTTGTTAAGCTTGCCATGTTAATAATTGTAACCATGCCTGGCACTTAGTAGACTGAGAGGCCCGTCCTGCTATCGCAGTGACCATGGGCTCCATTTCCCTTATTTGCCCTGGGAACTCTCGTGATCCTTTTTGTGAAGAGTCAGCGTATAAATAAAACCATGGTGGAGGCGACTGATGGTGAACAAGCAAGTTTTAATTAAAGAGGGAGACCCTTTTTGTAGGACTGCCCCCTTGCCTCTGGTCCTCCTTCGAGAGAAGACAGACAGTCCCTTTTTCTGGTCGTAGTCTGAAGACATTTGGAACGAGAGGGTTACATTTAGGCACTGTAGTATATATAACTTTTAATTACTGTATATTGGATATGATTTTATCAGATTTTATGTTGTTAACTGCCCTGAGGACCCTTTGAAGTGGGGAGAAGGGGGATTATAAATGTTATTTAGGGACGCAGGTGGTGCTGTGGTCTAAACCACTGAGCCTCTTGGGCTTGCCGATCAGAAGGTCTGCGGTTTGAATCCCCGCAACTGGGTGAGCTCCTGTTGCTCGGTCCCAGCTCCTGCCAACCTAGCAGTTCGAACGCATGCCAGTGCGAGTAGATAAATAGGTACCACTGCGGCGGGAAGGTAAATGGCATTTCCATGCGCTCTGGTTTCTGTCACGGTGTTCTGTTGCACCAGAAGCAGTTTAGTCATGTTGGCCACATGACCTGGAAAGCTGTCTGTGGACAAATGCTGGCTCCCTTGGCCTGAAAGCGAGATGGGCGCCACAACTCCATAGCTGCCTTTGACAGGACTTAACTGTCCAGGGTTCTTTACCTTTACTTTTACCTAAATGTTATTTGAAAAAAGTAAATGTATGCAAGTAGAAGAAGAGTTTGGATTTGACATCCCGCTTTATCACTACCCGAAGGAGTCTCAAAGCGGCTAACATTCTCCTTTCCCTTCCTCCCCCACAACAAACACTCTGTGAGGTGAGTGGGGCTGAGAGACTTCAGAGAAGTGTGACTAGCCCAAGGTCACCCAGCGGCTGCATGTGGAGGAGCGGGGAAGCGAACCTGATTCACCAGATCATGAGTCCACCGCTCTTAACCACTACACCACACTGGCTCTCTTCAGTGTCTGATCTACACAATGGTAGTTAATTGAAACTGGCATTTTGCTTAATGCAGTATTTTGCTTAATGCAGCATTTTGAAACTCTTTGGTGTATCTGGCTGTATTGGGGGGTTTGGGTCCTGTGCTCCCTGAAACTGACATCTTAATTCATCCAGCAAAACAGCAAGGCTGGATAGTCTCACTGCACTTGAATATATGAGGCAAAGCTGATCCATCACTGAGATATAAATACGGTATATTAAATTAAAGCGGCGTTACTTAACAGCAAGCCAGGCATCTCAGCGTGTTCAATTATGTGCCAAACAGCCCGGCTCTTTTGCCTTGGTGCTTAGAGGATTACTGCAGCTATGTTTCAAACAGTCACTCATATTTTTTGTGTGGCACTCCAATAACATGTTATGCTTCCCGAAGACAAGAGGCAATAATAGTTTGATTCAGCCGGGCTTGAATGCTTGGTTAATAACTGTGCAATGGGCTTATCTAGTCAGACAAAGTGTCCCCCTTTCATGTCTGTTCAATTAGCGATAATAGTTGAGGGCATTATTCACACTTCTCTGCCCCCCTCCCCTTCCCCACCAAACTTCCCTCGGCTAAAAATACCCTTGCGAAGGACGCAGCCCAATGCACATCCGACACCCTGCGTTGCCATGGCTCTGGCAGGACTACACTCTGAAAGGCAGGACACAATCAGCACCGAGACAATGGGGGGATTTTCATATTTAATGGGATGGGGGTGGTGGGGTAGGGGTGGGTGGTTTTTGGTCTTTTCAGTCCGCTGCAGCAAACTCAATGGCTGTGACCCTCGCCTGACCTTGCCGTTGCTACTCCGCTGAAACATGTCGGAAGGGTCTAAATCCCAGGGATCCTGACAGGGAGAAATAAGAAATGGAGAAGTCTTTTTGAGCCATTCCAGTCAACAGCAAAACAGTTTACTGTTAGCTAATAAATAATAATAATAATAAATTTTTATTTATATCCCGCCCTCCCCAGCCGAAGCCGGGCTCAGGGCGGCTAACAACAATAAAACAGTAGAAAAGTACAGCATAAACAACAGTCTAAAATCATTCGTTATAAAATTAATTAATTCAAGCCACTGGCAACTATTGGGCCAGAGCTCCGCGAAGATTGCCGAGGGAGGGAGTCAGGCTGTGCCCTGGCCAAAGGCCTGGTGGAACAGCTCTGTCTTGCAGGCCCTGCGGAAAGATGTCAAGTCCCGCAGGGCCCTGGTCTCTTGTGACAGAGTGTTCCACCAGATCGGAGCCACAGCCGAAAAAGCCCTGGCTCTAGTTGAGGCCAGCCTAACTTCTCTGTGGCCTGGGACCTTCAAGATGTTTATTAATGGTTTTGGAGGGGGGGCAGGGGGTTATTCTTGCCCCTTCCTTCTGGAGGGTTTGAAAGGACAGGATCCTGGCTGATAACAAGAAACTTTGAATAATAATAATAATAATAATAATAATAATAATAATAATAATAAAGAATGCTTCCTAGCCCTTCAGGGACATTTGACCCAGATTGCAGTGAGTAGCAGGGTGTCAGGGAACTGCCATCAGCTCAGAGACGAGAGATGGAAGGGCAGTTGTGTTATAGGGAGCCTCCGAAAATCTTGCGAAGCAGTTCCACCTCCAGCAAGGAGGGAAGCCCCTCCTTCAATGGAGAAGAGGTGCAGGGACCAGGGGATGCTAGGGTGAGCCTCAACACTGAGCCTGAGCAAGCCGGAGAGGTGGGAAGTGCGCCCTTGCCAGTGCCCATTCTGCACAGTAGTCTTTGGCACAGGGATGGGCGGAAAAGGCTGGGGGTGACACGACTTTTATGCTGGGGGAGGTACAAAAACCGACCACTCCCAGATTCTGCTAGTGATTGAGACAGACGTGGACTTATGATGCTCTTCACTGTAAATAGTTTGCACCAAGAATAAAGCCTGTAAAAGACAGGTCGGAGTCCTGCCTGGTTACTCTCGAGCAACCACCACAGCCACTTGACACAGGGATTGGGCTGGTGTCACTTCTCCTGGTGAGGGGGGGGGATAACAATGTGAGCTTTGATCCAGGGGGTCCCCATTTCAGGGGGGTCCCTCACCTCTGCAATGAGTCACTAGGTGGGTTTTGGAAAGCCACTCTATGGGCATCACATGGCAGGGCAGAGTCTCAAAGATGTGCTCTTCCTGGCATGTTCACACTTCTGTCTCAGCGACACCTATGCTGGCTTCCTCATGCAGAATGGAAGATGGCAGGATCCCCAAGGATGTGCTCTGTGGGGAGCTGGCTTCACACGCCAGGCCTGCTGGCAGACCAACTCTGCAATATAAAGATGTCTGCAAACGTGACATGAATATACAGGCGTCTGGATGCAATTTTGCCCAACATACACATTTTTTGCAAAACGATCTCCCCAAATATCTCCCCTGATCTCACTGTGATCAGGCTTGGTTTGGTAGCTGCAAGAGAAGCCACTGGCTGCAGGTACACCCAGTGGCGTAGCGTGGGGGGTGCAGGGGGGGCCGGCCGCACCGGGCGCAACTTCTGGGGGTTAGGGTTAGGGGGCGCAAATCCACGGGTTAGGGGGCGCAAATTACTTGCCTTGCCCCGGGTGCTGACAAC
The DNA here is from genome assembly GCF_964106645.2 of Podarcis pityusensis. Taxonomy (NCBI): domain Eukaryota; kingdom Metazoa; phylum Chordata; class Lepidosauria; order Squamata; family Lacertidae; genus Podarcis; species Podarcis pityusensis. The sequence continues at coordinate 7,812,893 of NC_138038.1, read as the reverse complement.
CCACGCTACGCCACTGGGTACACCAGTCTCAAGGCAAAGCTGTGTGATGGCTTGGGACTCGGACTTGGAACCAAAGGAGTCTCAGTTCGCACCAGATCCTTTGCCTCAGGTGGCATCTGAACCTAGTCTGGGGCCTGATTCTGAAGAGCCCCACTCTTCACATGTTCCCCTGCAACAAGCACCAGCTGGGCCGAGTCAGGGGCCTGAGCCTGCCCTGGCTCCAGATGCGGGGATTACCTCATTGCCTTCAGCTGGGCCATCACTTACAGCTGCTCCACTACCGGTTTGGTCAGGGGAGGCTGAGGCGGCCCCTGGGTCTAGTAACCCACCGACGTCTCCCGAGCTGCAGAGACTAAGGTCTGAGAGAAGGAGAGACCTGAGTACTTGCAGGAGGAGTGCTCGCCTTCCAGTGAAACAGGGAGATGAGTCACCGGGGGATCAGGACCGGCCATTACCCCGACAAAGATAAAAGGCTGTCAGACCCCGCCCCAGGTTGCAGGAGCAACATTGCTGTTTGCCAGAACCTGCCTGAGACCCTGTGCCTGGTTTACTGTCTCGTGTCCTGCCTTGGCCTTGTCGGACTGACTCCTTGCGGAACCCTTGGATTTGGGATCGGACCTGGACCGTGTTGCTCAGGTTAACCTCCAGGCCCAGCACAACCTGTTTCATACCAAGATTTTTAGGAGGAAGCAAGGCTTCTTGTGGCTGTAGACCCTACCTCAGAGTCAGCCATTCATTCCAATTACAGAGCCATGCTGGAAAATTGCATCTTCCTCTTTTCATTTAATGATGCCAATTAATGATCATGCACTGGTCATATAGGAATTGTGGTGGGGTGGGAGAGGAGAATATACAGTAATTACTCCATGTTTTGGTGGGAGATGAAAGGAATAATTAGTGCTACCACTGAAACCATTCCAGATATTTGTGGGGGAGCGGGGGAAGGAGGCGCAAATGCCTATAGAAAAGACCAAGCCATATCCTTCTCTCTTCCCCTTCCCCTTCCATCATCCCCAGTAAATCTCATCTTGGATGAATGGTCATGTTAAGAACATTTACACTGAAATTTAAAATGTAGCTGAAACAAAATTACATCCGACAAATCACATTGGACAAGGTAGGCAAACATAGATAAGTTGGCCCACAACGGGCCAGTCAACATTGATTAGGATTTTGTCCAAACAGATTTACAATGCAGATAAATGGGAGAGTACAGAGGTAAACCAATATGTGCACCTTTGTAGTGCAAGATGCTTCAATTTGGCTGACGACGGCATTCCACAGAAGTAATAGTGAAATATCTACCAGCTTCGGTTGTTACATCAGGTTGCAATAAATGTGGTGAAAGTACTCAATTTCATGAGCATAGCAGTAAGCTCAGAAAGTTCAGCTGAGCCACATAATCATGTGGCAATTTGCACAAGTGCATTGGGGTGCCATGAGGCAGCCAGTAGCAAAGGCCCAGGAACAGATTAGATCTCTGATGTTTAGTTGAAAGAAAGAAAAAAAGAAAACAAAAGCTTCCATCACTCATGCCCCTTGTGTATGATTGGCATTGTCGTTAACTCGTTCCATTTATGAATCACCACCTAGGAAGCATCGTGAAGTGATTTCACCATGCAATAAAAACATATATAAAACAGTTGCATAGAGTAAAACAGCTTAGCAAAAACAGCTTCTCGAGTTCAGTGATAGGAAGGGTCTGCAAGCAGCAGGGAACTATTTCCACCCACATACAATTAGCAGCAGCTGCATACAGGAACTGCATGCCCTGCCCATCCTGGTTGCCATTCATCCCATCCCATTTTTGCTACTAATGTGGCACTTGGAATAGTCATGGCTCCCCCCCCCCCAAAGAATCCTGAGAACTGTCACTTGCTAAGAGTGCTGATAGTGGTTAAAAAGGTAAAGGTCCAGTCACGGACGACTCTGGGGTTGCGGCGCTCATCTCGCTTTACTGGCCGAGGGAGCCGGCGTACAGCTTCCGGGTCATGTGGCCAGCATGACTAAACCGCTTCTGGCAAACCAGAGCAGCGCACGGAAACATCGTTTACCTTCCCGCCGGAGCGGTACCTATTTATCTACTTGCACTTTGTGCTTTCGAACTGCTAGGTTGGCAGAAGCAGGGATCAAGCGACGGGAGCTCACACCATCGCAGGGATTCGAACCGCCGGCCTTCTGATCAGCAAGCTCTAGGCTCTGTGGTTTAACCGATTCCCCTCATAGAGCTACAACTTCTAGAGTGGTTATACAATCTATTTCTTTTCTCAGGGAATGCTAGAGATTGTAGCTCTCTGGGGGGGAATTAGGGTGTCCTAACAATTCTCAGGACTCTGTAACATAGCTCAGGGAAGCTTTTAATGTTTAATAGACTATTGTATTTTAATATTCTGTTGGAAGCCGCCAGAGTAGCTGGGGAAACCCAACCAGATAGGCGGGGTATAAATAATAAATTACTACTACTATTATTATTATTATTATTATTATTATTATTATTATTATTACAGTTCCTGGGATTCTTTAGGGAAAGCCATGACTATTTAAAGTGGCATGATACTGCCTTGAATGCATAGTGCTCCGCCTCCTACTTCTTGGAGACTCAGGTGCAGCCAATTCCTCCTCCTTGGGAAGGACCGTCTCCACCCCCATCGTTCTGCCCGGACACTGAGGTTCAGCACCGAGGGCCTTCTGGCGGTTCCCTCGCTGCAAGAAGCCAAGTTACGGGGAACCAGGCAGAGGGCCTTCTCGGTAGTTGCACCCGCCCTGTGGAACACCCTCCCACCAGATGCCAAAGAGAAAAACAACTACCAGACTTTTAGAAGACATCTGAAGGCTGCCCTGTTTAGAGAAGCTTTTAATGTTTGATAGACTATTGTATTTAATATTCTGTTGGAAGCCGCCCAGAGTAGCAGGGGAAATCCAACCAGATAGGCGGGGTATAAATAATAAATTATTATTATTATTATTATTATTATTATTATTATTATTATTACAGTTCCTGGGATTCTTTAGGGAAAGCCATGACTATTTAAAGTGGCATGATACTGCTTTGAACGCATAGTGCAGGTGCAACCCATCTTCAGATTCACATAAGTGCCACACAAATGCTAAGTGCAGTTATGATTGCTTTGGTGTTGTCCTAACGAGGCCATGCACACATGGTCTTCAAACAAAAACATCCTGAAGGTCCCAGGCCACAGAGAGGTTAGGCTGGCCTCAACTAGAGCCAGTGGCGTAGCATGGGGGGTGCCAGGGGGGCCGGCCGCACCGGGCGCAACATGGGCGGGGGGCGCGCTCGCACTAGCAGCTCTCTGCCCCTACTAAAATCCACGGGTTAGGGAGCCCGCGCTCGCTCGGCATGGCGAGGAGGTCGCGGAAGGGGGAGAGCGAAGCCTTCTGCCGCGGGCAAAAAAAGGAGAGGAAGCCGGGTGGGCGGGCGGGCGGGCGGGCGGGCTGGCTGGCGGGGGTCTGGCTGTGCCTGCTGCTGCCGGTGCAGGGCAAGGCAAGCAGAGCGAGGAGGAGAGAGAGGGGAAGGGGGGGGAAGCAGCTAGGAAACGCTGTGGTGTGGAGGAGGAATCAATTAAGGAGAGAAAGCGAAAAGCCTTGGAGAAAGGGAAAAAAGGAAAGAAAAGAGGCAGCTCCAGGAGAGCGCGGGGGAAAGAGAAGCCTCGCTGCTGCTGCTGCTGCTGCTTGGGAGAGTAAATTACTGTACTTGCCTTGCCCCGGGTTAGGGGGCGCAAATTATTTGCCTTGCCCCGGGTTAGGGGGCGCAAATTACTTGCCTTGCCCCGGGTGCTGATAACCCACGCTACGCCGCTGACTAGAGCCAGGGCTTTTTCGGCTGTGGCTCCAATCTGGTGGAACGCTCTGTCACAAGAGACTAGGGCCCTGCGGGATTTGACATCTTTCCGCAGGGCCTGCAAGACAGAGCTGTTCCACCAGGCCTTTGGTCAGGGCACAGCCTGACTCCCTCCTTTGGCAATCTTCACAGAACTTTAGCTTAATGGTTGCCATCAATTTGATTTGAATTAATTTTATAATGAAATGATTTTAGAATGTTGTACTATTTTATTGTTGTTAGCCGCCCTCAGCCTGGCTTCGGCTGGGGAGGGCGGGATATAAATAAAATTTATTATTATTATTATTATTATATTGGGGTTGGCAATGAGTATGAGGAGGCCTCGCCCTCATTCACACAACCTGCAACGTTCACTGACTCAGCCATGCTTTCCATCATCACTAGCAACTGTGTGTGCATCTGCCAACTCATGTAGCATCATTCATCATTCAATTTGAAACACAAACACTGGCATTCAACAGCGCCATGGTGGGTGTTGGGGGCTTTTCCACTTACATGCAGAAAAGCTGCTGGTGGAGAGAAAATGCCATAGATCATCCCTGAAGTCAGGTCATTAGGATAAATGGTTAATTAAGGGGGTAAAGAACAAAACCATCTCAATTCTCATTAAACTTTGAGCTTTGAAAGGTAACAGGATGGGATTTTTCCAACCTTGGTGCTAGTTCTGTTGGATTCTTTATCAAAGAGCCATTCCACATAGTTACACAGAATTCTGGATTTACAACATCTCAGGCTGACGGTGAGGTTTGTATTTTGGATGCATATATATATATATGGGTCCTTAGAAAGTTAGTGTTATGATAGCTCAGTTGGCATAGCATGAGACTCTTAATCTCAGGGTCATAGGCATCAGACCCACAGGCAAAATATTCCTGCATTGCAGGGGGTTGCACTAGGTAATCCTCCCTTCCAGTTCTGCAATTATATGATTCTAAAGCTTGCTGAGAAAGGAAAGTCTTCAACAGGTAGTGCAAAGACAACATGGCCAGCATCTGTCTGATAGGTAATGGTAGGGGATTCCAAAGGGGCCTGTGATGGCCTGGGAATCTGATTCAGAAGCTGAACCTGAGGAGTCCCAGCCTGCACAGGAGTCCCCGCCTCCAGGGCCGGCTGAACCGGGGCAGGGGCTTGAATCTGAAGGGCCTGCACCTGTGCCGGGTCCTCAGGAGCAGACACCAGATGTATCCACTCTGGCTCCGGAGGTGATTGAGGACCCATTGCCTGCAGGTGTGCCTCTCCCAGCCCTGTCAGGGGAAGGTGAAGCTGCCCCTGGGTCCAGTAACCCTCCAGCCTCTCCTGAGCTGCAGAGGCTCAGGGCAGAGAGGCGGAGGGAACTAAGTTCTCTCAGGAGGAGTGCTCGCCTTAAGGCCAGGAGAGGCGGGTCACCTGTGGGCCGGGACCACCCCTGGCCTCAGAGGAGATAAAGGCCAGTCAGCCCAGTCCCAGGTTGCAGGAGCAACGTCGTTGGAAACCTGTTTCTGCCAGCACCCAGACCTGTTCTTCCAGAGTTCCTGACCACGCCCGGCTTCTTGCTTTGGACCCCGCTTTGCCCTTGGTGGACAGTCTCCAGACCCTTGACCCAGGACCGGACTCTGACCACGCCTCTCGGTAATCCCCCCCCCGGGTCCAGCACAGGGCCACTGCAATAAAGCCCAATTCCAACATTGTGCAAAATGGACCTCCCGATAAGAGGCTATCTGTGAAATCCCCTTTCTTGCAGAGCACACACATCAGTTGGCTCTATAAGGAACGAATTATCATTTAGGTATCTTGGTCCCAATCTAGGTGAGCAGTGGGTGGCCTCTCATCTCCTTCAAATGGTTTGCCTCTCCAAGAGGCAGAGAAGTAAGTCAATGGGGTTTGTTTTCCGGCAGGGCCTTCTCCTGGTGGAAGGTCTGTGCATGCGTACTTCTGCTCTGAACAGGCTGATGTGTCTTCCACTGAACTCTCCTTGGTCCTGAAAGGAGAAGGACAAGTTGGATTTTGAAGTCCCACCCTCTCTTCCCCCAAGTTCCTCCCCAGTTACCATGCCTAGTTCCTATGGTCACTACAAGACCTTTCTCCCCTAGTGATGAGCAAGCTTCCCATGTGAGAATTTGTAACTTGCTCATTAATGAATGAATCCCATGGTAGATGTGCTGGTCCCGGGGGGGGAAGGTACTAATACCGTAGCCGAAGTTCAGTCCAGAGTCACTAGCAGGGTAGACAATCACTAGATGAGACGCGAGGTCCGAAACAGGGAGCCGGGCGGGGGAGCAGGAACGCTGGTAGGGCAGCAGCAGGAAGCCAGGCGGGTAACAGGAACACTGGTAGAGCAGAAGCAGGGAGCCAGGCGGGGAACAGGAACACTGGTGGGTCAGCAGCGGGCAGCTGGGCGAGGAACAGGAACACCGGAGAGTCAGGAGCAGGAAGCCGGGCGTGGAACAGGCACACTGGGAGTGCAGATCTAGGTCTGGGTAAAGCAGGTACTCCACAACGACGTTGCTCCCACAACCTGGGACCGGGCTGCCTGATCTTTATCTTCTTCTAAGGCCGGGGGTGGTCCCGGCCCCCAGGAGCCCCGCCTCTCTTGGCCTTAAGGCGAGCACTCCTCCTGGGAGAGACCAGTTCCCTTCGCCTCTCTGCCCTAAGCCTCTGCAGTTCAGGAGAGGCCGAAGGGTTACTGGGCCCCGGGGGAGGCTCACCTGTAGCCACTGAGTCCTCCAGCACCTCTGGGGCCAGAATGGTCTCACCTGGTGCCTGCCCCTGAGGATCTGGCACAGGTGCAGGCTCCTCAGCATCTAGGCCTTGCCCCAGTTCAGCCGGCCCTGGAGGCGGGGACTCCTGTGCCGGCTGGGATTCCTCCGGTTCACTCTCAGACTCGGAATCCCAGGCCATCACACCATCCCCCCTCCCAGGCCCCCCCCTCAATTGAGAGTCCGGACCCGGCTTGTTGGGGTACGCCGCATGAAACTCTTGGAGGCAGGCAGGCGCGTGGACGTTGGTCGCTGGTTCCCAGGAACGGTCCTCCGGCCCATACCCCTTCCAGTCTATGAGATACTGCAGCTTTCCCCTGCGGTATCGGGAGTCCAGAATGCGTTCCACCTCGTACTCAGGCTCTCCCTGAACCAAAACTGGCTGCGGTCGGGGACGGTTCGGGTGGAACTCGTCGGGTGGGGCCACCGGACTCAGAAGGGACCTGTGGAATACCGGGTGAACCTTCAGGGTTGCTGGCAACCGGAGACGGAATGCCACCGGCGAGACCTGGTGCACGATGGGAAACGGGCCGGTGAAACGGGCGTCCAGCTTCCGCGAAGGTCGAGAAGGGTGGATGTGGCGAGTGGAGAGCCATACCAGGTCACCGACGTGGAGTTCCGGCCCCACCTGGCGGTGGCGGTCGGCCTGGACCTTGTACGCCTCCTTGGCCTGGCGCAGCTGCTCCATCAACAGCTGTTGCTGGGACTGGAGCTCCTGAAGCCACTCTGTCACCGCAGGGACCGCAGATGAAGGCAGCACATCCGGGAACAACCGTGGATGAAAACCGTAGCTGGCCTGGAACGGGGTCTGCTGGGTGGACGCATTCACCGCGTTGTTATAAGCGAACTCCGCCAAGGCTAGGTGGTCGACCCAGTCATCCTGCTGGTAGCTGCAGTAACACCGGAGGTACTGCTCCAGCACCGCGTTCGCCCGTTCCGTCTGGCCATCAGTCTGTGGGTGGTAAGCAGATGAGAGACAGACCTCTGTTCCGAGGGCCTGGTGCAAAGCACGCCAAAACCGGGACGTGAACTGAACGCCACGGTCGGACACCACACGCTCAGGTAGACCATGCAGGCGGAAGACATGCTGAAGGTACAGCTGAGCGGTTTCCTTAGCTGAGGGTACGGATGGGCAGGGGGCACAGTGCACCATCTTCGTGAAATGGTCGGAGAAAACTAGAAGGCAGGTGTAGCCCCGAGACGGGGGTAGCTCCACTACAAAGTCCAGAGAAACTGTGTGCCAAGGACGTGGTGGAACCGGCAACGGCTGAAGAAGGCCGGGGGGTCGCCCGGTAGACCCCTTGGCCCGCCTGCAGACATCACAACCAGCGACGTAGCGAGCCATGTCAGCCTTCAGACGGGGCCACCAAAACTCACGGCTTACCAGATGGGTGGTCCGATACCGCCCAAAGTGCCCCGCTGCTGGAGCATCATGGGTCATCCGGAGAACCTCAGCCCGCAGCGGCCCTGGTGGGATGTACAGGCGCCTGTGGTGCAGCAGAAGACCCTGATGCAAGACCAGCCCTGGATACTGAGGGCATGACCCTTCGGCCAGTTCCCGGAGTCGTTCCTGGGCCCAAGCGTCGACCCGCTGCTGTTCCCGCACCCGAGCCTGCAGTGGCTCAACCTCCTGGGTGGCCAGGAATGCAGCTGGTGGTAGAATCGTGGTGGGTACTGCTTGCTGTACCGTGTCTGCGTTGTCTTCAGGTTTCCGGGACAGGGCATCCGCCTTCTGGTTTTGGGAGCTAGGGATGTAGCGGATCCGGAACTGGAACCGGGAAAAGAACAACGCCCACCGGATCTGCCTTTGGTTCAGCTTGCGGGTGGTCTGGAGGTACTCCAGGTTCCGGTGGTCGGTTCTCACCTCCACCGGGTGTCGTGCCCCCTCAAGATGGTGGCGCCAAACCTCAAAGGCCACCTTGATGGCCAGTAGTTCCCGCTCCCACACGGTATAGTTACGCTCCGCTGGAAGGAGCTGGCGGGAATAAAAGGCACAGGGTAAGAGTGGCGCTTCCGGTCCGCACTGCTGAGACAAGACGGCACCGAGAGCCGTACTGGAGGCGTCAGTCTCTACCACAAAGGGTCAAGAAGGATCCGGATGCTGCAAGATTGGCGCTCTCTGGAAACAGGCCTTCAACCCTTGAAATGCCTCCTCTGCCTCCTTGTCCCAGGAAAACGGCGTCTTGGGGCGCAGTAGCCGGGTCAACGGGGTGGTGCGATGAGCATAATCCGCAATGAAGGTCCGGTAATAGTTGGCGAACCCCAGGAAACGCTGTAGGTCCTTGCGGTTCCGAGGTGCCGCCCATTCTCGAACCGCTGCCACCTTCCCAGGATCCATCTGCACCCCACCTGGTGAGAGTCGGTGGCCCAGGAAGTCCACTGACCGCTGATGGAACTCGCACTTGCTGAGCTTTGCATACAAACGGTGCTCGCGCAAGCGCTGCAGCACGGTCCGGACATGACCCTCGTGGCGCGCCGGGTCACGGGAGTAAACCAGAATGTCATCCAGGTACACCACCACGTACTTGTCTAGCAAGTCCTGGAACACGTGGTTGATGTACCGTTGAAACACAGCAGGCGCGTTGCACAAACCGAAGGGCATAACCAGGTATTCGAACTGCCCGTACCGGGTCCCGAATGCTGTCTTCCACTCATCCCCGGCTCGGATCCGAATCAAATTGTAGGCACCCCGGAGGTCTAGCTTGGTGAACACCTGCGCCCCTTGCACCCGCTCCAGCAACTCCGAAATAAGGGGCAAGGGGTACCGGTCTGGGATGGTAATTTTGTTCAGGGCCCGGTAATCATGGCAAAGGCGGAGCTCCCCACATTTCTTTTTAACAAAGAGCACTGGCGCAGCAGTGGGCGAGGTCGAAGGCCTAATGAACCCACGCTCCAGGTTCTTGCGCAAGAAGTCCTGCAAAGCCTCGCGCTCTGGCTCTGTTAAAGAGTATAAGCGACTCACCGGTAGGGGCGCTCCGGGCTGGAGGTCTATGCCGCAGTCAAAGGACCGATGCGGCGGCAGCTGGTCGGCCCCCCGTTCTTCGAACACGTCGTGATAGTCCCGGTACTCAGCGGGGAGCGTTGCAGCAGCCTCCTCAGTGGGCGCAGCTGCTAGCATTTCAGTCTCAGCAGGAGAACTTGGGTCTGGGAAGTGTACAGTCCGTTTGACCCAGTCAATCTGCACATTGTGAGCCTCCAGCCAGTCCATCCCAAGCACCAGGGGGAACCGGGGCATGGAGGCAATATCCAAAGTTCGCATCTCACGGTGCTGCTGGAGGCACAGGACCAGGGGCTGAGTCTCCAGAGTAACGGCACCCGAACGCAGGAGCCGCCCGTCGATTGCCTCCACCTGTACCGGTTCTGGCTTGTTCTGAAGTGGCACCCGATGATGGGCAGCAAAAGCAGCGTCCATATAGGAGCGGGTTGCCCCCGAATCCACTAGAGCATGGGTAAGAATCCAGGGTCCACCTGGAGGGTATAGACGTACCGGAACCATAAGGTGTTGTAGTTCAATTGGTGCGGCCCCATTCTGTGCTGTTTGGGACCCCAGGTAGCCAGGGCCATCAGCTACTGGGGTTGGCGGTTTCCCTGTGGCTGGCGTTTCTCAGGACAGGACCGGGCATAGTGTCCGCTTCCGCCACAATAGAGACATAAATTCCCCTCCCGACGCCGCGACTTCTCTGCGGGGGAGAGGCATGGCCGCACTGCCCCAAGCTGCATAGGTTCCTCCAATGACTCAGCTGTGCCTGTGGGGCTGCTGGTAGAAACTGGTGCCGAGAACTGAAAGTGCCGGCGGCCCCGAGCCTGACGACGGTCCTCTAGCCGATCGTCTATCTGTAGACTCCGTTGAATGAGGGTGTCTAGCGTGGTGGGGCGTTCCATTGTGGCCAGCTGGTCCAGTATCTCGTCTGAAAGCCCCTCGAGATACTGGTCCCGAAGAGCAGAGTCATTCCAGGTCAAGTCCTGTGCCAGCAGCCGGAATTCCGTGGTGTATGCGGCCACCGTGGACTTGCCCTGTTTCAACCGCCGAATCGCCCGGTTGGCTTGACTCCCCTTCTGGGGGTTGCCGAACGCGGCCTCCAACAGATTGCAAAACCCCACATAGTCCACCAGCAAGGGGGAGTCTTGCCTGAGCAGCGGCAACGCCCACTGGGCCGCCTGGTCCTTTAACAAACTAATCAAAAAGTGCACCTTGGTGCGGTCGTCAGGGAAGTTCCGGGCGCGCCCCTGGATATACAGCTTGGCCTGGGCAAGGAACATGGGAAAGCTGGCCGGGGCCCCATCAAATTTCTCAGGCAAGGCCACTGGGTACTTGCCAGGAGCCGGGGCGTCGGCCCCAGGAGCCGGCAGGGCGTCCAACCGCTGCTGAACTGCCGTAACCGCATTACTGAGCTGCTGCACGGTGTGCGTCAAGGCCTGGTTCTCCTGGGCTATTGCCAACAGTGTAGCCGCTTGGTCGGCCATGGCCTCTGACTCTTCCCGAACGCACCCCAACAAAGAGGGAGTGCGGGTGTGGCGGGAGCAAACTGTGCTGGTCCCGGGGGGGGGAAGGTACTAATACCGTAGCCGAAGTTCAGTCCAGAGTCACTAGCAGGGTAGACAATCACTAGATGAGACGCGAGGTCCGAAACAGGGAGCCGGGCGGGGGAGCAGGAACGCTGGTAGGGCAGCAGCAGGAAGCCAGGCGGGTAACAGGAACACTGGTAGAGCAGAAGCAGGGAGCCAGGCGGGGAACAGGAACACTGGTGGGTCAGCAGCGGGCAGCTGGGCGAGGAACAGGAACACCGGAGAGTCAGGAGCAGGAAGCCGGGCGTGGAACAGGCACACTGGGAGTGCAGATCTAGGTCTGGGTAAAGCAGGTACTCCACAACGACGTTGCTCCCGCAACCTGGGACCGGGCTGCCTGACCTTTATCTTCTTCTAAGGCCGGGGGCGGTCCCGGCCCCCAGGAGCCCCGCCTCTCTTGGCCTTAAGGCGAGCACTCCTCCTGGGAGAGACCAGTTCCCTTCGCCTCTCTGCCCTAAGCCTCTGCAGTTCAGGAGAGGCCGAAGGGTTACTGGGGGAGGCTCACCTGTAGCCACTGAGTCCTCCAGCACCTCTGGGGCCAGAATGGTCTCACCTGGTGCCTGCCCCTGAGGATCTGGCACAGGTGCAGGCTCCTCAGCATCTAGGCCTTGCCCCAGTTCAGCCGGCCCTGGAGGCGGGGACTCCTGTGCCGGCTGGGATTCCTCCGGTTCACTCTCAGACTCGGAATCCCAGGCCATCACAGTAGAAGCTTAGACAAAACTTCTGGTTTTTGCTCATGCAAAGCCAAGAGTGAAATTGAACAAGGAGAGGAAAGGATGAAGTGGGGTTATTCTGTTAGTCTCTCCATCTCACTCCTTTTTTTAAAAAAAAAAAGTTTTGCCACTACCTCAGTGGCAGTGGCACTGCCAATTCCCCCTCAGAGGGAGACATTTTGGGCGAGGGAGAATGCGTGCTCTGAGTTTGCTTTTGCCATGGCAACTAGAAATTCTGTTTAAAATTAGTTAAATGTTTGCAGTTACTTTAAATAGATACATTTATTGATCCAGTTAACAACCCTCCCAATAAAGTGTGTTCATTGGCCAGCGTCCAAAAATCAGATACAAAATTATTGACTATCTCTGTTAACAAACAGGGAAAGATCCCTTCTTCAGAGTGAGACTGCTGATGCACATCAACTAGGAACTCCCACAGGGTCATCGCTAGGGGTCGTGCCATGGCCCTAGCCCCCCGTCTGGAGCTTCGGACAGAGACCACACCCTTCAGATTCCTTTAACGAAACATCCTTGAATTAGGAGGGGTAGGTGATGGCCACTACCTCCCCTCCCCTTCAACCGCATACTCCAACGCCTAACCGCCAAACCTTACAACGTTGTGTTGATTTGCTATGAGGTAGGTGAAAAACCAAATGGCCCTTGCCAATTTGCCAAGTGGGAAAAATTCCTACCAGGCCCCTTGGACAGGAGACAAACCGAGGTCCATAGCAAGGTCAAGAGATAACGAGTCTAACCTTAGGGAGGGAGGGAGAAGTGAGTGAGCAGGAATAAAAGGGGGCAGGTCCTTGGCTGTGGGCAGTTTAAATACCCTGCACCACACCCCCGGACCATCCAGATTGGTCAGCCAGGGATGACGCCCAGTGCGCATGGGTAGGGCTTGCTCCCAGCCCACAACATCATTTCCCCGGGAATGGGAAATGGCTTCATCCACAACTAGAACTGAAACTCTGGGGCTGGCAGAAGGCAGGAGTAAACACAGGAAAGTGGCTTTTCTCTTAGGCGGGGAGGCTGAGCAGTGTAAACAAAGCCCTGTTGCACCTCCAGTCTCTTTGGGGCTTCTTCCACCCTCACTTGACCTCTTTGGGTTCCAGGGACGGTCTTCTCATGACTCTTCAGCTCCCTCCCATCATTTCCACATCTGAATTGTATGATTTAATATTTCCCTGTGCTGCGTGTATGCATGGTCCCGCAAGAGTTGATTGCATGTAAGGGGGGAGAGGGACGTGGGTGGCACTGTGGGTTAAACCACAGAGGCTAGGACTTGTCTATCAGAATGTCGGCAGTTCGAATCCCCACGACGGGGTGAGCTCCCGTTGCTCAGTCCCTGCTCCTGCCAACCTAGCAGTTTGAAAGCACGTCAAAAGTGCAATTAGATAAATAGGTCCCACTTCTGCGGGAAGGTAAACAGTGTTTCCGTGCGCTGCTCTGGTTCTCCAGAAGTGGCTTAGTCATGCTGGCCACATGACCCAGAAGCTGTACGCCGGCTCCCTCGGCCAATAAAGCAAGATGAGTGCCACAACCCCAGAGTTATTGGTGACTGGACCTAACGGTCAGGGGTCCCTTTACCTTTACCCTTAAGGGGGGGGGGGCAGCTGTATTGTCTTTGACCAGTTAGCTAAGAAGAAGAAGCTTATCTGATTAAGTTGTCAAGGCAAAGCCTGCCATTGGACACAGAGAGATTGACACTGGAGGCACATTCAGACTAGGACTGAGCTGAAATTTCTCAGAAAATATAATTTTTTTGAGCTCTTCCTGAATTGTTGGAGAATTGCAGTCATCTCCTGGAGATATTTGGTGAAATGATTTCCCAAGTTTCACCACCTGAGAATAAGGTGGATAATTTTGGATCCAGTTTTGATATTGTTGGATATTATATTCATATTGTTGAAGAAAGGAATGGCCACCCATTCTTTCCAGGCCACCCCCATTAGCTGATTGCTTCCTTTAACCCACTACTAGGAACTAACAACAGAGTTTCATTCCACAGTGAACCAAAATTTCTCAGAGGGAAGTTTTTGAGAAAAACTGTTGGAGAATTTCACCTCTCCTCTGAGAATATCTGGTGACATTCTTCCCCCAATTTCACCACCCACAAGAAGCATGGAGAATTTTAGGAGTTCATTTTTGCTCAGCCCAAATTAAACACAAGATCCTCTGTCTGATACAGTCTTGAGCTCTCTACAGGGCAGTTGCTATAAAACTATCCTGCCAGCATTGCTCACGAATTCTACAAATAAAAGGGCAGTTTCGAAATGTTCAGTCCATGTGTCAAGTGAAAGCCTTGATGCACGAGCCTTTTCAGATCTTAAGTGAAGCCAGAAATATAGCTTGCATGGAGCTTTCCTCCTGCTTGTTCCCATTAGATTCAGATAATGAGGAACACCAAGGAAAACATAAGAGCAATACCTGAAAGGTTTAGGATTGGAGTTCCTGGCAGATTTGGTTTTGACCTTGGCAGTTTGACCTGATCTGTTTGTCCCACTCTCTAGTTCTTTCCTTCCTTCCTTCCTTCCTTCCTTCCTTCCTTCCTTCCTTCCTTCCTTCCTGTCTTCTCTCTCATTTCTGTATTGTCCTTCTTCATGTTTGCCCTTTGAGATTGTAAATCTCTGGGGTGGGGGTGCTTCCATGTCCTTTTCTTTAAAAAATATCAATTGGACAGCCACTGGAAATATAATACAGTGGTACCTTGGTTTGCAAACAGTCTGGTTTGCATACATTTTGAATTACAAACATGTCAAATCCGGAAGTGTGTGTCCCGGTTTGCAAATTTTTTTTGGATTACAACCCTTTTTATTATTATTATGAACAATTTTTTTTTTTTAGAGGCCTCACTGGTAAAAGCGCGCTTTGGGTTACAACCTGTTTTGGTTTACAAACAGACCTTCAGAACGGATTATGGTTGTAAACCAAGGTACCACTGTATTATTTATCTATAATCTATCTATCATCTATCATCTATCTATCTATCTATCTATCTATCTATCTATCTATCTATCATCATCTATCTATCTATCATCATCTATCATCTATCTATCTATCATCTATCTGTCTGTCTGTCTGTCTGTCTGTCTGTCTATCATCTATTTATTGATCTATCAATCTATCATCTCATTCATTTTTTCCTTGTTAATCTGGGCGCAAATCTGGAGGATTATTTGATGCTGACAGTGTGTTCTTTTAATGAATAGCAATGGGTCTCTCTCTCTCTCTCTCTCTCTCTCTCTCTCTCTCTCTCTCGTGTTCTAATTTAAACCATTAGCATGGCCAGTGGTTAGATGTCATTATGTTGCTAATGGATCTATGGCAGAATATGACACCAGTTATATAATCCGCTGGGACTTCGAGACATATAATACATGTGTTTATTTCAACTCTTATGAGGCTGTACTAATGGCTTCGGTCCTTTTCTGTTAAGTAATCAGTACTTTCCACCACCATCACCACTCACCCCCAGCAGGGAATGAGGATGTAACACAATCCAGGTTTCCCTGAGATAATTGGTCTTTTGGTCCTCAAGACAGTGCTTCTGCAGAGAGGCTATGTACAGGAGAGGTGTAATACGCCCTGATATATAGTCTGAGTTCCTGGTGGTGAATAGGGTCCAGTTTCTTCAGAACTGATGGTGTTGCAGAATTTTATACTGCAGAGCCATAGTCCAATTTGGCGTGAACCAATGCCCTGTAGATTTGCAACACAAATGCATGGTCTACTCTGTGAAGTGCCGAGGATGTGAGTTTCAGAGCTCTGTATCTTTTGCAAGGCTGGCAGACTAAACCCTGGGCTTTAAGTGCACCGTTGAGAATGCATTTTCAACCAGCCTGAGCATTGAGTCTGCCAGCCCTCAAGAGCCTATACTTATCTACCAGACCCTATAAGTATCTGGCCTCAAAGCTTCCTACAGTCTGTTCAACTTGTCTCTAGTATGATGACAAGTGCCTGTTCTTAGATTTTGACTCTTTCCTCTCTTCTTTTTTCTTTTTGGCTTGCTTGAAGATGCCTTGGATCTTGACCCCTACCTAGACTATGCATCTGCTTCTGACACCTCTGATCCTTCTTTGTTGCATGGGAGCTCTCAGCCCCTGCCTGTTCTGCCCCCAGCACCTGGTTCTGACCCACTTGAACTGACATTTAGCTGCCCCAGGTCTTGGAACACATGTGCCTGGGCTCTGCCCCTGCTGAGGCCTGGGAGCAGCCCACATCTTTCCCTTCAGAACTTTCCCCCCTTTTGAATATTGAGTGAATTGGTACCGTTGAGAATCAGGCGGTATGAGTGCATCTGTGGAACTTCATTTCTTTAGAAAAACAAGCAAATAAAATCTACAGATGCCTTTTCCAGGAGGGGAAAGTCTGCTGATGGAAATGTGCAGGATTCACTTTCGGATAAAATAGAGAGGAGAAAGGGGAATAAATTGAAAAGATAATGAAATGAGAAGAGTGCTGATGAGTCTTCTCGCTGCGAAACGGGTTGCTGAGGATGAAGAGAAGCCCCAAAGCTATTGCTTCACAAAGCCATGTGGATCTTTATAAGAATAATAATAATTGGAGGCTTCAGATGACCCACACAAACAATGAAAGAATGCGTGAGAGGGGTCACAGGGCAGAGAGGGCTAGCACTTTTTCATAGAATTGTACAGCGGTACCTTGGGTTAAGAACTTAATTCGTTCCAGAGGTCCGTTCTTAACCTGAAACTGTCCGCGGGCAGGTAGAAGAAGAAGAAGAGTTTGGATTTGATATCCCGCCTTTCACTCCCTTTAAGGAATCTCAAAGCGGCTAACATTCTCCTTTCCCTTCCTCCCCCACAACAAACACTCTGTGAGGTGAGTGGGGCTGAGAGACTTCAGAGAAGTGTGACTAGCCCAAGGTCACCCAGCGGCTGCATGTGGAGGAGCGGGGAAGTGAACCTGATTCACCAGATCACGAGTCCACCGCCCTTAACCACTACACCACACTGGCTCTCAGGTTGCCTACCCCTGATATAACACATTTTAATGTCATAATCACCTTACTACAGTGGTTCTCAACTTTTTTATTTTTCAAAATAAAAAAAATTGTTCATGCCACACCAATTTTTTTATTGATTAAAAAATATATTGGGAAACAAAAAGAAAGAACTCCTAGCAGTGCTTGATTTGTAACACAGAACACAACTACTTCATCATATGAACATGGGAAATAAGGACAGCCTGCATAGCTCAGTTAGTTAGAACATGGTGTTGGTAATGTTGAGGTTGCAGGTTTGAACCACTGCCCTAATACATGAATTTTGTACAAATTGCTTGGTTGTAGGACTGCACTGCAAAATTCAGAGAAGTGTGAATTTTGAAGAATGGCTGTCTTTCAGTTCATGTAGTTTTTGAAAGGACAAATCAGGCAGATTTGCTTTTAAATGCAAACTCAATCACAATTCTCCAAATTGCTTCTGTTTTCCACCCGTTTGCCTTAGTTCCCCAGACTCCCTCCTGTGACAGTTAGTCTGGGCACAGGTCCTATATATCTTCCACCATGAAGACAGTTGCAGTGAATTCATTCATCTCCTCTACAATCATTGCAACAAGTCTGAATATTACAGAAATTGCTGGAATCTCTGCTTGTTTGGTCCTTCTTTCCACTGCCAATGTATCCTGTCTATTCCAGAATGTTAATCCTAAATTAACTGTGACATGATCTCAGCATCGCTGGCAGATGGCACAGAAAATCCCACAACCGAGCAACTATTGTATATTATGATGTTCAGAGGCAGTGTAATACTACCCTGCTATTAATTAGATCTTAACTGAAGCTATCTAAGTCCGGGGATTTGTAAGGTGAGTATTAATGTCTCTTTGCTAAAATTGCAGAAGTATCCAGGGATCTGAGATAGTCAATTGCTTTACGTTCACAAAATGACCTTATTAGTTCAGCTGAGAGAGAGAGAGAAAAAAAATATCTAAGTTTCTTTGTTACCATGCTTGATCTAATGAATGCTTGACTATCTAATGGAGTGAAAGTATAGACATTTTCCCCGAGAGACAAAAGTATCCCTGGTTATTTTAAAGGGTGGATCAAGTCTACATAGCTATTATTATTTGTGGCAGGGAGGGCTTACTGTTTACTCATTTACTTGTGTGAGGGTGACAGGAAACAATAGAAATAATTAGAAAATTAACCTTCAGTTCCTTTTTTTTTTTTTAATTAAAAGCTACACAGACTCACAGCCCCCATTAAATAGACTACAGAAGGCTCCCAGAAAGCCTCAAATTCTCCATCACAGGTTTCCTTTGCTTGTGTTCAGTCCTGGGTGTTGAATGATCGTCTCCAAGGACCTGCCATTGGATTTCATGTGTTGGATGCCTCATAACTGTAGGTGGCTACCAGTGTGGTGTAGTGGTTAAGAGCAATGGACTCGTAATCTGGTGAACTGGGTTCGCTTCCCTGCTCCTCCACATGCAGCTGCTGGGTGACCTTGGGCTAGTCACACATCTCTGAAGTCTCTCAGCCTCACTCACCTCACAGAGTGTTTGTTGTGGGGGAGGAAGGGCAAGGAGATTGTTGGCCGCTTTGAGACTCCTTAAGGGGAGTGAAAGGCGGGATATCAAGTCCAAACTCCTCCTCCTCCTCCTCTTCTTCTTCTTGACTTACAATTCTTTGCAATGAAGTGAGGGCAAGATGGGGCTCATCAACCTGGGAAGGTAGCCCATTGAAGAGAATGAAAACTCTGATCCTAAACCACCGATGCCTTGCGGAATATATTTGGAAGAAGAAAAGGCTAAGGAGGAAACTCTACACAAATCCAGAGTGGAGTCCCTAAGATGGTTGGATGGCACCCTGTACACCTCCTCCTGGAAACTCCAGCAGCCAAGCTGGTGCCAAAGGTCTTGCTCTGCTTTCCTTTGGACCACACCAGTGGCACCAAGAGGGGGATCTTGTCATCTGGGCAACCCAGGACCTCCATACATGCTGCCCAGGCTTGCGCCCTGGGGAGCTTACTTCTGTGCTGCCAGTGCAGTGGTTTGACTTCACCCCCAGAGGCACACTCCATAAGATTGTGAGACAGACAGATGCCAATCATTTGAGCTGAAGGCTCAGGTTAACCCAGGCATAGGCAAACTCGGCCCTCCATATGTTCTGGGACTCCAACTCCCATCATTCCTAGCTAACAGGACCAGTGGTCAGGGATGATGGGAGTTGTAGTCCCAAAACATCTGGAGGGCCGAGTTTGCCTCTGCCTGCAGTTAATCCTTTCATGGACAGAAGTGTGAGTCAGTAGCTGTATGTTACAACGCAGAGTTGTCGTGAAATTTGGAGGATAAAAGGAGGAGACAGGACAGAAACTTACAGGTCAGAAAGGCATGCTCAAGATATCAAGGTTCACAGCAAGGTTCAAGGACCTGTTCTTGGATATATTCAAGGTGCACTCCATTGTCTCTTGATTTAGATGGATGTCAACAACAACTTTTTTTAATACAACAATAGAGAGCTACTTTCCAAGTATTCATTGTGGCTGCTTTGTTCCTCAAAATAATCAGAATGTGTGCTTCTTAGAATCATAGAATCATAGAGTTGGAAGAGACCACAAGGGCCATCGAGTCCAACCCCTTGTCAAGCAGGAAACACCATCAGAGCACTCCTGACATATGGTTGTCAAGCCTCTGCTTAAAGACCTCCAAAGAAGGAGACTCCACCACACTCCTTGGCAGCAAATTCCACTGTCGAACAGCTCTTACTGTCAGGAAGTTCTTCCTAATGTTTAGGTGGAATCTTCTTTCTTGTAGTTTGGATCCATTGCTCCGTGTCTGCTTCTCTGGAGCAGCAGAAAACAACCTTTCTCCCTCCTCTATGTGACATAGATTACTTTTCTTTCTCCCTCCTCTATGTGACATGGATTACTTTTTTTCTTTAATTACTTTTTACTGAGGTTTTTCTTGTGTTGCAAAACAAACAAATAAACAAGGGAAAGTACATATAGCGTGTCCATATTCAATTCATAGTCTTTTTTTTCACAGTTCGTTTACATTCGGTATGAGACACTATTGTCATAGAGATTGTGTGGTTGGGGGGCAGAGAGAGAGGCAGGAGAGACGGGGGGATAATGATATTACGTTCTATTGCACATTGTTCATGCAGGGTTTTTGTGTCAGTGTCACATGGGTAGGTCCTTTATTTATTTATTTATATATTTATTCATACAAACAAACCACACTGCCGCCAAACAAACGCAACCAGCCAAGCTATGGACCCTTAATCTCTCTCAGTGCTAATTAAAAGAAATCAGAATGTGCTTCAGGTAGCCTGAAATGTGGATGTGAGCGGGTGTCCTAACTCTTTCTAGATCATGGGTAGTGTAGTGGTTCAAGGGGTTGCTCGTGCGTAAGCCAGTGCCCACACCTGGCTGGGTTGCCTAAGTGAACCTTTTCTGTCCGGACAGCCACTCACCCGTGGCTGTCTCAATCGCTGGCAGAATCCGTCAGTGGGCGTTTCTTAAACTTCTTCCAGCAAAGAAGTTCTTTCACGCCCAGTCACCTCCTACTCTCCCTGCGCAGAAGCCTTCTGCGCAAAGAAGGCGTAGGCAGCGGAGGACCCTTCCTCCCCCCACTGGTCCCAGGCAAGGAGTCATGTGACTCCCTCTCAGATTCCCCCATCTGCCCCCCTTCTCCACTGGAGCTGAGCTGATTCCCTTCCCCAGAAGATGGGCTGCCTCTCCCAATCCCGTGACTCTCTCTGGGATCCCTCTGGAGCTCTCTCTCTCCCTCCGGCGCTGATGGCAGTTCCCTGACAGGTAGGCAAACTAAGGCCCAGGGGCCGGATGCAGCCCAATCGCCTTCTAAATCTGGCCTGCAGATGGTCTGGGAATCAGTGTGTTTTTACATGAGTAGAATGTGTCCTTTTATTTAAAATGCATCTCTGGGATATTTGTGGGGCCTGCCTGGTGTTTTTACATGAGTAGAATGTGTCCTTTTTATTTAAAATGCATCTCTGGGTTATTTGTGGGGCATAGGAATTCGTTCACCCCCCCCAAATATATATATATAGTCCGGCCCCCCACAAGGTCTGAGGGATAGTGGACCGGACCCTGCTGAAAAAGCTTGCTGACGCTTGTCCTAGATGATGCCCTTTGGGCAATGGATGCAGAATCACACAACATGGAGTCTACTGAGTAGACTACAGAGCCTGACAGTGGTAATCAGATGGAGCGGTGTTACTGGTTAGACCATCGAAATCCTGGCTGGTTGGCCACCCCAGGCAGTATTGCACCTGCGGCTATGGAAATCTACAGTAAAGGACTGGCTCTGCAACAGGCTTTTGCTTCTACCTAGGTCCCTTTCTCCCTCTCTGATGCGTTGACTATCACCAGTCTGCCGGCTGTGCAATGCTCAAGTCCAATAACTCACATGAAAAATGATTCCCACTGGTATCCTTCTCCCCTCCGCTTCTCAGCAAAGATTTAACGGCAAGATACAATGGCGAGGTTTCCTTTGTCACTTTTACAAGATGTACTGGGCTGTAAGAGCGGTATACTGCGCAATATTATGATAAATAATTTAAACGGCATCTGTCAAAATAGAAGAGCTGAGCCTGCAGAGATATACCACCCTTGTTTGTCTGCAGTTTCCTAGCCAATTTGCTAATTTGCAGCTTCTAATTACTCACCCGAGGCTTTGGGACCATTACTGTGATTTTTGTGAAATCCTGCAGGCATATTATCTTATCAAAGTTCTCATTGTTTTCTGGCAGATAGACTGATTTTTGTTTATTTCACTGCTCTGTGTGAGAGTTGAGAAGCTTTCCCAGTAAGTAAGGCTGCCAACATACACACACTTAAAAGGTAAAGGTAAAGGGACCCCTGACCGTTAGGTCCAGTCGTGGACGACTCTGGGGTTGCGGCGCTCATCTCACTTTACTGGCCGGGGGAGCCGGCATACAGCTTCCGGGTCATGTGGCCAGCATAACAAAGCCGCTTCTGGTGAACCAGAGCAGCGCACGGAAATGCCGTTTACCTTCCCGCCTATTTATCGACTTGCACTTTGACGTGCTTTCGAACTGCTAGATTGGCAGGAGCAGGGACCGAGCAACGGGAGTTCACCCCATCGCGGGGATTCGAACCGCCGACCTTCTGATCGGCAAGTCCTAGGCTCTGTGGTACCCCAATGGGACTCACTCTTTTGTGCATGCATGGCTACCATCATGCTGTTAGTCACCTTTAGTCTGTGGGTGACTAAAAAAGTGGGTTTTTTAAAAGAATGGTCCTGGTCAGCAGCAGCCATCATTGGGGTAATTCAATTTCCTGCAGCTGTAAACTGCTCTGTGAGATGGGTACCTTAATCAAGGAAGCATGTCAAAAGGTGGAAAAGGTCAGAGTCATTTCAAGTTCATGGATGCTTTCTTCCCACCCAAAGAAACCCCCTTTACTTTTCCATTTCACTCCTCGATCCCCTTAGTAAGCAGGACCGTGGCCACATCTTTATTGATTCAAATGTCCTAGCACTTGTAAGCTGTAATATGCATTTAAAGGTGACTTTTCAAAGGAGCTATGCAATTACTCATGTATTCCAGTCACTCAGGCATTGTGAGATAGTGAGCTCAGAGGTATTCAGAAGTCTACTTCTATTTTAGCTCATCAGCTACATGTGGGGAGAAATTCACACATAATTAGGAACGGTGAAAGATCAGATTCCCTGTGGCTTCTTCCTACACCTTTTGGATAACATCTGGATCCAGAAGTGAGGGCCACGCCAAAATTATATCTGTCCTCGAGTCCAATCCTGGTGTTTCCAACAGTCCCTGAGGTCAGCTGCTGGAGCAGGGGGCAACGGCAAGGATCTCAAATCAAGCAAAGTGACATACCCTTCAACATTTCTCCGGTGAAACTAGGGATGTCCTAAGGAAAAGCAAAGCATTCCAGGATCAAATCTGGGACTGTCCCTCAAAAATAGGGACACTTGGAGGGTCTACAAAGATAGAAAATTAAACTCCTAATTTTAATCCAGTTCAGAGGTTCCTTGACATTATACTTTATTGGAGAAATTTGCAAAGGTTTTGCTCTAACTGGGGTTCCCCAACAAAATCCCCAAATACAATGGCTTTATGTGAAAATTTAGGCCTTTATTAATACAAACATACATACGGTCAGTCTCGTAAAAATCAGAGGCAGGCTGCCTGGTGATGCTGTCTGGCACCATCTTGTACACACATCCAACTACACAGATGATGACCACTACTTAACCAATTAGATGATTATAGCACTCCTTCCCACCACAAGGACACAGTTTCTTGTTGTCATAAACTGTCATCCTTCTTAAACCACTCCTTTGGCACCTCTGACTTGCCCACCCCAAACTTTTCCTTGTAATGATAAGTGAATACACCTACCATCTTTCAATGACTTTCTTCCTTGTCTTTTTACTAATTGTATATTTGTGGTCTGCCAATGTTGGCTTTCAGTTGTCTATGCTGATAATTTTGTTCTCTTCTTGAGGGTAACTTCTGTGCTTGGCCGATCTCCTAGTGTTTCGCTCTTCATACATTCCATCCCCTCCAGTTGTGCTAGGAACTGAAGGAGAACACAGGCTTGTGCATGCTTCTGATTAAAAAAAACAAATTGGTGTTTTTTTCTGTTGGGAAAGGTTGAGTAAAGCTCATACACACTGATGTCAGACTGCAAAGCTCAAACTGTGCAAAATGGATTCGGAGGCGAAACAAAATGGGGAGATTCTCCTTCATGTGTTCCAGCTCTACAATTCTATTATTCTTTGATTCTATATCTGAAGAGAGCTTTGAAGCCAGCCTACTCATCCCCTGTACAACATTGCTTTCTCTCTCCTGGATCTTCACCCACAACCTTTCTCTCTCTAGCAGGTCCTGGCTTCTCCTTTTCTTATCTTCTTCTCCCCCACCCCAACTTCTGGCTGCTCCATTTCCCCCCTTTCTCTGATCAGCTACCTTTCCTACATGCAACAAGTAGGCACAGCCACACATCTATTGGTGTCTCCTCTCTGTAGAGCCCACAGTCCTTCCCACTGATGAAATCCCATTTGAAGGGCTTTCTTCTCTGTAGGTAGAGTCCAATTAGAACTGCTCTCTCTCTCTCTCTCTCTGTCCCTCCCTCCTAATTGGATGCTGCCAGCAGAGAGTAGAGGCAGAACAGTTCTAAGTGGACGCTGCCAGCAGAGAGAACTGTTCTCTCTTCTCTTTTCCAAGTCCACTGGCCAACCAGAACAGGAGAGGAGCGAAGCAGCTAGTGTGGCAATAAGTGAAGAGAAACCCAGGTGGCTATTTTAATATGGAGTTGAGGGGCTAAGGGAGCCTGGCAGGTGCCCCAGTAGGTTCCCCTGCCCAAGGGTGCATGAGTGCCACAGTTCTAGACACCCTGTTTGGCACCCAGGAATATTAACTGTCTGGGATGGGGGGGAACGCCTTGCAATAAGTAGAAAATTGAGAAGTGGCTTCCCCCTGCCACTCTTTTTATTAGATCTTTAAACCAGGGTTGGAGAAGCTTTTTAACTCCAAAAGCTACAGTCAGGGGTGGAATTTGGTCTTTCAAACTTCAGCAGCACCCTTTGAGAGGACGAGATCCAGCAACGCAACGCATTGCACCTTCTAATCTGCTCAAATCACGACATCATAATTGTGACACCCTACAGTGCCCCCTAGACACAGTGCCTAGTGTGGTGGAACCTGTCGTGTTGCCATGAATCTGCCTCTGGCTACACTCCTCCATGAACCACCTTCTGGAAGTTCTGGAAGTGTATCTGGATACCACATACCAAACTGGCTCTATAATTTGACCTGCGGGAATTCTGTGGGGGATTTTGAGAGAAGTCACAAAGAGTTTGATAAGACCAGGAATATTTCTCAGAGAGGTTTCACATACTCCAGCAAATGGCAGTGGCACACAACAGTGGGCTACTTTGGTTTTGCCATATCTCCTTGCTGTGTAAGCAAGGTGTTGCATTGATACACCTTTAAATTAGCAACAAGCCATTTTATACAGTGTAAATATGCCTTGGAAAATGTGAACTTCTCAGAATGCAGTCGTGACCAGGTGCTTGCTGAACTTTTGAAAGCATGGGCTCTAGCATTTAATTTTCTATTGAAAGCTGAATAGAAACTTCTACACCATGCCTCTGGAGTAATTTCAATTTCACTCTTCATTCATTTCCCATCTGAAAATTTAATTCCCATCTTTGACAATCTTGGACATTTAGCCTCTAAGCTCTTTAAATCGTGGAGTATTTCTTATTCAGTCCATACAACTCATGCCTCAACAGAGCTATGCCCTTGTATCAAAGACTCCTAAGTAACTTTAGAAGTCATGGAGTAAGAGGATAGATCCATTTATGGATCACTAACTAGTTAAAGAACAGGAAGTGGAGAGGAGGAATAAATTGACAGTTCTCATAATGGAGGGGTATAATAGGTCAGAGCTGTATTAGGACTGACACTTTTTAACATTTTCTGGTGCTTTTTTAACATGATCTGTAATGAGCAGTGAGATGGCCAGGTTTGCAGGTGATACCAAGTTATTCAGAGTGGTGGAGAAGCAATTCTCCATATTGCCTGAGCAACGAAATGATAAACACAGTTCAATCTAAGTAAGTGAAGTGATTGGGGCCAAATTTCTTGGCTTCAGGATATGAACTGACTGGGAAAGAGATCTTGGGGGTGGTGTAATGAACATTTCAATGGCTGCTGTTTTAAAAAATGGAATTCCATGCTAGAGGTCATCAGAAGGGTTGAAGACAATGACTTTATACAACTCTGTGCAGCCATACTTGGAAGACTGTATACAGTAGAGCTGAGAAAGGGGAATCCAAATGAACAGAGGTCTGGCGCACCCTACTATGAGAAAAAGGTAGAAACATGATAGAGGCATAGTGAAGATGATGCCGCTGGCTGATCAGAGATTCAGATTTTTTTTTCAAGTACGTTATCATGCATTGTATAGTTAAACTATGCAGTTTTCTACCACAAGATGTTAAGTGTGAAAGCCACTCGCTTCGATCGCTTTGAAAGGGGCCGAGAGAAATTCTTGATGGGTAGGGCTATCAATGGCTATGTTGGCTATACGCATTGTTCAGGATCAGAGACACCATGCTTCTGAATACCAGGTGCTCAGTGCTATTTTTCCAGAAATGGAGGTGCCAGAACTCACCGTGAATGCCTCCCTTGTTCTCTTATAATGGCGGCCACCAGAGAGGTGCCGGAACTGAATTCCAGTGAGCTCCAGCTGGAAAAAAAAGCCCTACAAGTGCTGTTAGAATTCCTGCTCCATGATTGCAGTCATGGGATTGTTGTCTTTCACATTATGGTGTATGTTTTGACTCCACAGAGTGGGAAGTGACGGAGACAGGGTGTTTGTGTTACTGTGTTCCGTGAAGTAGGACTATTGTCCTTTGTTCTTCCTCTTTGCTGTCTGATGCTAGAGAGAGAGAAGGAGCCATGTTGCAGTGCTCCGTGTGTGTTTATATGTAAATAAAGTAGATTAGCCAAAATGCTGAGTTGCTGAGGTCTGTTACGCAAGCTGCGAAGACTCTGCGGATCCCTAAGTGTGCCGGTGTCTGTTGGCATCGGTCGCTGTGATGTTTGGGTTGAAGAAAGCTTTTGAAGCTCCTGAATGATTGACCAGGAGGGAGAGAACATGCCAGTCGGGCATGTGTCTCTGCCAAGGTCCTACTAGAGTGTAGGATGAGCTCCTGACAAGTGCTAGGGAATAACAGTAGGAGATGGCTGCTGACCTAATGTCCAGCTTCTTGGCTTCCCCAGAGGCATCTACTTGGCTAACTTAGGAAACCAGATGACTTGACAGGTCTTTGGTCTGAACCTGTAAGGCTCTTCCTATTTTCTTAAGATGCCATTTGTGATGGTGTGGAATGGCATCTCTCTTCCCTTCCCTTTTCCATCATTGCTCCCCATCCAATGGTGCCAACCATTATTTATTTATTTATCACCACCAATAACTTGGCTCTTCTTTTGTGGCCTTGATTTGCATTATGTGCCAATAATTCACTTTTTGTTTTGTTTCAGTGGGTTTATGCTTTGTGAGGTTTAAAGGGACCGTGAACCATTTTGACTTTTCGATGGGGATGGAAATCAAAGAGAACAAAACGGGATGAGTTATTGCATAGAAAATTAACAGGAACAAAACCAAATGTACAAGACTGGAGCAATAGTGATTTTAAAAATCTGAGCTGCTTTTTCTTTAGCTTTTTGCTACAGCACTCTTCATTGCTAAGTTGGCATTTATGTGGGGAATTATGGACCTATACATCACCGATGAAACTACAAGGCAATCTGATTTGTGAGCGTTGTGACTGGGAGAGGGGAAGAAATTCAGCTCACATTTTATTGCAAACCTACCAGATTTGCATTTCCTGAAACAATACACAAACTGAAACACAAATTTATCCTCCTGAATTTGCATTTCTCTGAATGTTGTGATGCAGCTTTCCAGTCACAAAAATGTGTACAAAAATATGTTTATCAGGGAAATATGCAGATAAAGAAATGTTTAGGATAGTTTAATATAACATAATGCAATGCATTATGCTACAGAAAATTCTTGCAAATGTGTTAATTAGGGCAAATTGCATAAACATTACTATTAATGTTAATATTATTGTTATTATTTATGTTGATGAATTATTATTAGTTATTTGGAGGAATATGTCCTAAAACACTGATGCATTTTCATCATCTTTTTTTAAAAAAAACAAACACAGAAATATGACAAACTGAATTTTAGATGGATAAAATGAGAAACTTAGAAGAACCAAACTGAGAGATTCATCGATTCCTAGCTGTGAGCTTGATCTCTCTGATAGTGATCACTCTAATGAAAAACATTTCCGATCTAACATGGAATTTCACAGCTCCTGGATCCACCACAGTTTGCATTTGAGGTGGCGGGTGCTCCACAGCCCCAGGAACTGTATTGCAGACCTTGGGAGTGACAGGTCTTCTTCATCCCATCCACACTGATTTGCTTCCCAAAGAAGGTCCACTGGAAAAGTCCTCGATTTCACCACAGTACATAGTTCCATACCAGAGCCTGGCTTCTTTAAATCTCTTTGAGCCTCACTTGGGAGATGGGACTCTGGTGGTCATCAGCCCTGGCTTGAGGAGAATATAAAGCCCGTTGGGTTCTGCAGATCACTGGAGCTGTTGGGACAGGTCCAGCAGCTGTTATTATTATTATTATTATTATTATTATTATTATTAAAGATTTTCTTGTTTTACAGAAGTATGTGTAATGTCTCTCGTATTTTTTCCATGTAACATTTTTACAAATCAGTTTCATTTGTTGAGACATTGGGGGGGGTGGAGGGGGGAAGATGGGTGGGGTGGGATGGGGTCGGGTGGCGATGTTTCTATTTTGCTTAATGTATGTAGGGTTTGGTGTCAGTGTTGCTCATGCTATTCATTTGTGTTTCTTTGGTGGCGAGAGAGGTTGGGGTTGGCCTAGGGTATGGCTGTTTGTTTGTGATTGGCTGTGGTGATCTTTGTTTTCGTGTCTGAGTGGGATGGGTGGGTGTTTCGGATCAGGTTAGGCATATTGATTTGTATGCTGTTGGTGGATTATTGCCATTGTCTTGTTGGGCTGTGTATGTGATAAAGGGGAGCCATACCGGGGTAAAGGCGTCTTCTTCTGTTGAGGTCCAGCAAGATACAGCAGGAGCTGGATCAGCTCCCAACAGGTCCAGCAGCTGTTGGGAGTTGATCCAGCTCCTGCCGTATCCTCAACTGACCACCCATCTGCTCTCTGTCTCCTGACCATTGCTCCTGCATTCTGTTCCCTGCCACTGACTGCCTCCCCCAGCATCTGACAGGCTCTCCATCCGGCTGGAGCAAGATAGCAACGTGAGCGAGTGGCTGTACATACTTGGCAGTGAAAATATTGCACACCGTATAGGCACCACGTCCTATATATTTCCAGCGGGGAGGTGTCGGCTCATCAGAATTCCTAATCAAAGAGATAATTTAGGCAAGGTGCTGCAGCCAGAGCCTAACGGCGGGTAACATTTGATTGCATTTGTATGCCGGTGAATTGTCAGCACTTACGATGGTCTGGACAGAGTGCAGTTTTCAGCACTATTGATCATGAAATTTTAATATCATGCTTGGAAACGTATGCTGGGATTTCAAGAACAGCTTTGGATTGATTTTGTTTTTAGCTGCTCCCTGGAGACGACTCCTTATTGTCTGCGGTGTGCCTCCCTTTCCCCCTCCTCTCCTATGCATGACCATTGACTGTATATGATGCATGGGCCCGAATTTGTTTTCTCAGAATCTATAGCTCAGGCTGACCTTTACATGGTTATCCATTACTGAATTTACAGCATCCCTAAGCAGCCCTTGGCTGCTGCATATATTTATTCCACTTTTACTTCTTTTAATGCTGCTATCGTGGGGTTTTCCCCTTTCTCTTTTAAGCTTCACATGATGCTTGTAAGGGGATATAATTAGGCTCCGTAAAATTATGTGTGTCCATTCTACTGCAGTGCTGAATTTTAGTTAGTGCTGCTTTATTTTTGATGCAAAACTGCTTTCAAAAGGGGTTCTCCTTTTCAAAATTGCCATGTCTAAAATGCTTGCTCTTGTGGGGGGAGAAATGTCTGCCGCTTTTTTGGAAGGGAGGGGTTACGATTCCTACAGTGCCCTGGGACTCTGCAGCTCACAATTACTTCCATAAATAACTGCCATGGAGCCTGTAAGGTTCCATGCTGGAAACATTATGACGTTCCATGTCCATGTACAACATAGTTAGATAACTGATGTGGGGTGGCAAATTCACATGGGCCAGGATGGCAAATTAAGGAAGATGGAGGAGCCATCGGCGCTGAGCTCATATGCCCTGATTTCACAGGAGTGTAGAAAGGCCTGAAAATACTTGCAAATCTTCTTTCGGCAAAAATACAAAGCCCTTTTTGGGATAGTTTCTGCTCATTGCTGCATGAACAAAACTCCCTGAATACAAGAAGCTTAAAAAGCTCCGAATACGACAGGTTGTGGCACTCTAGGGTACAGGTTGAATGTTTGATTCTTCACCACAAAAAAACCCCTCAAAATATGAAACAAACAAACAAACTTTCATGTAACTGTTTTTTTCTGTGTGCAGAGAAAGTAAAAAACAAAACAAAAAAACCCATATAATTTCCTTTGGAATGGGTTGGATCCAGAGTCTCACTTCTGTCAATGGATGGTGCCTTCCATTCATGGAACTGACCGATATCCAGCAGAGGATTCCTGCCTTTGAAAGGAGGAGGGAGGCAATTTTTGCAATTAATTCTTTCCCCTGCTATTCCGTACACCATCTCTTATGCTGCTCCTAAAAAAAGTAAATTTAAAGGACCTCTGACAGTTAAGTCCAGTCGCTCATCTCGCTTTCAGGTCGAGGGAGCCGGCGTTTGTCCGCAGACAGTTTTTCTGGGTCATGTGGCCAGCAGGACTAAACCGCTTCTGGTGCAACGGAACACCGTGACAGAAACCAGAGCACACGGAAATGCCATTTACCTTCCTGTCGCAGTGGTACCTATTTATCTACTCACACTGGCATGCTTTCAAACTGCTAGGTTGGCAGGAGCTGGGCCAGAGCAATGGGAGCTCACCCCGTCACAGGGATTTGAACTGCCAACTTTTTGATCAGCAAGTCCAAGAGGCTCAGTGGTTGTGACCACAGTGCCACCCACATCCCTATGCTGCTCCTAAGGGACCCCCAATTCTTTTCAGAAGCACAGCAGCACGTGGGCAAACCCCATCACCTCTAGTGTTTTTATATTGTAAACTGTTCTATGAAGGACAGTATAGAAATGTAGTAGTAGTAAAAACAACAACAAAACAGCAACAACATTGACCATCTTGGATGTGAGTTCTGGGAGACCTGCTCCCTGCCTTGCAGGCCTTTTCCCACCTGGCCTGGGAGGGTGGGGCTCAAACTGACTCCAGCTACAAAAGTTTGAGGGTTAATGTCATAAGAGAGTCATCTGCCTCCTCTTTCAGTCTGGTAAGGAGACTCTCCTGTCAGTTTGAGTTGCATTGCTATGAGTCTCTGGGCCTAAGCTGTATTGTACAATACATATTATCAACCCAAAATCCAAAAACCCCCAAAAAGTTTTAAAAGTTTAACTTACCAAATGGCTGCAAAAGAAGTTTTGGGAAAGCTTCAAAAATCACCAGAGTCTTCAAAAACCTCAAAAAAGGCTACCACACCGCGTGCTATGAGTTGCTCCTCGAAGTCAAGTCGCAACTGCACCTCTTCAAGCAATGCACCCTGGGTATTAACGGTTTTAAGAAAAAAGAAACAAACTTGCAAGACGTTTTCGTTTTTCGTCTTGCGAAGCAAGCCCATAGGGAAATTCGTCTTGCGAAGCAACTCAAAAAACGAAAAACTCTTTCGTCTTGCGAGTTTTTCGTCTTGCGAGGCATTCGTCTTGCGATGTACCACTGTATACAGAATTCTTCTTTCTTTGCATCAGGCAGATGCCTTTCCTATGAAACAGAGGTGCATCCTTCAAAGCACATCATCTGGCATAATCTGCCCCCCCCCCCCCCAGATAGGGAAATCTAATCTGTCAATTTTGGTTTCTCATTTTTCCCATCTTGTCTGCATATATTTGCAATTCTTTAAAAAAAAGGGGAAAGGCTGCATGAAAATTCAACAGCATTTTAGTGTGCATTTATTCTAATTGCCCTGTTCGTATGCAATGTTGCCAAAATATACATTCCCCCCCAATTAGTTTCATGGGAATTACTCTCAGGGAGCCTTGCATGGGGTTGCAGCCCTAGAGGTTCCCGATTCGGGTGGGAATAGGCAGTACTTGATGCCATCAAATGATGACAGAGGCGATGACTGCAAGCAGAGCTCTGCCCGTTTGACAGCTGGCATCTTCAGCTAAGGGACAGGTCTCCCTGTGAGGTTCAGGCGATTTGAATTCAAAGCAGCATTGCTGCTACAGTACTGACCTACTGTAAAATAAATATATTAGAGATGTAAACCATTATGCAAGGGAGCATGACCAGCTGCTAGCATAAAGTAGAAACTCAACAAAAAGGAAAAATAATTGTTGTTGTTATTTGTTATTAACTTATGACACAGAAGTCTCCAAACTTGCAATGTATTTTTAAAAAAATGAACGTAAATACTTCATAATACTGACACATTCATACACAACACATGCAATTCATTAAAAAATATACGGAAAGTTTTCTTGTTGATTATTTCCCCCACTCTCTGACTGCCTCTATCAGACCCTCCAAGTGCCCCTATTTTCCAGGGACGTCCCTGATTTAGAGAATCCACTCCGGTTTTGATCCCAGAATGTCCCACTTTTTCTTGGAATGTCCCTATTTTCATTGGAGAAATGTTGGAGGTATGGAGTTATCTGACCCCTGAGCTGCCTGAAGGCAATCCTGTATAGGGAAGGGGTTTTTTTTTTTTAATGTTCATTTTATTATGTTTTTTATATATGTTGGAAGCTGCCCAGAGTGCTGGGGCAACCCAGTAAGATGTGTGGGGTATAAATAGTAAAATTATCATTGTGGAATGGGACGTCCCTATTTTCATCAGAGAAAAGTTGGAGGGTATGCTCTCTGCTCCTCTGCCACAAGCAAACTTGAAAGCCTTGTTATCATCCCACTCACTTGCTACAGCAAGGAAATTGAAGCAGCCACCCTGGTTATCTTGCTCTGAAATAGTCCCAGAGCTCCACAGCACTGGAGACCAGGCAGACATTGCCAAGAGGTCTGTTCACAAATAGTGAACAGGTGCGGGACCACTTAGAGAACAGACAGAGGGGTATCTTTCAGATAATCTGCAGCAATTGCTTGGAAGATTGCCACTCCATCTTGGCCACAGGGAGGGCACGAGTTCTGCAGGCAGCCTCTTTTCTCCCACAAGGATATGATTGGAGTGCAAACATGGGAACAGTCAAGTACTACATTCCTTGCAATGCTAGAGAAGACATGCGAGGGAATGTTTGGTCCAGCCAGTTGAAACTTCCTGTTCCTCCTGGCTGGAGCATCCTTCCTTTTGCATGTGATAGAAGGTGGGCATGACCTAAGCTGTCCAGGTAACAAAAGGATGAGTCACGCAGCACCTCTCTCTCTTTCCTCTCTTTCCATCTTCCTTTTGTCGTGTGAACTGCTGGACTGCTAGCTTGCAGTCACTAGGATTATTTCCCCCATATGGGGTAGATCCACGTGTACATATTTGTAACCAAGTCTGCCTTCAGGGATCCAACTGTGAACTAATGTAAGTAAACTTCTTTTATTGACTTTGAATAAGATTGTGGCATCTTTATTCTTTTTAAGAAGGATTCGAGAGAATTTACCAGGAACCTACAATTCAGTCTGAGAGACTCTCATGAAATGATTTTAGAATGTTGTATCATTTTAATGTTGTTAGCCGATCTGAGCCCGGCTTCGGCTGGGAAGGGCTAGATATAAATAAAATTTTATTATTTATTATTATTATTATTGTTGTTGTTGTTGTTGCGCTCTACTCACCAGGGCAGTGGCTTGTCTCTGAGAGACAGTCTCTGAGAGACTGAATTGTATACAGTCATACCTCATGTTGCGTCCGCTTCATGTTGTGTCTTTTCGCGTTACGTCCCACAGCAACCCGGAAGTACCGGAACGAGTTACTTCCGGGTTTTGTCACTCATGCATGTGCAGCAGTGCTATATCACGCTTTGTGCATGTGCAGAAGCTCCAAATCAGGCCCGGCGCCTGCGCAGATACAGCGTTTCAAGTTGTGGGCATTTCACATTACGGACAGGCCTTTGGAACGGATCCTGTCTGTAACACGAGGTACTACTGTAATAGTGAGAGGCTTACACGAGCCTGCAACCAGCTATCTTCTGTGCTGTGTAAAAGGGAACACACTCTGCTAAGTAAAGGAACTTGCTAGCGCATGTTAGGAAGGATATTAATAAATAATATATCCTCTCCTGCCACCCTGAACATTCGTACACATGGCACCAGCCTTTCACAATGGCGCTGCATGAATCCCAGACGATCTGCAGGGTGACCCAGTGCCCGAGGATCTGTGGGCCGAGAGCAATGGAAGAAGCCCTACTGGCTGCCCTGACTGAACGGCATTGTGAGAATTGTTTCCTGGCTTTCCTGGCCTCTCCATGACCTGGAGGGAAACAGTGCAGTGACTGAATTAATATTCCCTGAGAATGAAATGAAATAAGCTACAAGGGAACTGTATGAAATGAAAATAAAATGAGGGCAATAGGTTGCTGCCTATAACAGAGCTCTGTAAATCACTTAGGTCGTTGAGCTCCTGTGGGCTGCTAAGCTTTGGAAGGATTTATAATACTAAGTGGCATTTTAAACATACCTACTGCAGAACAACGAGCAAAAGAGAGGCCAGTGCTAGATCAG
This sequence comes from Podarcis pityusensis, assembly GCF_964106645.2. Taxonomy (NCBI): domain Eukaryota; kingdom Metazoa; phylum Chordata; class Lepidosauria; order Squamata; family Lacertidae; genus Podarcis; species Podarcis pityusensis. The sequence goes on along the minus strand of NC_138038.1, from coordinate 7,778,636 downwards.
CTAGGAATTGTTTACTGCCGGCTGCCATCATTTACATTTTTATGGAATCATTTTATTTCCATTCCAGAAATTAACCTCCAATGAAATACATGAAGTTGTTGCAATAAACAGGATGTGTAAAAGAGCACTCCGGACAGTGTTGATAGGTCTAGTGCTTTCAAGATAGAACCTCCACAGCCAGAGGCACTATACCTTTCAGCACCAAATGTTGGGAACAAACAACAGTAGCAGACCCTCAGCACAGTGCAGGGGCTGTCTAGCCCTGTATGTGCATTTGCCTCTTCTAGTTCCTCTCCAGATCTTTATTTTGTTCCTCCTAGTTTTCCAGGGAGACTTATGTTCCTCTTCTGCTGATTATCATCTGCATTTCCAGATGGAAAAACACTTTCTGTCCCACTCCCATGTGTGCAGCTGACAGGCTGTTAAGCTCAGCGACAACAGCCACAGCCCTGCCATTGTGAACAAGCTCTCGAAGGCAGCTTACAGTTTAAACCTTAAAAGCAAAACAATGGAACAATTAACATAATAAAAAGAGCATCAGATAACATCAAACGCTATAGCAATGAAATCAGTTAAAGGCTTACAGCATGGGTAGGCAAGCTAAGGCCCGGGGACCAGATCAGGCCCAATCGCCTTCTAAATCCAGCCCATGGATGGTCCGGGAATCAGCATGTTTTTACATGAGTAGAATGTGTCCTTTTATTTAAAATGCATCTCTGGGTTATTTGTGGGGCATAGGAATTTGTTCATATTTTTTTTCAAGATATAGTCCGGCCCACCACATGGTCTGAGGGACAGTGGACCGGCCCACAGCTGAAAAAGTTTGCTGACCCCTGGCTTACACAAAACAACAATAAACCTCTGGTTACATGAAACATATTCAATAAACACACAAGACGTAACCTGCTGTACGTTTGAAAAAATAATATATACTATTCATTGTACTGAATTGTAGATTTCAACAGAACTAGCTCATAAAGTTCAACGAAGAAAGTAGAAGACCCGGTGGATCAGTTCATTCTCTTTATGCATAAGGTCCATATATGTGTAAGTGTCTATTCCACCTGTCTGTTCATAGAGTCCAACAATCCACACAAAAGGTTGTTGCAGTTCCACAGAATCCTTTCAGAGAGTCTAAGACAAGGATTTCTGGAATATTAGCCTTGTTTCACCACCTTGGGCTTCATCAGTAGTACAAACCCATATATGATATCACAGGTCAGTGGATCTTATAGCATAGTAGTAACTGCTGTGCTACTACTATGCTATACAGTTACTACTATGCTATAAGATCCACTGTCCTGTGATATCATATATGAGTTTCCTGTTTAGGAAAGTTATTAATGTTTGATGTTTTATCACTTTAATATTATTATTAATAATAATATTCTGCTGGGAGCCACCCAGAGTGGCTGGGGAAACCCAGCCAGATGGGCTGGGAATAAAAAAAATTAGTAGTAGTAGTAGTAGTACCTATTTATATGACTCACCTGAGTTATATTGTCAAGAAATAGAGACCAGTCCTCATCAAAACTGTCCAATTTGGTTTTGCCCCAGATGACACATCTATGTCTGACCAGATGTTCAGATAAAGGAATGTTCCATACATTATTAAGCCAAGCACTGGAACTTTTGATGAACTTATTTGCCTAATATCTGATCCTCTGAATATTTGATCCTCTGGAAACCCCCATTATGTGATTTCTCTCCCTCTGTGTATGACTGTCTACAAATATTAATAAAACAGGTGGCAGATGTTTAATTTTATATTTGTGGAAACAGCACAGAGACAGCCCCAGGGGAGACAACCTCATTCTTAAGCCACTAAGCCCTGATTTATAGATTATATATGAAAAGGCAGCTTCACATAGCAATTCTTAAAACATATTAACTGGGGCTTGCTTTAATAATAGGATTGTCTCGCTGGGACTACCTCTTCAAAATTCTCTCAGATGTAAAGTTAAACACCTGCCATCTTGCTTTATTAATATTCATGGACTGTAATGTAAAGAAGTTCTAGAGGTCAAAGGAGACCTGCATTGAACCCTGTGCACAAGGACAACCTTTTCCCTCCACAGGAATTACAAATCGAGAACAGAGAAGGACAGCGGCAGGTGGTATTAATGACGGGAGAAAAACAGAACAGCTACAGCCTGCTAGCAACTTAATAATTTGCGATGTGTTTTATGGACTCTCCGCTTTAGAGAATTTTAAAGAGGCACTTCCAAAGGGTTGGCAAAATCACTTTGTGGTACCTTGCATCAAACAGTTTTGCCTGTGTCAAGGAGACACATCAATAATACTAAGAGATCTGGTATCTGCCTTCTGAATCACCCGAGAAAGCGGCTCTTTGTCCAGAAATTCCAGTGGTTAACTGATCTGAAGAAAGTGATGCCACCTGTAGGATATCATCTCCACTGTAGGTCTGCTTTTCTTCTTCTCTAGTTGACCTACAAGTGCATTTGACCAGGAGAAAGCAGGCTTAAGTGGATTAGGTGTGAAAATGTGCAATGCCTGTCTCAGACTGTGCCTCCGAATGCTGGGACAAAGAAATACACTATGGCTGGTCCACCTTTCTGAAAATCTACAATCCAGCAGTTACCTAGATCCATTTCTAGCCTTAAGTCAGTGGTGGTCAAACGTGGGCCTCCAGCTGTTTTGGGACTACAGTTCCTATCATCCTTGACCACTGGTCCTGTTAGCTAGGGATGATGGGAGTTGTAGCCCAAAAACATCTGGAGGGCAGAGTTTGGCCACCACTGCCTTAAGTGAAACACACTGTTAGCTCTTTGTTATGTACTGAGCTGAATCCTAGAACAATAGGATCCAGAATGCAGCAGTCTGATTGGTCCGCAGGAGCCACCCAATCCAGCTCTGCGTGGAAGTGAATCAGCGACCTGATTGGCCTGCGGGAGCAACCAATCAGGCTCCTGGATGAAGTGAATCAGCAACCTGATTGGCCTACAGGAGCAGCTCAGAATTAGCCAATCACGCGGGGCCCATTGTGGAAATAATGTATATAGAGCGAGACGTTCTGGGGAAAGTTACATTCGTTGCTACTATGAGCTGAATAAAGAGCATGAAATTCACACTCGACTCCGAGTATATTTCACTCTTCCTTAGAGTCCTACACCAGCACGGCAACAGAAGTCTCTCACCTGTTCCTTTGGTCCAACGAAGTAAAGGGGAGATCCTTGGAATCAACTGAGGAGCAAAGAGAAAGTCCCATTGGAGCTGTAAGTTTACTCTTGGAAAAAACTGGGACTTTATGCCCTCTGAGTCTAACTTAACTTCTCTGACAAAGGGAGCTTGCTTAGTGAGTGAACAGCATGACGCCAAATCTTTAGACCTGTTGTTTGTTCCTTCTAGTTTACTATTGTGAGTTTGTGAGAGAAATTTGATGTAAAGAGGTTGCAACTTTAATTTTGGGAGGACCACATCTTTATCTTTACAGTTCCTGAATCATACAGTTACCTTCAACTTGATCTTCATCCTCTGATCATCTGTTTTCCAGCCTCATTACAGGAGGTTGTTAAACAGTAAAGGGACCTTTCTGGCAAACACAAGGATTAGTGCTCTGATCTTTTCTGCAGCCACTGGGGTCAGGATGTTAGCTGTTCTTTTCAGGTCATTTATAAGAAGGGAGGGTCACAGATAGTTCATGCAGGGCATGCCTTTTCTACTAAACTTTTGGCAGCTGCACTAATGTCATGAGCCACAGAAATAAATCATGTTGAAAGTCCAGCACTCATCGTTACAGGGAATTCTCAGCACCCTCACCGAATTCAGCACTCTTACCAGGATGTTTTGGGGGGAGACTAAGGAGGTTAACGAGGAATCCAAACAATGTCAGAGCTGGCAGTGAAGTGAGATGGGAACCAACAATCTGGACTGGTGAGTTGTAAAGGACCACAAACAAAGGACAATCAGGATCAGAGAACAAGCCAGGATTCAAGACTAAAGAGTAATTTGAAGCATGTCAGAGCCAGTGGCAGAGCTTCAAGCTACGGCGGGGGGGGGGGGGCGGAGAGCAGGCAGGGGCATGTCTGGAGTGCGTCCCAGGGGCATAGCACACTGCCCACAAATTGGAAGTGTGGCACTCGAAACAGAAGTGTGGCAGTCAAAACGGAAACATAACACTAAAAACACAGCACATTTGGCTTCCGAAAACAGTTCGCAAACCGAAACGCTTACTTCCAAGTTTGCAGTGTTCGGGTTCCATGTTGTTTGAGTACCAAGGCACCTGAGAACCAAGGTACCACTGTAGTTTCCTTAACCAATGTATTTTAGAGCTGAAATTTTCCTGAAATTAATTTATAGCCTAAAACCAAAACATGACTGTCCTTTTTACATTGTGGGTGGCGCTGTGGGTTAAACCACAGAGCCTAGGGCTTGCCGATCAGAAGGTTGGCGGTTCGAATCCCCGCGACGGGGTGAGCTCCCATTGCTCAGTCCCTGCTCCTGCCAACCTAGCAGTTCGAAAGCACGTCAAGTACAAGTAGATAAATAGGTACCGCTCCGGCGGGAAGGTAAATGGCATTTCCGTGCGCTGCTGTGGTTCACCAGAAGTGGCTTAGTCATGCTGGCCACATGATCCAGAAGCTGTACACTGGCTCCCTTGGCCAGTAAAGCAAGATGAGCGCCGCAACCCCAGAGTCATCCGTGAGTGGACCTAATGCTCAGGGGTCCCTTTACCTTTGCTAAACTTATTTTATTTTAAAATCAGTAATACTTTATATTTTAAAAAACTGCAATAGTAATTTTAAAACTATGGTTGGGTTCCAAGAAGTTCCACATGCATATAGGAAGAAGGTGGGGTCTGAAAAGTCTTGGTGTGGTCCTGATGTACGTAAATTGCTGAAATCCAATGGTGTCCATGCACAAGTGGAACAGGCTTCTCTCCACCCTGTGGCACCCTATACGGAGGACCCTCAAGGTGTGGGGGAGTGCAGAAAAGAGCAGAGGAAGACCTACTGCATGAACAGAAGACTGCTTGTGCAATTTATTTCACCCATTTCAAGAACTTACAAAGGAAAAATTCCTCACATGTGTTCCCTCAGGATTCTGTAGGACAACTTGGTAAGGCAGGGTGCTCCTAGTTCAAATGCCTTCCCTGCTATGTTCTCACTTGGTAGCTGTGGTGTTTGCCCATTCCTTGTGATTATGTTTGTATAGGGGGATGGAAATGGTTAGTGTAGATTGACGAATGAGAAAGCTCAGAAGCAGAGCCTACCTGGTTTTGAGGCTCAGCCCAGGGGTTTACCATTGGGAGATAGAGGAGTGGTACCTCTGGTTACAAACTTAATTCGTTCCGGAGGTCCGTTCTTAACCTGAAACCGTTCTTAACCTGAGGTACCACTTTAGCTAATGGGACTTCCCGCTGCTGCCGTGTCACTGGCACACGATTTCTGTTTTCATCCTGAGGTAAACTTCTTAACCTGAGGTACTACTTCAGTGTTAGTGGAGTCTGTAACCTGAAGTGTTTGTAACCCAAGGTGTTTGTAACCCAAGGTACCACTGTATTAAAAGAGAGGAAGGAGTAAAAAGGAAGCAAAGTAGAGGAAAAACATCGTCATGTTTTACAAGAACTATTCTATTCGTTTTTTCAGTGCAATTTGGGGGTTTTCCTTCTTTTGCTTCTTGTGTGTATGTTAACACACTGACACAAAGCTTATACTTTGTCTGAGATGGATTGGATTGCCTAAGGCCATTTGGTGAGTTTATTACAGAGGATGTTTATTAAATTCTCCCCCTCCAGATTTCCGAGTTCTACATTACCTGATCTGCCATTCTTTTATATATATATATTTAAATTACATGGAATGTGTGCTCAGACTTTGGTACCTGCACAATTTGTGGCAATTTTCAGCTTGCGACTTTTCGCCTTATGGATTACTGTTGAGCACCAATGCATGCGCACGTTGGTTCAGTCACATGCAAAACGGAATTGTGATCTGATCGCATGTGCACATTGGCCATCTGTAAAAAAGAGAAAGACACAAACTGTATTTTAGACATTTTCAGTGTTTAACTGAAAGGTGGTCGGACAGCAAACCCACAGGAGAATGATGGGATGGAACACGGCAGGACCATGGCTCTGTGGCTGAGCCTACATTCTGTGTGCAAAAGATCCTGGGTCCAGTTAATGACATCCTCAGTTAACAAGGTCAGGTGTCAGGTAATGGAAAAGGTCTCCACTTGAGGCCCTGGAGACCCACTGCCAGAGAGTAGACCGGGAATGGCAACTGTTTTCTTCTGTCAAGAGCCACATCCCGTCAGGGTAATCTGTCAGGGGCTGCATACAGGCAAAAAGCAGAGCCATAGCAAATGATGGGCCAAGCCAGAGAAAAAGGTGTTCTGGGTCTGCAAGTGGGAAGAGTGCTGCTTGCAGAGGGCTGCTATTTACACATCGCCTGAAAGGAGGACAAAAAGAGGACGCCGATTTGCATAAAATATGCACATGCTAATTTATATGGAGACAATGGGAGGAATTCAAAGTAGCAATAAGGATATTAGTGGAAGAAGATTGGAAAAAGTTTAAAGAATATTTACAGAAATATTGTAAAATTAATGAATGTTAGAAAAATGTTGGAATGAAGTTATATGGCTTCAGTAGAAATGTTATAAGGAATTAAGTATAAATAGATTAATAGAGAATTAAAGGGGAAAATAAGGTTAAAAGGTGTTAAGATAATTATAGGATAGAAAGCAGAGGAAGATGGAAAGGAATTGCTGAAACAACTAATAGAAGTGGAATACAAAAAGGGAGGTGTGAGGAGGTCATGGAAATAAGTGAATGAAAGACTGAAACTATTTGATGGGTTTTAAATTGTTTTTGTTTGGTTTTCTTAGTTTAAATTGTTTTTGTTAGTTTAGTGTTAGGTATTGTTTTTGTATTGTATTGTATTGTATTGTATTGTTTGTTTTCTTTTTCTATGTAATGTCTAAATTGTTGGAAAGTAATAAATATTATTAAAAAACAACAACAAAGTAGCAATAAGGATATTGTTCCATCAGGCAGAGCAATCATCCCTCTCCTCTTCCCAGGCACGGTCCTGGCTGTGGGGGGGTCTGTTCTCCTGTCCCCACCCCTGACAATTGTTGTGGGGGCAAGGGGGGCAACATGATGGCAGGAGGGGGGAGCGCATTCTACTACCAGGAATCATTGCATAATGTCAGCTTCTGCTAGCAGGACTGGTTAGTTGAACCTGGTCCTATAACACAAATATATCTCACTATGTTGGTTTCCCCCGTGCTGCAATTCAAGTTGCATTTTTTACGTTGTTGTACACACCAGAATTGGGACAGGGATCCCTTTGCCCAGTGTACATGACCGGGGGTTTCCCCTCCCCACACCATGCCAAACACCTGTTCAGTGAAACTATCATCTGCTTGGTCACATCAGCAGTCAGAAATGTACGCCCCTCACCTTCACCCTGGCTTACGTTTCCAAATTAGATGGAAGGCAGGGGTGTAGGAAAGGGGAAGGGGGGTGGTCCGCCCTGGGCGTCACCCTGAGGGGGAGTGACAAAATAGCAGGCGGGCGAGGGTGCGTGTGCACTGTTGTTATGGGTGCCGCTTGAGCGCCGTCCGTATGGGCACGGCTGGAGCATCATCCTTATCGGTGCTGTGCGGTGCCGATACGGACAGCGCATGCACGGTGCCCATATGGAGGGTGCTTGAGCAGCACCCATAACGACGGCGGTGCATGCCCCCTCGGCACATGTTGTGGCGATCACACAGGGTCCCCGGTCGTTTCACTGTCTATTGATCCCTGTGCCACCACTTTATTTCTCGCTGCCACCACCCAGGCCCTACCTGGTACAATACTGAGTCCAGTCAGGGTTAAATTGGAACATAAACTTCTGTTTATTTATTGCAGTTTAACAAGCATGTGGTTTCATAAATGGTGTCGGTCAATTACAATCATGGGGTGCCTATCCAGACCTATAACTTCCGCTACCTGCTCTCACTTACTAAACCACCTCTCAGATATTTACTTGTCTGCCTAGCCCCTAACTATTCCTGACTCAGCTTATTTCGCTACACTAACTCAACCTACCCACAAACTCTATCCCAATTCACTCCCACTCCAACCAACCACCCAACGAACTCCTCCCTTCGCCCCTCCCAGAGCTGGTTTTATAGCCCCTCTGACTCCACCCCCCGGGTTCTGATAGGGTAACCTGTTTAACTATTTCACCTCCAGCACTCTCATATGGTAACGTCACACATATGTCATCCATATTAGCGCCGCGCGTGCGCCGTCCATATCGGCACCACGCATGCGCCACCAGGCAGTTTATCCCACCCCTGTGGGCAGTTCACCCCACACCTTGACACCCCGCACTGGGTGCCAGAGAGCCTTCCTTCGCCACTGATGGAAGGTAGTTTGAAGGGGACTGCATTAAGCAGTCGTGTTTCTCAATAAGTTGCAGGATACCAATGGATTGTAGCTAACATACTCATCTTCAAACACTAGTGGTGGGAGTGCAGTGGAGTGCACATGTAAAGGCCAACATGTACACAGACCTAAGCATGAGCTTATGGGATATGCAGACCACAAATCCCAACCCTGAGCAGCAGTGTGAAGGGCATAACTGCAACAAAGAGAAAGTAAAGACAAGCACAATAGAACAGCGAAGCATTAGCAACGCTCACTTGGTGTCGAACTCATCTGTTTTTCCGAGATCTTATTACCATACATTATAGGTGATTTCTAATTCTAAATTCCTGCCCAATGGACTATGGCCTGAACGGTGTCCTTCATGGCAAACTCCTCCCCAGAAGGGCTTCAGGGAAGCTCATTTGAGCTGTGGTTGCAGAAAGCTAATTGAAGCCATCATAAACTGACATATATATAACTACTGTAGTTAGTCAACATATATAGCAAAGCAAAGCATTCCCAGTGAGACTGCGACACACTGTTTGGAGCATTAACCTGATGTTACATCTGCCTTGTTATCTTTGTGATTACTTGCTTCCAATCTCACTTGTCGTGAATTCTGGGCATGAAAGGTACTTCAAAACCCACACCTATGTGCCAAGGAAGACATGCAACCCCCTCTCTTTCTCTCCCTCCCTCTTCACACAGCTCTTCACAGGGCCACAGGAAAAAATATCATCCAAATCTGTCCAGGCACCAAACTCTGACTCACTGTTCATGGCAAAGAGACTGCTGCCTTTCCTTTTTGTCTCATCTCCACCTTGGCCTCTACACGATTTCTTGATCAAGCTAAGATGGACCACCGGCCATGTCCCCATCTACAGCTCCATCTGGCTATTGTTGTCCTGAATATATTTCCCTCTCACTTCCTCTGCTCTCTGGTCCCATTCTAACAGCTCCGACCTATTCTTCCTCCAAGTTCTCCTTGGGTCCTTCAGCTTTACTTTCCCTTGTGTCTTCTTAGTACTGTTTAAGGCTGACCTCCCTCCACTCCAAACTTCCTCCTTCTCCACTCTCAGTGCTCCTTCTATCTCAGCTCTTCATCCTCCTGTCTCTCTCCTTTCCCTGCCTGAGCCCCATCCAGGGTTTTGTGGGAATGTTCAGGGTGGCAAGAGAGGATATATTGCTTATTAATATCCTTCCTAACTTGCACTGGCAAGTTCCTTTATGTAACAGAGTTACATTCCCCTTTTTATATGCACAGCAGATAGCTGGTTGCAGGCTCGTGTGAGTCTCTCACTATTATACAATTCAATCTGTCTCAGATTGAATTGTACATTCCTAGTAAGTTCCCTTGAATTCCTCTTAATGGAATAAAGATGCCACAATCTTATTCAAAGTCAATAAAAGAAGTTTACTCACATCAGTTCACAGTTGGATTCCTGAAGGCAGACTTACCGGTAGTTACAAATACATACATGTGGGTCTACCCCATATGGGGGAATAATTCCAGTGCTTCTGCTAGCTGAGAGCTAGCAGAGCAGTCCTAGCTAGAAGCTGGTCAAATGAAGAAGGACGTCAAAAAGAGAGAGGTGTGCTGCGTGACTCGTCCTTTTGTTACCTGGACAGGTTAGGTCACGCCCACCTTCTTCTTCTTTTTTTTTTAATGATATTTATTAAAGTTTCACAAAAATACAGAAAACAAAGAAAAAAGTATAAATTACAGCAAAAAAGTAAAAAGTAAGAAAAAACATACAAAATAAAACAGTTAAAAACACAATAATGTTCCATAACCTATCTTCCTTACTCTTATTTCCCCAGACCTCCTCATACCTCCCTTCTTTGTATTCCAATTCAATTTGTTGGTTCAGCAAATCCTTACCATTAATCTTTTACCCAATTGTTAACCTTTTTTTTCCATGTCTCTTAAAGCATTACAGCTAAAAACCTCTTAGTTTCTATCCAACATCCTTCTAAAGTTCCTTAATTTTACAATATTTCTGTAAATAGTCCTTAAATTTTTTCCAGTCTTCTTTCACCGACTCTTCTCCCTGGTCTCGGATTCTGCCAGTCATTTCCGCCAATTCCATGTAGTCAATCACCTTCATCTGCCATTCTTCCAAAGTGGGTAGATCTTGTGTCTTCCAATACTTTGCGATAAGTATTCTTGCTGCTGTTGTAGCATACATGAAAAAGGTTCTGTCCTTCTTTGGCACCAGTTGGCCGACAATGCCCAAGAGAAAGGCCTCTGGTTTCTTCAGAAAGGTATATTTAAATACCTTTTTCAGTTCATTATATATCATTTCCCAGAAAGCCTTAATCTTTGGGCACATCCACCAAAGGTGAAAGAATGTACCTTCAGTTTCTTTACATTTCCAACATTTATTATCGGGCAAATGATAAATTTTTGCAAGCTTGACTGGGGTCATGTACCACCTGTATATCATTTTCATAACATTCTCTCTTAAGGCATTACATGCCGTAAACTTCATACCTGTGGTCCATAACTGTTCCCAGTCAGCGAACATAATATTATGTCCAACATCTTGTGCCCATTTAATCATAGCAGATTTCACCGTTTCATCCTGAGTATTCCATTTCAACAGCAAGTTATACATTCTTGACAAATTTTTAGTTTTGGGTTCTAACAATTCTGTTTCTAATTTTGACTTTTCCACTTGGAAGCCTATTTTCTTATCCAAATTATATGCCTCCATTATCTGATAGTAGTGGAGCCAATCTCTCACTTTATTTTTTAATTTTTAAAACTCTGCAGTCTCAATTTATCTCCTTCTTGCTCCAAAATTTCCCAATATGTCGGCCATTTGGCCTCCATATTGAGCCTTTTCAGAGCTTTTGCTTCCATTGGTGACAGCCACCTTGGGGTTTTATTTTCCAATAAGTCTTTGTATCTTATCCAAACATTAAACAATGCTTTCCTAACAATATGGTTTTTGAATGCTTTGTGTGCTTTGACCTTATCATACCATAAATATGCATGCCATCCAAATACATTGTTAAAACCTTCTAAATCCAAAATGTCTGTGTTTTCAAGAAGTAGCCATTCTTTCAGCCAGCAAAAAGCTGCTGATTCATAATAAAGTTTAAGGTCTGGCAGGGCAAATCCACCTCTTTCCTTGGCATCAGTTAATATCTTGAATTTTATTCTGGGCTTCTTGCCCTGCCAGACAAATCTAGAAATATCTCTCTGCCACTTCTTGAAACAGTCCATCTTATCTACAATTTGTAATGTCTGAAACAAAAACAACATTCTAGGCAATACATTCGTCTTTATCACAGCAATACGGCCCAGCAACGAGAGTTTCAAATTTGACCAAATTTCTAAATCTTTTTTCACTTCCGTCCAACATTTTTCGTAATTATCTTTAAATAAATTCCCATTTTTGGCTGTCATATTAATCCCCAAGTATTTCACTTTCTTTACCACATTCAATCCTGTCTCATTCTGAAACCTCTCTCTTTCAATCGGTGTTAAGTTTTTCTCTAAAACCTTAGTTTTTAACTTGTTCAATTTAAAACCTGCCACCTGACCAAATTCCTGAATTAATTCTAAAACTCTTTTAGTACTAGATTCTGGCTCCTGTAACGTCAATACTAGGTCATCTGCAAATGCTCTCAGTTTGTACTGTTTAACTCCGACCTGTATGCCCTTAACCAACCGGTCCTTTCTAAGGTCACGCCCACCTTCTATCACATGCAAAAGGAAGGATGCTCCAGCCAGGAGGAACAGGAAGTTTCCACTGGCTGGACCAAACCCTCACATGTCTTCTCTAGCATTACAAGGAATGTTGTACTTGACTGCCTCTCATGGATCACATCCCACAGGTTTAAATGCTGACCCCATTCTTCTCCGGCTGCTGCACTGCCCCAGTGGCTATTGTTGGCTTCTGAGAGGGCTTGCAGGTTCCTAGCACCTGTGTTAGACATTAGTTGTGGGCATCTGGGTCAACAACTACCCTGATCAGCACCTGTGGGATCAGGAAAAAGGGGCAATAGTAAACCAAAAATCCTGGTCACATCTTACGCCCTCCCCCAAAAGCTGTTGACTTGCTACTTAGCTTCAGTAGCAGGTGAGGAAAAATGCTACACTGTGCTAATAGAGTCAGGTCAGGCTGTGCTCTTACAGAGAAATTAAGTCCTCAGTCCCTTAGAAATGCACTCAATCAAATCTGCGGGAGTGGGTGCAAAAGTGTAAGAGAAAGTTCTTAACTAGTTGGCTTCCTCCTTATATCAAAGGGGAACAAAGACCCGGCAAGGAACCTCGGCTGTACCTGAGAGAGCTCCGTGTGCTCAGTCAAGCAGACAATGACCTTGTTCACACAGCGGTGGAGAGGCACACATAATGCACTGGTTCCTCATTAAATAGAAATAATAAAAGATCCCTACACAGAGAGAACAGTGGGCAGGGCAACCACAGAGGAAGGCAAGTGTGGAAATTTGGTGAGGAGAGTTCTGAGGTGGTAAAATGCTTTGCCCTGCTTCAAACTGCAGGTGGGAGCTCACTTTAAAAAGGAGAAAGATCCCCTGTATGTAAAACCGCCTGTGTTCTGGTCTACAACCTCCTGTCACAATGTTGTAGCTTGTTTTGTTTAAATCCAAACCTTCCAGCTAGCTTTAACACATGGGGCAAACAATTAAAATTCATTCTTCCCACCTGTGCTAGCTCTTTTTGATGTGCATACAGATCAACCCCATATTGAGGGGTGAGACAGGTGTGCAGAAGCTTCTGGCATGTCCAGGGGCCAGTGGCATTCTTGCCCCTGCAGTGGACATGCCTGATTGTGGCAAGGCTTAAGCCAGCAGAGGCTGGTCTATCGGGACAAATGCACTGCCCCACTGAATGATAGGTAAAGGTAAAGGGACCCCTGACCGTTAGGTCCAGTCATGGCCGACTCTGGGGTTGCGTGCTCATTTCACTTTACTGGCCGAGGGAACCGGCGTACAGCTTCCGGGTCATGTGGCCAGCATGACTAAGCCGCTTCTGGCGAACCAGAGCAGCGCACGGAAATGCCGTTTACCTTCCCGCCGGAGTGGTACCTATTTATTGGTACCTACCTATTTACTTGCACTGTGATGTGCTTTCGAATTGCTAGGTTGGCAGGAGCAGGGACCGAGCAACGGGAGCTTGCCCCATTGTGGGGATTCAAACCATTGACCTTCTGATCGGCAAGCCCTAGGCTCAGTGATCGTCTGGCCTTATACAGCCTCCATCTGACTGCCTTTTTACCTACATCCAGCCCAGGGGCTGTCGCTGGCAATCAGCTCCCTCCTCCTCAGTCTCAGTGGTGCCATTACAGAACCCAACAGGGAGGAATTTGGGGGCAAAGCCAGAAATACCTAGCTCTGCCTATCATTGTCTTTGGCTCCACCTACTGTTGGCCTTTCTGCCTTCTCCACTATGAGTCTCAGTGGGCACCACTGAGTTTAAGACTGCTCCAGGCTGTATTTCAGAGACCAGGAAGGTTACCAGAATCCACTAGATTCTGCCCTTCTCCTTGGAAGTTTCAGAGCTAGTCTACAAACCACATGTCCTGAATCCCTGGCCTACCTGGCGGCAAGTCCTGCTGGCGTATGGAGCCTATCAAGTCCAAAGTTCAACAGTCAGGAAACACGATCCAGGGGTCATTCCACATTGGCAAAGTCCAACAGTAGGAAAGACAGTCCAGAGTCAAGCTCGAAACATTGTCCTGTAGAGGTTCTGGAGCTAATAATAATAATAATAATTTATTATTTATACCCCGCCCATCTGGCTGGGTTTCCCCAGCCACTCTGGGAGGCTTCCAACACAATATTAAAATACAGTAATGCCTCAAAAATTAAAAGCTTCCCTAAACAGGGCTGCCCTCAGAAGTCGTCTAAAAGTCTGGTAGTTGTTGTTCTCTTTGACATCTGGTGGGAGGGCGTTCCACAGGGTGGGTGCCACTACCGAGAAGGCCCTCTGCCTGGTTCCCTGTAACCTGGCTTCTCGCAGTGAGGGAACTGCCAGAAGGCCCTCGGCGCTGGACCTCAGTGTCCAGGTAGAACGATGGGGGTGGAGACGCTCCTTCAGATATACTGGACTGAGGCCAAGGTCCATCAACACGGGCAGTTGAGCAGACACAGCACCTCAACTCTGCTTCCCTTTTATACCTTGCATGTTGATTGCAAAACGCCCCACCTGGGCTGTGGACACTTGCCTGCCTCAGTCTCCCAGAGCATACCTCCCACTGCTCTCTATGCCTCAGAGCCTGCCTAGTTTGTGGAAACGGGGAGCCTCTCTGGTTCTGATGAGCAATCCGGTTCTTCCGGTCCCTGCACACTGACCCCCATCCCCTCCCTGTCCCCTGTCACCCTGTGTGAACTTTCCACAACCCCACCAATCTCCAGCTTGCCCCAGTAGGTCCCAGTCATGGCTACACTCCTTGTCGGGATCCTTTTGCTCCATTCACTTTGAAAGCAGCTGCTCCGTGGAGACACATGAACCTTCCCCAAAGACAGGCAGGGCAAGTTGGTGGGATTGTAGGAAAAGAGGAGCTGCTGGACACCTTTCCTGCTCTTGATCACCTTTTTCAGTCTCTGTTTAGCAGATTATTTCCCCTGCTCCTCCGCCTCCAACCTCCAAAGGGAAGTTAGTTGCTAAGAAAGGACACAATGGAAGTTAGACTATGTTTGGAGAAAGGCAACTGGCAGTTCCTTGCGTGCTTACTTGCCATCATCATCATCATCATCATCATTTATTACAGTCAAAGACCAGCTCGAAAAGCACAACTGGGACAGCTTTCACAAGAATAAAATATACGTTTAGAACGTTGTCCAACAACAGCTTAAAGATTAAAATCTGAGATAAACGCATATACACATAAAGACCTAAAATTTGGGCTACCATACAAATTGGCCCTGCCACCATGGAGGCCGACTTCAACTGTTTTCCTAGTGAACTAATTTGTTTCAGGGGGCGATCTGCACACAGAATCTGGCGACCATCCAGGTCGTCTTGTGGTCTTTGCCTAAGAGGAGAAAATTGAGTTTAGACTTATCCGAAAGGTCAGCAGGCCTCTCCAGCTGAGAGTCAATGGCATCTCTGCGTATCTCGTCATAAAAGGAACATCTAAAAAATAAATGCTCGGGGCTTCCTATTTCCCCTAATGGGCAGGCGCAAAGTCTCTGAGCATGCGGGACTTTTCCAAATATTCCTTCCAAAACCGGCAAGAGCAAGGCCAAGCTTCTGGCTAGAGTAAAGACCCTTCTTGTGTTTCTTGATGCGAGAAAATAGAGGTATGCTGCCAGGGCTGCAGGCTTTTCCAGCTTTTTGGTGCCAGTCTCTGGGGCAGTCCATTCTGAAGGAAATCAGCCCTGAGTGCTCACTAGAAGGACAGATCCTGAAGCTGAGGCTCCAATACTTTGGCCACCTCATGAGAAGAGAAGACTCCCTGGAAAAGAACCTGATGTTGGGAAAGCTGGAGGGACAAGGAGAAGGGGATGACAGAGGACAAGATGGTTGGACAGTGTTCTCGAAGCTACCAGCATGAGTTTGATCAAACTGCGGGAGGCAGTGGAAGACAGAAGTGCCTGGCGTGCTCAGGTCCATGGGGTCACGAAGAGTCAGACACAACTAAACGACTAAACAACAAATCTGGGGCAGTTGAGAATTCTGCACATTTTTGCAGAATTCTGCCAGAACCTCCTGCACATTTTTTTTGACATTCTTTAAATAAAGCATAGGCAGGGGCTTAGAAGGGGAAATATTCCACCAATTTCCAGTGACAAGACACCAAGGGATTTTGCCTAATCAAATGGGCCCATCTTATTTTTTAGGCATGAGGGTTTTTATTTGTTTATTATTTATTTATTTATTTGAGCAACGTGCACACGAAACTCTGCAAAGAACAGCTGTGACGTTCAAACTGGGTGTATAGCTTTTTTGGGAGGGGGGGTGTGTGTGTGAAAGACGGGATTTCCAAATTCACATAACAGAAACTCTGTGCTCAGGCATATAATTTGTGTGATCATGTCAGGCATCCGGTTGACCTGCAAGAGACCAGTCTTAACTGCAGCTGTTAAAATCAGCAAGGTTGATGCGCTCAGGTACAATGACATACATGACTACCCAAGCGGTGATCAGATTGCTCCACAGCTTGAATAATTTCAACCCAGGCTGCAGGTTGTAGGGCGAAAGCAACTTTGGCATGACTGAAAATGAAGCTGAGCAGCAGTTTCTACGCTACTCTAAAAATCAGGAGTCTTTTAATAGAAAAGAACCGGTTCAAAATGAGTGGCAATGATTTGTTTCAAATTTGATAGTAATAATCAGGTATGTACAGGTGTCAAAACATTGTGTGGCAGAAGGACATGATCACAGATGGTAAAACATTTTGCAATGATATAAATCTGGCACCTTAAAGACAGAAATGAATTCAAACTAATCACAGCCGTCTGAAGGAGGCATGGGACTTGGATTTATATGTTACAGTATAAGGACTCTAGGCAATTTCGATTACTCTCCATGGATATATGTAACCCTAATCTAGGACCTCTTATACATAGACAAATCAATGATGTTGCCATCCCGCCTGCAAAAGCTCATTCAAGAGCACATGTGATGTTGCCACAGATCTATTTGCATATTTTAATAACATTTCATGCTCTTATCAGCAAGGAGGAAAACATTCCACCAAAAACAACTTTCTAATGAAACTTTTAAGGCATTTTCCTCTGCGTACTTCCTTTGGGAGCAAGTCCCATTGGTTCAAGAGCATTTACTCCTGAGAAAACACAATCAGGATTCCACTTCTAGTCTGCTACAACAATTAGTCATCAATACACTGAAGAAAAATACCTCTAACTCTCTTTTCCATCTTGTTAACCCAAGGCAGCAATAGCTGAGCAGGTTTCTGACAGGCAGTTTGGTAAATAAAGTATACTGCAAAGCAATATACATATAATGTATGCATGGTTGTTGTCATTGTCGCTGTTTTTAAAAAAACTTTCAATGTAGAGATCTAAGCTGCATAGAATTCATTCCTGGCGTCCATGCCATAATGGCAGAATCAAACAAAAGGACAGAAAGAAATATATATAATAGTCCATTTGCAACAGATGCTTCTTCTTCTTGTTGTTCAAGTTTTTATTTCATTTTATAATGTATATTAAACAAAGAGAGCAATTGTAACCGAAAATAATTAAAAGATGAAAAGCAAAATGGTAAAATAGGTACGTAGAATAAGTAGTTACATGTGAGTTAAAATAACAAAGTAAATACAGACTACCAATGTCATCAGATCATCAAGTATAGTTTCAGATTTATCCAGGCTTGTGATGATGGTCATCTTGAAAATGATGGCTCTACTCTGTATGTCATAAACTAAGGAATGTCAAATTGTATTAAAAGTGTCTGGAGGTTCTAGTCCTTGCTGAAATCTCAAATTATGCATGATTTTCACCATTAGCTGTGTTCCAGGGTGAGTGGTACCAAGTATTCACTGTAAGAATTTGAGCTGTTTTCCATTGAGTTGCAGTTACAGTTCGTGCTGCCAAGATCATATATAAGACCAATTCTTTTGCCACCAACAGATTCTTCTGTTAGAACTTGCTCTCTAGTCCTGTGCTGGTGAAAGCTACCAGATCTGGGGAGTCCATAGACAAGGATTTTTCTTTGGTGTTCCCATATCTGTGGAATGCCCACCCTACGTGGTCTTCAGAAGAACCTTCCATGCCTTTTTAATCCAGTCAGCATTTCAATGTTTAAACCATTGTTTTATCTGCTGCTGCTATCTTTCCATGTCACATTATAATTTTAATCATTTGGAATTTTAGCGTACATGAAAATGACAGCAGAGGAGTGAAAGGTAGGGGTGCTATATCAGATATTGGGGAATGGGGCAACATTTGGAGGTTCTATATAACCTCTTCCTCTTTTCTTTTTCTTTTGAAAGCCAAGACACATGTTGTAGTTGTTTAGTCATTTAGTTGTGTCCAACTCTTCGTGACCCCATGGACCAGAGCACGCCAGGCACTCCTGTCTTCCGCTGCCTCCCGCAGTTTGGTCAAACTCATGCTGGTAGCTTCGAGAACACTATCCAACCATCTCTGTCGTCCCCTTCTCCTTGTGCCCTCCATCTTTCCCAACATCAGGGTCTTTTCCAGGGAGTCTTCTCTTCTCATGAGGTGGCCAAAGTATTGGAGTCTCAGCTTCAGGATCTGTCCTTCCAGTGAGCACTCAGGGCTGATTTCCTTCAGAATGGATAGGTTTGATCTTCTTGCAGTCCATGGGACTGCAAGACACATAGACTCCAATAAATCTGCCCATACAGTCCAGACCATGGTACTCCAAAACAGGCATAAGCAAACTTGGGTCTCTAGATGTTTTGGGACTACAACTCCCATCAACCCTGACCACTGGTCCTGCTAGCTAAGGATCATGGGAGTTGTAGTCTCAAAACATCTGCAGGGCCGAGTTTGCCTATGCCTGCTCAAAAAGAAGGATCTGAGTTACCTATGGAAATAAATAAATTGTGCATTCGGGCAATTAACATTTTTGTACAAGGAAAATTCGAAGTTTCCTCCTGTATATGTAATGCAGATTAAGGGAGGAATTCAAAGTGTTTCCAGTTTGGTTTAATTTATTTTACCATCTGACAGGTTTGGTTTTTTAAAAATCTGTTTCTGCTTAGGATGGGATGTTGAAATTGCAGAATAGCCTCCCCACTTGCAAGCATACCTTTGCAGCTTTGTTTCTCTCTCACTCAGTAAAGTCCACATACTTTGCCTTTGCTGTGGGCATTGCAAGACAGCAGTTGCAACTGAGGTAAAAACACTATATAATGCGCTGTGTGTAACCACAATTGCATTTCCCCCCCTTAAAACTAGTTACATACAGTGCTTTTCTCTGGGGGGATGCAGGAGTACGCATACCCCTAAACATTTTGTGAATCTAAGTTTGGCCTCATTGAGGGGCAGTATTTCAATGAGTAGGAAAATGAGTGGACCGAGAACTCCCAGAAGTGCAAGCTGGATTTCGAAGGGGCAGAGGAACCAGAGACCAAATTGCAAACATGTGCTGGATTATGGAGAAAGCTAGAGAGTTCCAGAAAGACATCTACTTCTGCTTCATTGACTATGCAAAAGCCTTTGACTGTGTCGACCACAGCAAACTATGGCAAGTTCTTAAAGAAATGGGAGTGCCTGATCACCTCATCTGTCTCCTGAGAAATCTCTATGTGGGACAAGAAGCTACAGTTAGAACTGGATATGGAACAACTGATTGGTTCAAAATTGGGAAAGGAGTAGGGCAAGGCTGTATATTCTCTCCCTGCTTATTTAACTTATATGCAGAATTCATCATGCGAAAGGCTGGGCTGGATGAATCGCAAGCCGGAATTAAGATCGCCGGAAGAAATATCAACAACCTCAGATATGCAGATGACACAACCTTGATGGCAGAAAGTGAGGAGGAATTAAAGAACCTTTTAATGAGGGTGAAAGAAGAGAGCGCAAAATATGGTCTGAAGCTCAACATCAAAGAAACGAAGATCATGGCCACTGGTCCCATCACCTCCTGGCAAATAGAAGGGGGAAGAAATGGAGGCAGTGAGAGATTTTACTTTCTTGGACTCCATGATCACTGCAGATGGTGACAGCAGTCACGAAATTAAAAGACGCCTGCTCCTTGGGAGAAAGGCGATGGCAAACCTAGACAGCATCTTAAAAAGCAGAGACATCACCTTGCCAACAAAGGTCCGTATAGTTAAAGCCATGGTTTTCCCAGTAGTGATGTATGGAAGTGAGAGCTGGACCATCAAGAAGGCTGATCGCTGAAGAATTGATGCTTTTGAATTATGGTTCTGGAGGAGACGCTGGAGAGTCCCATGGACTGCAAGAAGATCAAACATATCCATTCTTAAGGAAATCAGCCCTGAGTGCTCACTGGAAGGACAGATCGTGAAGCTGAGGCTCCAATACTTTGGCCACCTCATGAGAAGAGAAGACTCCCTGGAAAAGACCCTGATGTTGGGAAAGATGGAGGGCACAAGAAGAAGGGGACGACAGAGGACGAGATGGACAGTGTTCTCGAAGCTACCAACATGAGTTTGACCAAACTGCGGGAGGCAGTGGAAGACAGGAGTGCCTGGCGTGCTCTGGTCCATGGGGTCACGAAGAGTCGGACACGACTAAACGACTAAACAACAACAGGAAAATGAGAGTACCCTTAAACATTTTTTTAGGAGGGAAAGGCACTGGTTACATATAAACATTACTAAAACAAAATACAAAGTAACACATTGCACTCAAGTAACAGGCAATGCAGTTCAGTCCTTTAAAACACTCCAATAATTTTGCTCTCTGATCCCAGAGAGAGGTTCCATTATGCTAGAAGCTCCTTCTCCAAACACGCTGAGCTGGCTGTCTCTCTGCTGGCTTCCCACAATACAGAGATGCTGAGCTTCTCAGGTTTCTGATGGCGCAGGACCTGCTTGGGTTTCCAGGATGACTCATTAGCCTAACCCTCTGAAATGGAAAATCACCAGCTTACCGATTTCACCTGGAGTGGTGCAAATTTCTCTGCTTTGCGAATGCAAACCTTTACATCAGTTTTGACTTCAATGAATGCAAACATTACATGCTATGCACATTAAACTTTTAATTTTAATAATTCTTTCAGAAGCACCTGAGGTAAGGAGAGAGAGAAGAGTGCTATTCTTGATTGAAGATAAGGGTTTCTCTCTGTCTCCCCCTCCTTTTTCTGGTGCTCTCAGTATAAGTATGGCTCTCATTTTGTTATTCCAATCTGGCTCTTGCTGATTGCCAAGTTACACTGTAGGCTGAGTGCACTTGAAGAGAAGGGGCACTGCTAACATTCTGGGGTAATAATCACTCACACTAACAGCAAACTCAGTTGCTAAGTGCCAGAAGTTAGGTAGCCAAAACAGGGCTATTGAGAAATAAGGCAGAGGTCTCATATATTTTTTAGTTTTCTAGGTCCCACCCCCTCTTCATTTCCCAAAAAAATAGTGAGGGGGAGCAGGAAAAAAAAAATCTGTGGGGTTTTTCCCCAGGTCTTCACATCTCTAATCTTAATCCCAGTAATCTGAAGTACATTACCTAATCCAAAAAATCTGAGTTACTCCACAATACTGCAACAGAAGCAGGAAGTTGACGTAAACTGTTGTACACTCCTAACATTAGAATTTAGCCATATGACAAAACTTGTTTATCCGAGCCAGTGTAGCAAACCATCTGCAAACTAATTTCAAGTAGGCTCCTTATAATCTTGATGAGACAGAGTTTTCTAATGGCATTATGCAAAGCTATCCAGAGGGACTCTGAAATACTTATCCTCAAATTCCTGCACCAGTTGTTCTTATAATGATCTCTACTCGTGTTTATTTCCAGGAAACATCTGTATACTGGAAAGAGCACTCTTTCTTCGTCAATTCCCTTTGGGTAACCACTTTCCCATTTTGTCAAAGTCCACAAATTAAACAAATTCCCTAGAATGGAATAAGCAATGCTGTAGATACTGAAACCATGATACCTTTTGATGAAGAAAGATCCACTGTTTAGTTTTCATGAGCAACAGTGATTGAACAACATCAATATATCTATATTAATTAAGCTATTTCCAGCAGGCAAAAACATCTGAATTGAATACAATAGGCTGACAATAGAGAGATAGGTGACCTGATTTTGCTTTCGCCATTTATCCCAAACCTTGAATGGGGAATCTGTGGCCCTTCTGGGTGTTGGTCTCCAACTCCCATTAACTGCAGCCAGCACAGCCAATAGTCATGGATGATGGGACTTGTAGTCTAGCAACACCTGGGGCCCCACTGGTTTGCTTAAGAATTATTTTTGTCCTATCATTTCATCTCTGAAAACTCTTACCAACCCACAGCATATATTTCAGTGGTAATTGGGTGTATTTTTGTTCTAATATGCAGTTCCTATAAAAAGAATCAATTTGCTAACCAGAACAGTTGAGCAGCTTGAGAGTAGAACAGAAGGTTAGAAGCAGCTGATTCTCCTTTTTCTGGAAGTTTTGCATGCTACTGGCACATTGTTCCATGTTTCCCTGGCCATAGCAAGTCTGTCAGGATTTCTTTGCAAACTCATGTTTTCTCTGTAACCTACTAGCAATGTGAAGAGTCGCAAAGAGAAACAAAACCCTTTTGTCTTTCTCTCGTGGCTGACCAGTCTAGGCCGCAGTCCTAACTCCACTTTCCTGGAAGTAAACCCCCCTTGATTCAATAGAATATACCATATTTTTTGCTCTATAAGACTCACTTTTTACCTCCTAAAAAGTAAGGGGAAATGTGTGTGCATCTTATGGAGCGAATGCAGGCTGCACAGCTATCCCAGAAGCCAGAACAGCAAGAGGGATTGCTGCTTTCGCTGTGCAGTGATCCCTCTTGCTGTTCTGGCTTCTGAGATTCAGAATATTTTTTTTCTTGTTTTCCTCCTCCAAAAACTAGGTGCGTCTTATGGTCTGGTGCGTCTTATAGAGCAAAAAAAATATGGTACTTCCAGCTAGACATGTTGAGGATTGCAACCTAAGCATTTGCAGAAATAGGGTTGTTTTTTAAGCTACTTTCTATATTTTTTTTTTCAAAAAGGATCCTGCCACCAGTACTCTGTAGAACCACTAAAATCTTTTCCATTACAATAGAAGAGTTTGGATTTGATATCCCGCCTTTCACTCCCCTTCAGGAGTCTCAAAGAGGCTAACATTCTCCTTTCCCTTCCTCCCCCACAACAAACACTCTGTGAGGTGAGTGGGGCTGAGAGACTTCAAAGAAGTGTGACTGGCCCAAGGTCACCCAGTAGCTGCATGTGGAGGGGCGGGGAAGCGAACCCGGTTCCCCAGATTACGAGACTACTGCTCGTAACCACTACACCACACTGGCTCTCCACACTGGCTCTCTTTAGCTGCTGAGCTGCTGACTTGAGGGCCCTCCTAGCACTCTGATGGCTCCTGAGCCCTATTCCCAGCCTTTTGCTGCACCCCACCTTGCGCTTAAATATGTCTGGGGCTTGAGTGGGACCGACATATTTGCCCACTCCACTTTCGGAAGCGAACGTGATGCTGGCAGGTTAATCATCTGCAGCCCCCAACTGCAATCTCTTTGCCGCTTCTAGAGAAATCTGAAATGGATTGAAACCCAGACCAGAATCCATCCCCACATAAACATGGGACACAATCCATGTCTCTTAACCACTACACCACACTGGCTCTCCAGTGTTATCTGCTTGTTTCCAAAACTTAACTGAGAGCCTTTAACCACACCAAAACAATTTATGACACATACGCACATACCCCTGAAAGAATTAAACAGCTATGCATTGTGGTTTGCCAGGTGCTAGATAACCTTCTCCCCATTCTTGCAATCCCAGGCAGGCAGCAAAACCAAGAGGACCAACACGCATGGCTGGCCACCTCCATTCAGCATAGCGGGTTCCCGTATTGTGCAGTCCTGAACCTGATGATGATGATGATGATGATGATAATAATAATAATAATAATAATTTATTTATACCCTGCCCATCTGGCTGAGTTTCCCCAGCCACTCTGGGCGGCTCCCAATCAAGTGTTAAAAACAGTACAGCGTTAGATATTAAAAACTTCCCTGAACAGGGCTGTCTTTTAAAGATAGGATAGCTGCTTATTTCCTTCAAATCTGAAGGTAGGGTGTTCCACAGGGTGGGCGCCACTACCAAGAAGGCCCTCTGTCTGGTTCCCTGTAGCCTCACTTCTCGCAATGAGGGAACCGCCAGAAGGTCCTCGGCGCTGGATCTCAGTGTCCGGGCAGAACGATGGGGGTGGAGACTCTCCTTCAGGTATACTGGACCGAGGCCGTTTAGGGCTTTAAAGGTCAGCACCAACACTTTGAATTGTGCTCGGAAACGTACTGGGAGCCAATGCAGATCTCTCAGAATCGGTGTTATGTGGTCCCGGCGGCCACTCCCACTCACCAGTCTAGCTGCCGCATTCTGGATTAATTGCAGTTTCCTGGTCACCTTCAAAGGTAGCCCCACGTAGAGCACGTTGCAGTAGTCCAAGTGGGAGATAACTAGAGCATGCACCACTCTGGCAAGACAGTCTGCGGGCAGGTAGGGTCTCAGCCTGCATACCAGATGGAGCTGGTAGACAGCTGCCCTGGACACAGAATTAACCTGTGCCTCCATGGACAGATGTGAGTCCAAAATGATTCCCAGGCTGTGCACCTGGTCCTTCAGGGGCACAGTTACCCCATTCAGGTCCAGGGAATCCCCCACACCCGCCTGCCCCCTGTCTCCCAAAAACAGTACTTCTGTCTTGTCAGGATTCAACCTCAATCTGTTAGCCACCATCCATCCTTCAACCGTGATCTATAGGATATCAATCATGATCTATATGATATCAAGGAGTTAGTGCTAGTTTCAAAGACCGATAGAAGCATTGCTGCAAATAAACAAACTGAATCATGCTATGCTGCAACGTATTTTCAAATGGAGCAATAAATCCCGTCTCTTCCCCCTACCCTTGCTTTTTAGGATAGCAGTGAGCTTACTTGCCACAGATCAGTCTTAGATGCTCTAAACAGATAGCAGAATTTCAGCAGCCAAACTTGAGCCAATGGAGAATTTCTGGGCTCCTATACAACGTCAGTCCCAGCACACAGACAGTTCAAAACAGCAGCATCCATTATCACCAGAAAGTGTATTTTTCAAACCCATCAATGGCCCATTTGGAAGATATAACCATCTATTGTGATCCCTCTATGCCTGTAATTGCAGTTTATTAGCTTCCTCGATGTATTCAGGGCTATAAATACAAAAGCTGAATGGTCCAGGATTATATCTGAGTAGGTGACTCCTGCTCTCGGAAACATGCCACATCTGTTTCATGCTTAATAATCTAACACAAACCAATTGTGCATCTGACATCCCACCATGAACTGTATTTCCCAAGTGATACAGATGGTAAAAAAAAATGTGTTCCCCTTCAGAGGAAAAGGCCTGAAGCCAAGCCAAGTAAGCGGGGTGGCAAGAGGAGACAACAATTTTTGGCTCCCACCCTCAAAGCACTTGTCTCATTCAAACAGTATTCATTTCTACTGGCTTATTTTGGCAGAGGATTTGAAATGCCAGGAGCTGTCATTTATTAAGCAAAGACCCGTGATGGATGCCTGGAGGATTAGATAATGTTTAGGGGAAGAGGGAGACAGGAAAGTCACAGTATCAAACTCTACACAAGCAAGGGCATTTTCTGCAAGGCACAAATGATACCTGCGCTTATCTGACATGTTGTTGTTCAGTTGTTTAGTCGTGCCCGACTCTTCGTGACCCCATGGACCAGAGCACGCCAGGCACTCCTGTCTTCCACTGCCTCCCGCAGTTTGGTCAAACTCAAGTTGGTAGCTTCGAGAACACTATCCAACCATCTCATCCTCTGTTGTCCCCTTCTCCTTGTGCCCTCCATCTTTCCCAACATCAGAGTCTTTTCCAGGGAGTCTTCTCTTCTCATGAGGTGGCCAAAGTATTGGAGTCTCAGCTTCACGATCTGTCCTTCCAGTGAGTACTCAGGGCTGATTTTGTTAAGAATGGATAGGTTTGATCTTCTTGCAGTCCATGGGACTCTCCAGAGTCTCCTCCAGCACCATAATTCAAAAGCATCAGTTCTTCGGCGATCAGCCTTCTTTATGGTCCAGCTCTCACTTCCATACATCACTACTGGGAAAACCATAGCTTTAACTATATGGACCCTTGTTGGCAAGGTGATGTCTCTGATTTTTATCTGACATAGGGAAGGACAAATGACGCCTCATGGGCTTCACTCAGCTCATTCTCCTGTTTCTAACCCAACAGGAGTCCTACCTGGTACAAAATAAGAAGATGGCAAAAAGGCTCTTTTACCTTTAATAGTTCTGCAGAAGAGGTGGTTTCAGCATGTATAACTTGTCATGTTTCCCTCTGCATCTGGCCACCCTATCTCAGAGGCATTGGCAGGGTCCTTTTAACTCACATTGCAAGGGGCTCATGGCAGTTTTCCCAGTCAGAGTGAGACATAATCTCAAAGGTGCTTAGATGAGATGGGTTGCAGCTTTGCCAGGAGCACTTGGCCTTGCAGCAGTTTGGGAGTGTCTCCCTTCCTATGGAAGATTTTGACTTCTCTAATAAAATACTTGCGCTATTCAGCACTTTATAAGTATTGCGTGGACAGGCGGAGTCCCCCAAACCCTGGGTGCCCCCCGTGTGGAATAACAACTCAAGACAATGTGCTATGGGATTAAAATTGGCCGCAACTTTATTATGTTTCAGAACTTGGTCTTGGTTGACCACAAACTTGACATGAGCCAACAGTGTGACGCGGCAGCTAAAAAAGCCAATGCAATTCTGGGCTGCATCAATAGGAGTATAGCATCTAGATCAAGGGAAGTAATAGTGCCACTGTATTCTGCTCTGGTCAGACCTCACCTGGAGTACTGTGTCCAGTTCTGGGCACCACAGTTCAAGAAGGACACTGACAAACTGGAACGTGTCCAGAGGAGGGCAACCAAAATGGTCAAAGGCCTGGAAACGATGCCTTATGAGGAACGGCTAAGGGAGCTGGGCATGTTTAGCCTGGAGAAGAGGAGGTTAAGGGGTGATATGATAGCCATGTTCAAATATATAAAAGGATGTCACATAGAGGAGGGAGAAAGGTTGTTTTCTGCTGCTCCAGAGAAGCGGACACGGAGCAATGGATCCAAACTACAAGAAAGAAGATTCCACCTAAACATTAGGAAGAACTTCCTGACAGTAAGAGCTGTTCGACAGTGGAATTTGCTGCCAAGGAGTGTGGTGGAGTCTCCTTCTTTGGAGGTCTTTAAGCAGAGGCTTGACAACCATATGTCAGGAGTGCTCTGATGGTGTTTCCTGCTTGGCAGGGGGTTGGACTCGATGGCCCTTGTGGTCTCTTCCAACTCTATGATTCTATGATTCTATGTGGGTAGACCTTGGCTCAGGCATTGGGCATTTATCCCTCCCAGCCCCCCGCCGGGGATCTGGGGAACATCAGGATTATCCAGTGTGGGGGACGGGATGGGCTGGCTCTGGAGAACATATGTTCAAGCAGAGAGAGCCCGCCCCCATTATGCCACTGTCGCAGGGGAGAGCAATGACGACCTCTAGGCGTACAGCCAAAGCCTCCCCTCAAACAACCCCTTTAACGGGGAACCCTGGTATCACCACCGCAAAGAGGAGGGGGGCATGGGTCACCACTGCACGCCCCCCCATTCAGGGAAGGTAGACTAAAGGATTCCGCCCAAGGCCTTTTACTGCCAAAGTTGTGATGTTTTGCTACGGGAAAGGCAAACCTGCCAATGCAGGAGAATTCCTTTCCAGCCCTTCAACAGCGACCTTGACGTAGCAGCACCCGTGTACCTGTGAAGAAAAGGTTAACCTGCAAAAGAAGTCTTAACTGAGGGTGGGTAGGGTGGGAGAAGCTCTGGAGCCAACTGACAATTCCCAGGTAAGGTCCTCCCCCTATTGTGTGGGCAGGTAGTCCCTCCCCCTACCTGGCTTGATCACCTTGACAACACCTCCCCAGGTCAGATTGGGCAACTGACTGAGGTAGGCGGTGACCTCCAGGTATCCCACCTGGGGAAGGCAAAGCCAAGCCTGTGCTAATGGCGCTGCATAGGGTCCAGGGGGCTGTGCGCGACCATGCAAACGGTGCCCCCCATTTAATGTGGGGAGCGGTCATTGTTGGCTCAGGATATCAGGCTGTAACTTTGGCCACAACCCTGTTGTTGCTGTTTTTCCATAGGAGAGGTTCTCAGTCTGCAGGCCATCAGTGGACTTTGAGCATCATGTAAGTAGTCCATGGAAATATTGCAGAACAGTTGAGACTACTTGTAATTTGCATTGTTGTTCATTTTTTCTGACAACAAACACTGAGGCTATATTTTTACTAGGGCTGGATTACCAAGCACGCCAACATGGTTCTGGCTTAGGACCTCTGATTTTCATCAAATGGCTCAAATGCAAGATGGAACTTGAGGGCAGCAGGAGATGAAAATCCCAATACGGAAGCAGGTTGAATGTTGAACCTGACCGGAGCCCGAAGCTGACGATCACTATATGCGACTTCAAGGAACTTTGCTAACAAAACCAGCCACATCTACCAAATTAGACAGGCAAGCCTATAGTTCTAACCATACAAGTTTTGCATGTACTTTGATTTGTAGTACCAGATTCTTAATGATTTAATTGGTCTTCCAAAGACCGCCAGTCAGTTTCGTGTGGTCTGAGAATTGCAACGGTATGCAGTTTTTTGCTTTGAAAATGAAAGCTACAGTTCTCACACAACTTCTTCCA